>NC_135480.1:206923052-207232168 GCF_052094955.1 Ictidomys tridecemlineatus | reverse complement strand
ACGGCCACAGCCACCCTGGCTCTGGGGCCACACTGCTGTCCATCCCCCTCCCAAAGGCAGGTTCCTCACCCCTAGACACTGCCCACCACCTGGCAGCTCACCCAGCACATCGGCCGACTTCTTCCGCTCCACAATCTGGATGTCCCGGGCGCCAGCAGGGATGTGCGTCACCAGAGAGTAACCTGGAGGCAGATGGAAGTCAGCAAGCCACCGTCACCTCTCCTGAGGAAGGCTACCTTGGTGGCAGCTGCTGGCAGGTGAGGGGAGCGGTCTAGGGGCTGGTCCACTCCCCTGGTCCCCTGAAATGCCCTGTGCTGTCCCCGAGGCTGAGCCTCCTATCAGCCCCTGACCTGGCCAGCCTGTTCCCACCGAGCCCACAGGCCAGCCCCTTCCTCACTGGGGCCAGCTCCAGCCCCGCTGGGGGAGGGACTCTGTGTACCTCAGGGACCTGGAGCCCACACTGGAGCCCGTGGGCTTCAGTCTCACGGCCACGCATCACCCAAGGGGCCAGGAGGATCACTGGGCCCTCGGGCCTCGGCCCCTCGTCTGCACACAGGCTCAGCACCATCCTCTCCAGGATGGCACATCATCACTGTTAGTCCCATCTCATCAGCGTGTCACCCTGATGGCAAGGCCATGAGGACCCTGGGGGCCCAGCCTTCCCAGCACCGGGCCTCCCAGTCCGTCTGAGGGCACCTCAGCCCGCTCAGTCTCTTACCCACGTCCCTAGGAAGGAGGGGAAGCCATAGAGTCCTGCAAACTACCCAGGGCTTGAGGGGCTGGGGGCTGGGGGCACACCCTGTGAGGACAGGGGACTGAACAACCCTTGAACAGGGAAGTCTGCCACAGGGGCCAGGGGCCCAGGGAGGCAGGGCCTGCTGGGGTTGGCACTCCCATCCTGGGTTCCCTGTGGGCAGCAGCAGAGTCCACGTGCCTCTGTCACCCAGAGTCTCTGTCACCCAGGCGAGCTGCTCCTGCAGGCCAGGCTGGGCTTGCCCACCCTCCCAGACCCCACCCCACCCTACAGGTCCCTGAAGGCTCTGGCCTGAGCACTTGGGGGTCCAGGGAGTGAGGGCTCAGTCAGAGCCAGCCCAGCTCTGTGACTAAGGGACTACAGCCAGGTCATGCCGCCCCTTTGCTCGTCTTGGCAGCTTTGAGCAGCAATTCTTCCTGCCAAGGAGCGACGTCATGAGGCATGGAAGAGTTAACGCGGGCCAGACCTGATTCAGTGCCCTGCCAGCCTGGGGCACCCCAGAATTAGCTGGGACTGTTCCTGCTCCTTCCTGGTGGGGGACTCCCCTGGGCGTGCCTCCTGTCTGTGGCTGCAGTCCCATGACCCCAGCCTGTCCTGGGTGCCCTGAAGCAGATGCACTGTGTGACCGCAGGTCCCGCCTCCATGCCCTAGGTCCAGCCCAAGGCCATGCAAGCAGGTTGGTGAGAGGAGGGGAGGGGAGGGACAGGCACCCTCCAACGGCTATACACGGCCCCTCCCACAGCAAGGCCGCCAAGGCAAGGGCCTCTGCCCATCGCACCTGGCAAGCGCTCAACATGCATAATTCACACCCGGGTCTGGCTGCGCTGCCCAACCACCCCTCCTTTCCCCAGCCCTGTCCAGCATGCCCTGCCCTAGCTGCATGTCCAAGTCCCACCCTCTCCAGCACTCTCCCCCGGGACCTTCTGGAAGCCACACTAACTCCATAATTACCCCTTGTGCAGAGGTGGACCCTCCTCTACCACCTGGACCCCTCAGTGGCCCTGACAGGGTTGGTTCTAGCCCAGACTCACTGGAGGACCCTGGGCAGGTAATGCCCACTCTGGGCCTCAGTTTCCCCACCTGCCTAGTGGGCTTCAAGCTCCCCAACCAGGAGGCTGTGCTAAACCAGCTCAATGGCACATGGATTTCAGTGGACACCTGACACAGTGATAGAAGTGACCTCTGACCAAGAGTAGAAAGGCCTGTCACACACACAGACCCCTAGCCAGACCAGAGCTGGATATAAACATGCCTTTGAAGAGGTTCAGGCACTCCCAGGGGCCAGGGGCTCTGGACTGGAGTCCATTCACAGGTGAGGGGAGCCCCTGAGAGGTGGGCCCCAGGAGCTGGCATGCTCAGGGTCAACTCTCACAGCAGCTCTGGGGCTGGGGCCCGTGCCTCAGTTTCTCTCTTTTACGTGTGGCAGCAACACTTCCCTGCAGGCTGCTTCGTAGCTCAGATATAGTCCCCATGCCAACTGCCTTCTGGCACACAATAGGTGCCGGTCAGAGGGGTCTCAGTGCGGGGCCAGCCCCTGCACCTGGTGGACACTCAGGTGGCCCGAGAGGGAAGAACTCGAAAGAACTCGTCTGAAGGTGCCTGGCAGGGAGGTTGTGCCCGGCACCCGGCACCCCAGCATGGCACTCACCAAGGTGGGCGTTGCCCTTGCGGTAGTTGCCTGTCACGTGAGTGCAGCTGCTCCCGTCACCCTGGCAGACGCCACACTTATCCAGTGTGTGAGTGGAGAAAAGCACCCCGTCACAGCCGATGGGCTGCAAGAAGCAAGGGAGATGGCCATGGGAGGGCGCCGTGGCGGGGCCGGGCCGCCGCTGCCCTGGACGGCGTGAGAGCAGCGTACTTTGCTACAATGTTTAACAACCTCACATTTTCCAGACACGCAAACCCCTCGCAGGTCGGTGAGCTTGCAGGACGTGCCATCCCGGGCGGGGACCATGAGCTGCCGCTGGCCGTCCACAGTGGTACAGTGCAGGTCGCACGGCTTGCTGGAGATGTGGACGTAGTCATCTGGGAGACGAGGGAGGGGGTCTCGGTGGGGAGGGGGTGCTGGACTCCAGGGTCTTCCCCCCCTTCCTCCTGCTGAGACAGCACCCTCCCCGCCAAGGTCTGGAGGGCAGAACGGGTCTGCTCAGGGTCTCAGTGGCAGAAATGGACCACGATGCAGATTATCCAGCCCAATCCAGGCTTCCTGGTTCTGGCTTCTGCCTCCTGTTAGTGGGGGCCACGCCTGAGACCCCGGCCCAGCGCTTTCCCCAGGAACAGGACAGGCTAACTCATTTACATTGTTGCCTGGACAACCTGCCCCCAGCCCCAGAGAGAGAAAGAGGGGGAGATGGCCACTACACCCACAGGCCCTGTGGGACCTGGGACTGTAGCCAGTCCCTGCTTGGGATTGTCTGGGCTGGTTCCTGTCCAAGCCAGGAGCCAGTGAGCGGGAAGTGTGCTGACCCTGAAGCCAGGCTGCAGGAAACTCAGCCCCAGGAACTGTCCCGGGTAGGGCCACGGGTCGGGACAGGAGACCTCCAGGCCTTGGGGCAGGAGACCTGGACTGTGCTCAGGCTCCAGAGCTGCCACCACAACCTCCAGACCCCTGTTCCAGGCCTTGTCCCCACCATCAGATAGTCCTGGGACTACAAGGCCACCCCCCACCCGGTAGGTCCGCAGGGCTGTAAGTACCAGGGTACAGGGGCTTCCACTGGTATGCCCGCCCGTCGAACACTCGGGAGTTGAAGGAGACGCACTGCTCCTCTCGGAAGCTCCTCCCGTCTGGTGGACACTCCTGGGAAGGGAGAGGTGGGGGCTCCAGGAGGGACTTGGCCCCAGGGGGCACCTTAGTCCAGTCTGAGCAGGAAGAGGCTGCAGCGGGACTCCCCTAAGGGCCACAGCCCATAGCCACCTCTCATGCCCTCGCTGGGGCTCCCTCTCTCCTCACCTGGCCTCCACCTAGCCACAGTGGAGGGGATGGGCGCCATGGCCCTGACCACACTGCCCTCCCCTGCTCTCCTTCCTCAGGCAGACACGGGTGCAGGTGTCCCCAAGGCAACATCCTAGCACCATTGCTGGCCATGCATGGGAACCAAATCAGGAGGGGGGACTTGACTCCACAGAGGAGGACCCAAGGCAGAGGGAGACCCTATCCAAGGGGCCGGCTTAGTTAAGCTGGGGCTGGACTGTGCTGAGGTGTCTCTGTCAGGAGCTTGCAAATGGCAGCACCGTCCCAGGAGGAATGTGGACCCAGAGAAGGCCATCCCAGAGGTGCTGGAGCACACATGGAAACCACCAGCCGCTCTGCCTGCCTGGCCCAGGCCTGCCCAGCAGCCCGAAGGAGCCAGCTCCAGGACCCCAGGTCCCAGCTGCCCTTGGGCCTGCAGGCATTCGTGTTCAGACTGACTTTGGCCCCACTGAGAGAAGACTGGCCGCCCAGAGGCAGCGCTCCTGCTCCACCACCCTGGTTCCCGGCACAAGGCTAAGGAAGAGGCAGAGGCTGGGGGCACCTGGGAGCAGAAGAGAGCTCGAGGGGCACAGGAGCTGGACGAGCCCCAAAGAGCAGCCCAGTAGGACTATCTTACAGGTGGGGACAAGGAAGCCATGTGCGGTCCGCCCAGGAGCACCTGGCCCACGATGGCAGGCAGTGCCCTCAGCCCTCGGGCCCCCCTGGAAGTCACGGGAGCCTCAGCAAGTCCAGCCGTCCCACACGTGCCCAGAGGACAGTGGGCATGACACAGTAGTCTGACCCCCAAGGAAGCTCAGTCTGAGCCTGGACGTCAACCCCACCCTGGTTCTTCCTGAAGGGCAGGCCCAGGAGGCACGCCAGGGGGCCAGGGCGACAAGACCTAGGGTGCCAAGTGGGACCTGCCTGAAAGCAGGGAAGGCGGGCGGCCTCACCTGCACTCTGCAGAGCTGGTGTCGCCTGGATGTGCCCGTGCAGGTCCTGTTGCCAGCACCTGGGACAGACTTCCTCCTGGCAGGAAGGCGGGGTGCAGGGTGTTGAGCCAGAGCCGGAGCAGGAGCTGCAGGCCCAACACCCCTTCAGGGAGGGCCACCGCCCTGAAAAGCCCCGGGAACCAAGCTCTCCCTGCTGGGGTCGGGGCTCCTCCCTCCCACTTGACTCCTGCTCCACCCCAGGCCTGGCAAGGACAATGATGGATTGGTTCCTAGAGCCCCAGCACAGCACAGGATTATACTACACAGAATCTATAAGGGCACTGCATTCGCCACGCACTTGGTGCTGTGCTGATGAAGAAAACACATGGTCTCCTCGTATGTACTCAGAAGCATGAGGGAGCTCCAGCAAGTTCCCCATGCTACAGACGAGAAAACTCAGAGAAAGTGACGTGACTTGCCCAAGGTCACACAGCCAGAAAGAAAGTAGCAGAGGAAAAACTCAAATCCAAGTCTGCCTGATAGTGAGGGCTTATGGTCCTGCACTTGCTTCTGCCTGTTCCACTCAGCTGGGACCTTCAGAAGAGACGAGGGTCTCACCCCTCAATGGCAAGCCTTAGAAACCTCCCCCTCTCCTGTAAGAGGCACCCTGGGACCCAGGAGCATGGTGAGCTCTAACACAACTTTAGGACCCAGCAGAAGCTGTGTCCCTGGCAGCAGCCAGTGGGAGACTGACCCTGACTTCCTCAAACGTGAGATCCCCCAGTATAGGAGCCACCAGGCCCAGCTGCCCACCCCGGTACCTCGCCCACCAGCTGCCCCACCCCATGCACCACCCCCCTCCACAGCCGCGCCAAGCTCACACCTCTGCTGCAGGCAGTGCCGCTCCTGGGACATCACCCCACCCCCGCAGCTGCGGGAGCACGCCGTCCACTTGGTCCACTCCCCCCACCAGTAAGTGGTGGCATCGGCACCCCCCTCCAGGCTGTTGTCCTGGGTGAGAGGCCCCACAGACGGTCAGCGAGGGGCTCAAGTGCCCAGCAGGACAGGCCTGACCCTGGGCCTGAGGGATCCTGCTGGCCACACAGTTCCAGGCTCGGGTCTGCAAGGTGTTCTGGAGTGACTCCCTAGTGCCAGGCCATGTCCTGTCTTAAGATCTGAACATCTGGGGGCTTGGAGGGCTCCAGGGGCCTCATTCGACCAGCCGCACTTGCTTCTGCACAGCCTGCTCATGCATCTGCAGGACACATGCCCCCCAGCACACGCCTTGGTCCAGGGCATTGCTGGAGGGGAGGCACCCGGCCACCCTCGGCTGCACCCTGACACACGGTGGCCAGAGCCTCAGCTGAGGGGCTGATCTGACTGGCTCTGTGGATGGGTTTCTCAGGCCCCAGGGGCTCTGGGACCCAGGCAGATACCCCACGCCTGTTACAGAGCCCCTCCAAAGCCATCCGATTGGAAGTGACCATAGCACCTGAGGTTCGGGGTGGGGCCTGATAATGACAGCCTACTCACCGAGGCTTCAGTGGACACTGCACCCCCAGCCACAACTGCCAGGGCCAGCAGGCACCAGGCCCAGTACGAATGCCACTGTCCACCGTCCATCCTAGGAAGCAAGGCACTGCTTTGGAGAAAAGCCCTTCAGGGTTGCCCAGTGCCCCAAGCTGACAGCCTGCCTGGGATTGGGTGGTAGTGGCCTCCTGGCAGGCCACACAGGGAGAGGCCGAGCCATCCATCTGGGCTCAGCAAGAAGGAACTCTGTGAGCCATTAGAGGCCTGCCCAGGCTTGGGGACAGAGGGGTGGTGTGCATGCCGGGCCCAGGCCACCTGTGAGCTGAGGGCACCCAGGAAGCAGCCATGCTGGGCTCTGATCACTGGTGCTCCTTGGAGAATGGCTGTCAGGAAACCAGGGATGGTGCAGGCAGCTGGAGGCCAGGGCAGGGGGAGGGGCCCCGGGCTCTGCCTTGGCCAGAGGGAGTTGCAGAGGGCAAGGAGGTGGCCGGGGGCTTTGCCCAGCCCTTTCTTCCCTGCCTCCCCTTGCCCTGTCCATGTGGCCTCGGGGAGGCCACAGCCTCACCATCCTGGCTCATTCTCAGGAAGAGGCATCCAGCGGCAGCTGGCACTCGGCACACAGCCCCGCTATCTGTGTCCCTCCGGCCTGAGATGGAATCAGGGAGAGGCCTGGAGGAAGTGCAGATTGAGCCATTGTGCCAGTGGCCAGGACCAAGCAGCCTACTCCTCCCCACAAGTCACGCCTCTGGCCCAGAACACCTGCAAGGGGTCAAATCCAATCAAATCAAGGGGAGCTCCCAGCCCCTGGGCTCTATCCCCACCCCACCTTATCCCCAACAGGCACCCTGCCCTAAAGAGAAGAGCAGGGACTAATGGCCTCTGCCCAGGGTTTGTCTGAGGTGAGTGTCTCTTGCCAGTGAGTCCAAGAAGGGGACTCAGGAACCACTAAGCCCAGAGTCCAGAGGGAGAAACCAACTGGTCCAAAACCACACAGCAAGGCAAGCGATTGGCTCCAGCCTCTGAGCAAATGTAAGACTCGTCCCATGTCCAGCAAATTCCAGGGGGAGAGGGTATGCGAATCACCCCCACACAGAAGCTAGCTCCAGAGTGGCCCCTTACCCCTACCCCCGCAGCTCCAACTCCTCTTCCCTGGCAGGTCCAGCACCTGCAGGTGTCCTGACCTAGCCGACACACCCTCCACCTGAAGCCTGCGGCATGCACCCTGGAGTTAGGACCCAGAGCCCCAAGGCCCAACCCAGCCCCACTGACCTCCCCTCCCCCGCCATCTCCAGCTGTGCCCCAGCCCTGCACCAGCTCGGTGCCCAGAGCTGTCCTGGTGGCTCACTGGTGCCCCAGCCCTGCCAGCCACTAAAGACAGGTGCCGAGCAGGCCTCACGCTTGGTTTTCATTAAGGCTCCCAGACGCCGCTGGCTCTGGTCAGGCCCAGCTCACCCGGGATCCGTCTCTCCCAGGGGTCCCAAAACAGCAACCAGAGAGCAGAAGGGTCCGCATCGTGGGCTGCAGCTGGGGCTGAGGCACCACCTGCGTTGTGCTGGGCAGGGCTGCCCCCCACCCAGGGGAGCTCCCAGGGGTGCTGGAGGACGCCCAGCTCCCAGTCCCACTCTGAGCAGTTGACTGGCCTGGGAGGACTGCAGGTCACGCCTCCAGGAGGCTGAGACATGAGGGAGATGGGGACAAGGTGGCCTACCTGGCCTGGGGTCAGCAGGTTGTCCTCCCAGAGAAAGGGGTGAGAGCTGGCAGGCAGACGCCGCAGACAGGGACCCGGGCAGCCAGGTGCGCTGTGCGGGGAGGGCCTGGCGGAGCGGGGGGCTCGGCCTCCCTCTGGCCCCGCCTCCAGGCCGCCTCCCTCTCCCACTTCAAAGAGCATCCAAGGGAGGGGGTTCCCGGGAGGGGACTCAGCCCAGTGGCGGCTCCCAGGCCGCAGCCGCCTTTATAGCTGTGAGGCAGACGGGGAGGAACTCACACTTCCCACCAGGCCGCTCCCCCGCCCGCCGCCGGCCGGCCTGGCGCACACTTTAACCCGCTCTGCGCCTCTGGAGCCCGGCCAGGCCGGCCCAGCTGCCTGCTGGCTGCTGCCGCCGCGGCCCAGGAGCAGCAAGCAGGGAGGCCCGCCTGCCCAGTCCCGAGCGGGGAGCACATGTCGTGTGTCCAGACGGAGCTGCCCCGACCCTGAGGTCACTGAGGAAGCTGGGGTGTCTGGCTTCTGCTCCAGGGGCCCAGCCCTGCCACTCCTGCAGACGGGGCAGGGTGCAGGCAGCACCCCGCTGGCAGCCCCTCTCACAGAGGGAAAGACTGAGGTCCCAGCCAGCCACCAGCCCCAGACAGTTTGTCCTGAGATGCAGAGACCTAAGCAGGTGAGAGGCTGAGGGAGACCCAGCCAGGGCGCAGCCTCGGGCTCCAGGGATCCACTGATGTGCCCACGGCCTGCAGAGCAGACGGCTGGAGTAGCCAGGGTTGGCGGGCAGAGAAGGGAACTCTGCAGATGTTCAGCGCCAGCTGGGCAGCCCCTGGCAGGCCAGCCTGGGGCTCCAGGCCCCTGCTCCTGCTGAGCCTGTGCCAGCCCCACTAGGAAGCCTGCAAACCCTGAGGGCAAGGGACTTGCCCTCACACACCAGGCTCCCCAGCCCTCTCCTGGAGAACAGGCACCTCCAGCCTCGGGACAGAAACCAGGACAATGCTTGGAAGGCCCTCTGAGCCCTTTTACCCATGCCCCTGTCTCTGCCACAGATGTCACAGGTGGTGCTTGGAAGACACTCCCTCCTCTCAACCTCCGTCCACTCTGCTGCAGAATGAGCTCTTTCAGCTACTTCCTTGGTTGACTAAGAGTCGCATCCTCAGCAAGTTCAGCCTTATATCTGACCACTAGCTAGAAAGATCAGGAAAGAGCAGCTGGTATAACAGGGATGCTATACCAGGCTCACACCCAGAGCTGAGCCTCTCTAAGAGCCTAGAGCTACAAGGTTGGCATCTCTGTTTTCTGCGTCTTGCAGATGAGAAGCTGAGGCTTGGTGACTTTGAGTGACAGGCCCGAGGCCATATTTATCAGCAGTAGCAGAGCGGGGACCCCCCCACCCCTGTCGGCTGGTTCTCTAGGCACTGGCTCCTCCTCCCGGGGCAGGGGTGTTGGGGGTGGGGGGGACTCCAGCATCTCCTGCTGCAGCAGCTGGGATGTGTGTGGGCTCCCAGTCACCCAGACCTTGACCCTAACCCTAGCCTAGACCCATGCTGCCCCTGCGGTCAGTGTGCCACAGCACAGACATGCTGGGACCTGTCACCCACAGCTGGCACAGGGCCACGTGTATAAGGCAGACATGCACATGCTGGTCCCTTCAGGGACATGGATGCCTCTGCTGCCCCACTCTCCTCCCCCAAGTCCCGTAGGCCCTGGCACAGACCATGAGCTCTCCTGGCACTTCTGGTGCCCACACCCCACCAGTGCCAGAGTGACTAACGGTTTCCCTTGGGAGGAGCCCACAGTCGACCAACACCACCACCCCCAGCGTCTTCCCTTGGCTTGGCGGGACAGCCCAAGCTGCAGCCTGGCCACCTAGGAGACCGGCCTTTGGAGCCAGAACCCCTAGTTTTGTGACCTCTCCAGGTGTATGACCCTCCAGGACTCAGCTCCCCACACCTGACCTCCAGAAGCCCCCAGATCCGAGCCCCCAAAGCCCTTCCTCCCACCTCCTCCCAGGTCAGGTTCTCAGCTGTCCTTCCAGCCCACTCTATCCAGCAACAGCTGTTGTCCTCTGTCCCCAGGGGGGTCCCCGTACCTGTAAAGGCAGGAACTCGCCCATAGAAAGGCAGCACTAACATGCAAACTTTAGAGGTGAATGGGAGTGAGCGCTGGGGTGAGGACAGCGCTTCCCCTGCCTCTGAACAGGGCCCTGCATCTTGCTCCAGCCCCACTCATCCCCTGCGGAGCCAGCCCAGGGGTCCTGCATCCTGGGCCCCTTCCTCCACAGTGCTGTGCCTGGGGCTTGGGTAGCCTGCAGTCACTACGGAGCTAACTGTGCCAGGCCACCCGTCTGGCCCCTGCCCTTCCCCCTGGAGCCCCCTCAGCACCATCTCCACAGGCTCAGCCCCACTCTGGCTGCTTGTTCAAGGCCACCTCCTCAGGGAGCCTTTCAGGGGACTGGCACTCTGTATGGCAGAACTGTCTCCCTGACCTGCAGCTGGGACCCATGAGCGGGAGCTTTGCCTCTCCGTTCCAGATGGCTGGCCCTCGGCGGTCCTCCATCACTACGGGTTGGTCCAGCGGTGGCATATGCCGGGGACTGCTTGTCCCCAGGGCATGCGGGAGCAGCACCTCTCTCTACTCTCCCCCAGGCCCAGATCCCTCACGAGGGGCCACGGCCATGTGGCCCTGGCACTGGGGAGGGCACCTGTCTTACATGGAAACTGCCGGTACCGGAGCTCTCCAGATATCAGGGGAGGAGCTGGGGAATGAGAGGGCAGACACGTTTCTGGGGGACGCCAAGAGGGTGAAGAGACCAAGATGGGGACTGAAGAGGCTGGGGTAAAAGAGGCCAGCAGGTCACCAGATGACCACTTGGGAGGCACCCAGGGGTGGACACAGCCTCACTAGGAGCTGAGGCTTGTCCTGCACAGGGAAGCATCAGAAGAGAGCCCCAGTGGACAGAGACCCCACAGCCAGACCCACAGACTCCTTCCAGAGCCCACAGGACCAGCAGGCCAGCCCAGGCCTTGGAGCCCACCCTTGGGAGGCAGCACCCAGAAGCCCCATCCTGTGGAGAGCAGCTGGTCTTCAGGTGACCATGATGGCCGTGCCGGGTGTCCTACCTATATCTTGGTCTGGCCGGAAGCCAGGCTTCCTGGGTTATAATCCCATCTTAGTCTTTCCATCCGGGTGACTCTGGGCACGTTGGAAGACTCCCTGGGCTCTAGCTTCCTCGGTTGCACAATGGGGCCGGGAGGCGGTCTCCACGCGGGGCTGTGGGGAGTGCATGTGAGTTCATGAGCTGATCCCGAAGGAGGCCACAGCAGGGCCAGGGCAGCCGTGTTCCTGGACCCTGGGCCCTGGGTTTCCTGACGCCGTTTTCCTCAACCCTGACAAAACCACACCAGGCCACATGGTCATGTCCAGACAGACAAGGAAACCGAGGCCACAGTGTGGCTGGAGCTGACTCACAGCCACACAGTGCTGCCTGGCCTCCAGGCTGTGAGTCCAGCACAGGGCCAGGTGAGAGGCAGGCCTGCCCACTGGGCCTGGAGCCCAGGGTCTCCGGAACCCCGAGTTCATAATGCCCCTTCCTCAGCGAAGGGTCTCCGTAAAGGGCTGGCAGGTTCAGGAGCCAAGCCCTGAGGAAATCTGAAAGATCTGCTGTGGAGAATCAAGCCAGGGCAGGCAAGAGCGGGGGCCACGGTGGGGACAAGGGTGCAGCCAGCGGCCAGCTCCCCCAGCTCCCCCAGGTCTCCCCGTGCCCACGGCTTTCTGGCTTCCATCTGGGAGGGCCCCTTCCCCAACAGGAAGCCCACTGGGGCTCAGCCTGCTGCTGGGGGCTGGATATTTCTGGCAGCACCCCGAGGCCTATGGAATCTGTCTGGAGAGGCGGTGAAGACCCCTGGCTGGCCCCAGGTCTTGGGATAGCCCACAAGGTGGACTTCCAGGTTCCCTCTCCTCTCCTCTTAGCCAGGAGTCTGCCGGTTTCTGTTAGGCCCAGGCACCATGTTCCAAGGGACTTGGGCCTGTGGACGACCAGGACAGCACAGGACACCGCCACCTAGACACCACAGAAAAGGGGTTCTCTGTCCCAAAATGTGGGTCGCAAGCAGGTTAGAAGGCGGGGTGACCAGAAGGGAGCTCAGCGTTGCCCAGCACTCCAGGGGTCTTCTGGTGTCTTTTAGAAGGCCCAGTGTCTTCTCCGGACCCAGGCGTTGTTAGAACTCCACTGCTGCCAGCGCCCCTGGATGGGGTGTGTGGCGGAGGAGGGAGCTGATGGGGATGCTGTCGAGGAGCCCAGGGTGGGAGCCCCTCCTCCTGGCCTCTGCCTGCTGCCGGCTGTCATTAGCCTTTGGCGATTCTCTCACCAGAGCTGCTTTCTAGATGGCAGCTCTGTCCTGGCCATGGCCGCCACTGACTGTGTCCTGCCCTGCTCCACCCCACTCAGCAAATGGCACTTGCAGGAGCATCCTACGTACGGTTCTGCTGGAGTGGGGGGCAGCACGGGGGCTGTGCCATCCAGCAATGAGGCTCTCTTCCCAGCCACACCCCAGAACCTGGGGGTGGCAGGCAGCCACTTACCTGTCAGAGGGCGAGAAGCCCCTGGTTTAGGGGACAGGCTGCACAGAGCGTATGTGAGGGTGAGCCTGCCCCAGTTCTGCCCTGTGCTCCTGCCTGGGCGGACACAGAGGAGGAAACTGAGGCTCACAGGGCCAAAGGGCCCACAGAGGTGCCAGGAAGGGGTGGGGCCTCTGCCTGGCCCACCCAGGGTGATGCGAAGCTGAGGTGTCTCGAACTGCCAGCTCATCGCCACCGCGCTGCCGAGACACGGGGCCACCATCGTGAGCGCAGAGGCAGAGCCTCCTGAGGTTGGCCAGGCTTGGGGACCCTGGGAAGACCGTCTTTCCCCCAGCACAGGGAGCCTCAGCCTCAGCCACCATTGCACACCTGCCTGCTCTGGGGTGACCCAGTGCTAGGGGCTGGGGGTTCAAACTTTGGAGGACGCAAACGCAGTGGCGGCTGGCCGGGCTCTCCTGGGCCGGGCAGACAGACAGCTGTCCCGGAGGCGGGAGCCGTGGCATTCCAGGCATCTCAGCAACTCTATAAAACTGGCCGCTCCCGAGGCTGAGGGGGCAAGGGAAGGGGTGCGGGTGGTCAGCTTTGGCTCCACACGCTGGCCCCGGGACTGACCCCAGCGCCACCTGCTGGATGAGGGACACCACCCACTCACACTCCACCAGAGGCCTGGAGCTGAGGCCAAATCATTCTAAGAGCCTGCAGGGAATGGCCACCAGGGACCCGTGGGCCAGGGTGAAGGAGGCCGCTTTGCCCTCCCAGGGTGGGGGCACTGGGCCTGGGTGTCAGGCTCGGCCTGCAGGCCTGGACACAGCCGCTGCTTCTTTCTGGTCCTCGGTTTCGACCTCTGTGAAACGGGGAGAGCACACACACAGTGCCGAGCAGGCCCCGACGGGGCACGTCCTGGCCCAGGGAGAGGCTGAGACTGGAGTGTGACGGAAGCAGCCCAGCAGCAGGCCAGTGGGGCTGGAGTAAAGAGGGCATGCACAGGAGCTCTGCAGCTTGGGGGCTGGCAGACAAGAGCACTGGGGGCGGCTCGGAGCCGCCCAGGTGGACCCAGCCTCCCCATGTCTCCAGGGGCAGCAAGGCCCCACAACAGCCTCCTGCCTCCTCCACACCGCCTCCCCAGCTCCAGGCCCCCAGGCCAATGGCTTTCCTTTCTTCAGGGAGAACCGAGGGTCACTTCAGTCCTGCTCAGAGCTGAATGCCCTCTCCAGAGCCAGCTGGTCTGTGTCCAGGCAGCCTGGCTCCATGGGAGCCACACACACGGCCACCTCCACCTCCACTCTGCGCTCAGCCACCCCTCGGAGGCAGCTCACAGTCCAGCCTTTGTGCAGGGGCTCCCAGCTGCCCCCCACCCAGACACCTGTCTCCCCACTTTGGTCCCTCCTCGGCCCCCTCCTCCTTAATGGCCACAGCACATGTGCAGGCCCACCTCTCCTCCCCCTGCAGCCCTGCCCGGAGCTCACAGCTGCAAAACGCACAAGCTCTGTGCGAGCCAGCTGTGGAATGTCCTGCTCCTGCACGGCTCCAGAGCCGCTCCGCACCCCTCCCAGGCACCGATCTCAGATCACTTCTTCTTCACCCCCTGCTCCTCCTGGGTGGGGCTGAGGCTGGGCAGGAGCTGGGGCAGAGAGGAGAGGAGCAAGGTCGACCCAGGCCTCAGACAGGAGGGGCCCCTGGGGCTGCGTGCCTCCCCCTGCACCGCACGCGGCAGGGCCTGGTTTTCCCATTTGGAGAGGCAACTGCGCTCCTGGAAGGCCAGGCTGAACAGGCCGCGGCACTCCTTGGAATTTCATTCACTTTTTAAACAGAGTCATTCATTAAGTCAGTGCTTGCTGGAGATCCACAGTGTGCCAGGGCAGGGGGATGATGGCGAAGACCCACCCACCAGCACTCCTGCAAGACAGGGGCACCCATCAGTGGGCAGGTGCTGGGACAGAAGCAGGGGTGCTGTGGGTTGGAAGCGCCCCCAGATACACTGCCCAGGTAGGAGTTAGCAAGGCCTTCTCCAGACCACAGAGGGAGAGGGAGGACAGGATGAGGATGGTGAAAGGGGGCCAGGAGGCCTGGGTCTGGGGGAAAGGTCTGGGTTAGGATGGCCTAGTGGTCTCCAGGAGGGATGTGGGGGCCTTGAAAGCATCCTCGTGGAAGAATGATACCACCAGGTGTTTCAGCCTGGACGTTTCCTTGCAAAGAGCAGAAACGGGTTCCAGCCAACTTCAGACAAGAAAGAGGTTTCTGGAAAGGTGTGTGGGCACTCCCAGCCAGGAGGCAGGGCAGGAGCAGCCACAAGAGCAGCCACAGCCTCTGGGAGCATCATGCCACTGGCACCTGCTGCCCCCTGCCTTGAGCCAGTTCCCAGGGGAAGGAAAGTGCGGGTGGTCACAGGACAGTCACAAGCCACCCCAGCACAGCCCCTGGTGCAGTCTGGGCCAGGTCACAGGCATCACAGAGGCCCAGAGACAGAAGCCAGGCTTTGAGGAGGCACTGCCCAATCTACCTCCAAGACCCAGAGCAAAGGCAGCTGGACAGAGGTGGGGACGGTGCCGCCTTGGCCTGGGGAGGGTCTCAGGGACTGGGCTCAACCCAGTGGGGACGTCAAAACTCACCACTGCAAGTTTGAGACCTGTGTTTTGTCCAGCGTGAATTATGCCAGAGTGACAAGGTGAAAGGTGGTGACAGTGGCTTAGCTGACCATGAACCCATTTATGCAGAGAGAGCACCTGCTGGGAAGCAGGATCATAGGCCAACCATTCTTTGGCTGGGGGACGAGAGTGCCCTGCCAGACAGATCCCCCAAGACCTTCTGCAACAAGAGAGGTCCTTTCCTCAAGGCCAGCAAAGGAGCCATGTGGACGGAAGGGGAGGAAGGCTGGAGTCCAGGCTTGTGCTTGGATCCCATGGGAGAGGGTCCTGCTGGACACCTTGGGTATGGAATGATGTGAACCAGAAAAGGAACCCGTGCAGACAGTGAGCAGCACCCGTGGGTGGGGCAGGGCTGAGGCGTATCAGCAAAGCCTTGGGTGCTCAAGCTGGCTGAGCTCCAGGGCCTCGCACCTCCAGCACCCTGGACACGTGGCCAAAGCTGCAGCACCCACCAGGCTGCCCATCCCTGGGCGAGGCCAGGATGGAAGGTGGCCAGACCCCAGGGAGAGCATGCACGGGGGCTTTCTCCCAAGGTTTTTTCCCAGAGAAAACAGACAAGGCCTCCTGAGTCAGCTCCTCTGGGCTTTCAGAAAAAAAAAAAAAAAGAGGCCCAAGGCGAGGCTGGTCACGTGGCTCGTCAGCTGTCGCCGCGGGGCTCACACAGGCTGGGGCACTCGGGCCTCCTCGTGGGCACTCCTGCAGCTGCCACCCCAGCGGAGCCCTGCCGAGGGCCTAGGCCTTCTCCCTTGTGTGCCCTGCCTGGGGACCAGGAGGCCCGCAGCCCTGCTCCCAGCCAGTGCCCTCTTCTGCCCATGGGGACGCTCGTGGCCAAACTGCTGCTGCCCACCCTCAGCAGCCTGGCCTTTCTCCCCACTGTCAGTGTGGCGGCCAAGAGGCGTTTCCACATGGAGGCCATGGTCTACCTCTTCACCATGTTCTTCGAGGCGGTGAGTCTGGGGCGTGGGAGGAAGACCCCGGAGGCCCTGGGCACTGCTCCGGCTGTGGTGGGCGGGACGGCTTGACCTGGGAGTGAAAGAAAGGACCCAGGGTGGGGTCTGGAGACCAGAGAGAGAAGCTCAGGACCCCCTTTCCCTCCGGGCCTCAGTTTCCCCAACTGTGCCAGAGCTTCCTGGGACGAGTGGCACTGTGACACCAACCGTGATGCCCACCAGCTGGGAGAACTAGTCCCTTCCACGCTGCCCCTCCACACCCACCTTACAGCTCTGGCCCTGGGACAGCTGAGCAGGGAGGAAGGGGTGAGCAGGCCTGGGAAGGGACTAGCGGGGCTCAGGGGACACCTGGGCCTGGGTGAGTCGAGCTGCAGGATTCCGCTGCCCACCGTCCAGCGGGGTGCGCTCCACAGCCCTCTCCCCCTGGGGCTGCCTCTGCCCCTGGGTCCTTCCTTCCATTTCCGTGTCTGGCTGGTTCCCAGCGCCCTCTCTGGCTCCCCTCCGTCTCCAGGTAACTGTCGTGGGGTGATCTTCTCTGGCTTTCAGGGGAGCGCCTGGCACTGGCTGGCTGCTTTTGAAGCCCCCGTTTCTGGGGTTGCTCTCCCCCTCACTTCCTGCCGTGGCCTTTGCTTCTCCTGCTGGCTGTCTGTCTAGCTCTCCCTCCAGGCCCCGTCCCCTCGCTCCCTCTCCCTGGGGCAGCCTCTCTCGCTCTCTGGAGCTAGACCCCGTGGGACTTACTTCTTCCTCCTCTCCAGCTCCACCCCCAGATCCATGTGTTCTACCTATGGGTCCCTCTAGCTAACCACCTACCTGTCTGGGGGATCGGCCATCTGTCCATCATCCACCTCTGATCACCTGCCTAAGCCATCGTCTGTCTCCCTGTCTGTCTAGCCAGCTATGTGGTCCCCCCTAGCCTCTGGGTCCCCGAGAGTCCCTCCCAGCTGCGGGACCCCACAGAGCTCCCTCCCAGTGCTCCTGGCTCAGCTTCCCTCAGACAGCATCAGTGTCTGGTTGCAGAACCAGACCTGGGGCCGCACTCACCACAGGGCCTTCAGCCAAGGAGCTGCCAGTGCTCGGGCTATGGGGTGGGGCAGGGTCAGCACACCTCCCCCAGGTGGTGGGCTCACATGGACAACAATGACCTAGGACAGGTGAGCTCCTTGGAGGAACTCAAAGTCCTCCCTCCAGGTGGGAGACTTCTACCCGGATGGGGAGGAGCCAGGAGCCAAGTCCAGGGAGGGGGCTGTGCCCCGTATGCTGCACGCCAGGTGTCCGCATCTCCCAGGAGCTAGCATGGGGATTCCCAGTGATGGGTGAGGAGGCTGAGTCCCAGGGAGGCTAGGGCACGGGTGCCACAGTAACCCAGCTCATCGCCGCCTCCTCCTCCGGGGACCCTGGCCTGTTGACGGGGAGACTGAGGCTGTGGAGAAGCCAAGGGCAAGGGCCAGGGCCAGGAGGAGACTTCTGAGTGGGTGGAGGGCCTCAGGGTCAGGCAGAGAAGCTAGGGCCTTGTCCCCAAGGCCCACGTTAGGCCCAGCCCAGCAGATCACAGGCACTCGCCCGGTGAGCCCCGCCCCCCGCCCACCTGCTGTGGACTGACCCCACAGCTGCCTTTGTGGCCAGCCTCTGAGGCCCACCCAGCCCCACCCTGCCCCACCCAGACTGGCAGAGGCAGCTGTCTCCCAGGACAAATGTCCTCAAGGCACAGTATGCACCTCCCACAGTCCTATCCTCCACATGGCTTCTGCCCCCACAAGGGCCTCTGTGACAGTGACCATTCCTGTTGGGACAGGTGCTGGGCGCTTTACCCAGGGCCTCTAGAGAGCCCTCAAGGCAATGTCCTTATCCCACTGGACAGAGAAGGCCAAAAGGGGTCAGCTCCTGCCTGAGCTCCCTCAACAGCTCTCTGCGGGTGCTGATGGCAAAGTCTGCGCCCTGCCCACCCGGCCAGCAGCAGGCCTGGCTACTCTGTCCCCATGTTGGAGGCCGAAGCTAATGCCAATCGCCACACCTCCCAGGCCCCCTTGGGCAGGTGGTGCCCCTCCATCACACAGAATGAGCAGTCATCAGGAGGAGCCCTGGATCAGGTGGGGGAGGCCCCTCCTGCCCTGTGGGCAGGCTGGATCTCCAGACCACTTAGGACCCTCCTCCCTTCACCTGCACACCTGGGTGAGCACCAGGCTGGCAACTGGCATCACTGCCAGGATAAGACAGACTCTCCTGCTCCTGGGGGGACGGGCAGCACACAAACATTGCCAGAATCTCCAGTGGATGAGTCAAGCACACACAGCAATCTGTGATGCGAGGGGAGACCGAGACAGCAGGTGGGGGTAGGAGATGTGGTTCTGGAAGGAGCCAGGAGACCCTTCTGTATCCCACAGACATTTAAACACCTCGAGCAGCCCCCACCTGAAGCTTCCCTTTCCTGAGCTGTCATGTCCTGCACATAATCATCCTCCTCTACCCTCTTTGCCAATATTGCCTCAAGAAAGATGTAGTATCCAAAGCTCAAGGCAGTTGTCTGGGTGGGCTGACCAGAGCAGACAGGCAAGACCACCTCCTTCCTAGTCCTGGACACTGTGTCTCTTGTTAACGACTCTGAGGGGCTGCGTAGGGCTGCAGGCAGTGGAAGCTCTCTCTGTCCACCCGACTTGCTCCACTCTCCAGACTGCCCAGGGCCCCTCTGTCTGCAGCACCCCTGCTGCCTCCAGACGCTGGCCTCCCGCTGCTCTGGGATTACCAAGAGCGCACTGTGCTGGCTGGCGAGCTTGTTTATGCCATTGAACCTGTCAAAACAATTATGTCATGTAATTAAATATTACTTAAAACGATGAAATGTGAATGCAAAAGGGGAGAGAGCTGCTTTCCTAAGAAGTGAGCTGACTGCTTGGAAAACACTCCACATACGCATTTTGTTTTTAGAATTGCTGTTAAGTGTCCAGCCGAGCACAGGCCAGAGGCAGGGGAACCAAGTGTGCTGTGTTGGATCCTGCTCGAGGGATCCACACCCTCCCTCCTCTCTGAGGAGATGGAAAGCTGCCGGCCAGCACCTCTCAGCAGCCCCTGGGCTTCTAGCCAAAGTGCACATCTCTGGCCTCTCCCGGACCTGCTGGGGAAGAGTCTGGGGTGGGCCACCGTAACCCAGCTCTCTGCCCACAGCAACCTGTCTCTCTGTGCCCACTCCCACCTGACAGCACTGCTGTGATGCAGACCAGACATTACAGGGGACATTGGCACAAGGAAAGGCCCCCAGGCTCCGAAGGGCAGATGGCTCTGTTCTTGGAGCCAGAGATGGGTGTGTGAAGGCCCTATGTGTGCCTTCAATAAGTCCAGAGGCAGGGGACACCCAGAGGTCCCATTTCAGGGTCCCACCTTGTCAGGCTTCCCCTAAATGACCACCCAGCCTTAGGCCAAGGAGGCCAGGGGAGGTGAGAGGTCTCTGCCAGGATGACGTCTGTGGGGACACTGTGGGGGCCACACCCAGTGGCACCCCTGCTGTCGATGGGGAGACTGAGGCACAGGGTGGTTGAGTGTCTCCCAGCTCGTGAGCAGCCGGCTCCCTGTGCCCCTGACGGCCCTGCTTCTCGGCAGCTCCACCACACCTGTGAAGGGCCCGGCCTGTCGGTGCTCTGCTTCCTGCGCCAGGATCTCCTGCAGTACTTCAGCATCTACGGGACGGCGCTGAGCATGTGGGTCTCCCTGATGGGTGAGTGGCTGCCCTGCCACCCGCACCACCTGGTCTCCAGGAACCCCGCCTTCCCTGCCCCTCAGACTGGGCTTCAGCCACGAGAAAGCATCACTCCTGCCTCCTCACTTTCCTATCTCTCTTAAGTGACTCATTTGACAAATGCTTGCTGTGACACATTTAAAGAGCAGGGCACACAGAGCACTACGTGCCTGCCCACCAGCCTCCGCCCCAGAGCCACGCACAGGTCAGGGTGTGGCTCCCGGCTCTGCTTCCAGGAGCATTGCTCACGGAGGTCATTTTGGGCCCAGGGTTTTAGGAAGATGGGACCATTCAAGGGCCTCATGTGGGCGTGGCTCTGTGGGGGGACTGGCCTGGCATATGTGTGACCGTCCATGGCACCACCAGGGAAGGTTTCCACCTTGCTCTTAGAGCAGTGTCCACGTGTGTGGGCCCAGCCGCCTGAGGCCTCTGCCTTTTGACCAGCCTGTGAGCCCCCCACGGCCCCTCGGGTCTCAGGTGTCCGGGTGGTCCTGCTGAGCCCCCGTGGCCTCTCAGGTCTCAGGTGTCCGGGTGGTCCTGCTGAGCCCCCGTGGCCTCTCAGGTCTCAGGTGTCCGGGTGGTCCTGCTGAACCGTCATTCCGACTCACTCGAGTCTTGGTGCTGAGTGTCTGCCCCAAGCTGCCCTGGCCCAGCTGGGGAGGCAGCTCTTACCTTTCCTCTGAAACTGGTGGCCATCGAACTTCTCAGTGACCAGGCGAGCCTCCAGGTCCTGTTGGTCAGGGGACGACCACGTGGGCACCTAAGGGTAGGGGTGCAGCCACAAGGGACGAGGAAGGCCACTCACCACTCCCGTCCTCTTCCTGATCCCCAGCGCTGGCCGACTTTGACGAACCTCAGAGGTCAACGTTTGTGATGCTTGGCGTCCTGACCATCGCCGTGCGGACCTACCACGACCGCTGGGGTTACGGGGTGTACTCGGGCCCCATCGGCATGGCCGTCCTGGTCATCGCGGCCAAGTGGGTGCGTACTGCATGTGCCTCAGCTGAGGGAACTCCAGGGAGCCTGTGACCCCACCCCCACTCCTCCAGCCTCAGAGCCTCTGTGACCTCCTGCCTGTGCAGGCGATGAGACCAGGAGTTCAGTGACCAGCCAAGGTGCTCTGGCCCTGCACTGACTGCCCTCGTCAGTGGGCACCAGCACTGGGCCAGCTGAGCCGCCCTCAGCCTGGCTCCCACAGCTCTGCATCCGCAACCCAACGGGGCCCAAGATGCAGGAGTGACCCGCCAAGCACCCCATAGCAGGGCTGCGCCTCCGGTGGTACTGTGTCCGTAGAGAAAGAGCCAGCGGGCCTTGGAGAGCAGCTGGGACTGCCGGGGCCACTTCCTGCAGGGGGCACGCTCGGGCTTGCTTCTACCAGGAAGGAGGACATGTGGCCTAGAGTCCACGAGGCCCTCTGCTCTGGCTCCCCAGGCCTCCTACCCCTCCACTGTACCAAAGCCCTCCTGGTTGTGAGGACGGGAACCCACTCCAGCCGGCCAAAGTAAAGACATGGCATCCCTGGGATCCGCCCCAGAGTCGGGGTGGGAGCCCGGAGGCAGACACAAGGCCAGGAGCTCCAGCGCAGACCCCAAGCTAGCGCCATCCTACTGGCTTTTGGCCCGTGGAGCACCGGCTTATGTCTCCGGGTCCCCACCTCAGGGTGGAGGAGGCTGGTCTTCCGCAGCCTGGGCACACTTCTGCAGCAGGCCGAGAGCTGCGCTGGGTCGCTGGGTACAGCGCCAAATGGGCTGTGGGGGCCCCAGGGAGCCCGGTTCTCAGGGCAGTCGAAGGACCAGCACTCAGACCCCAGCTACCCAGAGGGATGGGGTTCTGGTGGCCAGCTGTCCCCCTCCCTTCTTGACCCAGGACCTTGGGGTTTACTCTGCTGTGCGGGGGAGGACGGAGCTAGGTCCAGGAGACCCACACCCAACTTGCAGCCCAGCAGGGCAGCAGTGTGACTGGACGCTCCAGCAGCAGACGGGAGCCTGCTAACTGGACGCCAGGCTGGCCCCAGGCTGACCCAGGAGCCTGAAAAGCCCTGTGGGTGGGGTTTTGGGGTCCGGCATTAATTAGCATGCTGGAATGCATAAACACAGCCCGGGTCTGATAACCCCTCCTGCTCCTGCCCGGGTTGCTTGGCCGGATCTGACTCTGGCCAGGCTTTAATTAGCCAGGATAGAATTCACTCCCCCACGTCCCGCCAAGTGCCAGGAGGCTTCCACTGCCCGCAGGCCACGGGCTGTCCACAGGAGCAGAGATGGACAGCCAGCGTCTGGGACTCACACTGTGTTTTCTAGAGCACTGAAGGTGTAGTTCCTTTTGGATGTCCTCGGGCAGTAGCTTCCTGGAACGAGGGCCCTTTCCCCTCCTGAGGTTCACCACTTCTGGGGAGAGACTTGGGAACAATTCTGGGGAGCAGAAGCAGAGCTTATGGGGTGGGGCTCCCAGGACAGGACCAGGCCTCTTCCCTGGCCATTCCATATGACCCTCGACACCTCCCTCCCAAGGTCCTCAACTCCTGCTGACAATGGCAAGTTCCAGAAAAACAAAAGCTGGGCACCATTTCAAAGCTCCTTTGGTGGCCAGAGCTGCCTTGCCCGGTGCAAGCCTGTTCCTGGGGTCTGTGCTCCCCACATGGTGACACGTGGAGCCTGGGGTGCTGCCCCTGCCCCAGGCTCATGCCTCACCCCGGGGGCGACGGTCCGTCCCAGTCAGTCAGGACAGCCTGGGCTCTGGACACCCCTGGCCAAGGAGCTGCAGTCACATTCAGCCTGAGAGATCAGGTTTAATGGGCCGCAGAGTTAATAATATTTAAGGTGCTTCTTCAACCACATGCCACATGTGTGTCCTATGAGCCATAGGGCACCAGTAGGCACCAGGTGTGACATATGTTTTGTTCTCAATGATCCCCTTGGGCTCCCCTCTGCCTGGGAGACAGAAATTCAAGGGCAGCCTGTCACACCCCAGAGGTGGGCTCCCAGAGGCTCCCAGGCCAGGACCTCCACTGTCCTGTCGAGGGCCTGGGTACAGAGGAGTGGCTGTGCTGCCCAGGCCGGGTGGGGCTCCTCTGCCATGCAAGGATGGCCTGGGGTGTGCAGGTGGAGTCACTGGCACAGAGAGGGGCTGTCCCCACACTGTGCCCTGAGAGCTCTGCTGTCCCTCCTCTGTCTCTACAGCTGCAGAAGATGAAGGAGAAGAAGGGCTTGTACCCCGACAGGAGCGTCTACGCCCAGCAGATAGGCCCTGGCCTCTGCTTTGGGGCGCTGGCCCTGATGTTGCGCTTCTTCTTTGAGGTACAGTCCCCATGGGGAAGAGCCCTTGGGGGCATGGCCCTGCTCAATGGGGTGGCCGGCTGTGCCCTCACCAGGAAGCTCCGTGGCCTGACTCCTTGCACCTCCCGTGGGGGGTGTTAGGGCTCTGCCCATCCCCAGCCTCACTGGCATCCTGACTCTGTGGACCTGGGGCTCACAAGAGGTGGGAGACAGGCCCTGACCTCAGGGAGCTTGCAGCTGAGATGACAGGTGTGGGGCTGGTGCCCAGCACCCGGAGGAGGGCATGGCGGGAGGGAGCAGGAGGACAGTAGGCAACATCACCTTCAGGAAGTGAGGGCTTGGTGATAAGAAAGGCCACCATGGCTGGACACAGAGGCCTCCCTGCAGGGCCACAGCAGGCAAGGACACAGAAGGGGCCCTAGGCCCGAGGGGCTGGCTGGGCCTGGGGGAGGTCGTGGGCTCTGGGGATGCAAAGACTGACTCACCGCCCTCCCCTGCAGGACTGGGACTACACCTATGTCCATAGCTGCTACCACTGTGCCCTGGCCATGTCCTTCTTCCTGCTGCTGCCCAAGGTCAACAAGAAGGCTGGAAATGCAGGGCCCCCAGCCAAGCTGGACTTCTCCACGCTTTGCTGCACTTGTATCTGATCACACTGCCCAGCTCCAAGCCCTGCCCTCCTGTTTAGGGACCAGAGTCCCACCAACTCTCCTGGGGTCCTCCTGTCCTTCCCACCCGCGATGTCCAGGAGGAACAGTCTCTCCCACATCCTGAGAGACCCCCAGGGTGGCGAGACCCTCCAGGCTCTGCTACCTGTTCACTCTGCCGACCCTGTGCTCAGCGCTGCGCTGGGACGAAAGGAACTTTCCCTCTGAAGCTCATGACCGACGGGTGCACCTGATGGCCCTGAGGCCAGTGTCGGTCCTCCCCGTCCCTCCCCTCTTCACCTATGGTGGCTGGGGCCCAGAAGTCCTAGCCCACTGCTTTCCACAGAGGGGGCTGCCAGCACTCTTGGAGGCCATGCCCACCAAGGAGACTGGTATCGCCTCTATCATCCCTGTGCCCAGGCTCTGAGTGGCCCCATTTAGGACACTGGGCCAGGCCTGCCCCTCTGTCCACCCCTCCAGCCGGGTTCTGGATCAAGCTGTCTCAATAACAATCATCAACAAGAAGCTCCCAATCAGTCGACCTTACTGCCTACAAACCCTCCGCGTCATCTCGATTCCTGAAACAGGGCGTGAGCAGGCCTCGTTCCCCTTACCAGTGAGCACCCAGGCTCAGGGCGGACAGCCCACTGAGGCCCAGAGCGGGTGGCATGGAGCCGAGCCTGCAGCTGGCCCAGGCAGAGGTGGCCTTGGCACGCTCCAGGCTGGCTGGCAGCCCTGCCCGGGGCCCCCAGCACGGAGGTGGCTGGTGCTGTGCCCTCCGCTAAGGGCTCCTCGCTGGGCCTCTGCTAGGCCGTGGGAGGTCCTGTCTGCAGCTGCTAGGGTTCCGATGGTGGCGGTGGTGGCTCCCAGACATCACCTCACAACCTGAGTCCCCCAGCACCCAGCCCGCCAGCTCCCCTGGAGACCTGAGGCCCATCTGTCAGCAGGAAGTTACCTACACCTGTCTGGGGCCTGTGTGTGTTTCCAGACAGGCCACTGAGAGGGAGCAGTTACCACGTCCACTCCACCAGTGGGACAGCCAGTGATCTGTCCTAAAGTCACCTCTGGCCAGCCCAGGCTGGGAGGGCACTCTCCAGCACTGGGGCAAGGCTCTGTGGCTCTCCAGCCCTCCCAGCGCCCAGCGGACTCCTCAGCCTGGCCTCCTGTCTGCTGACCTGCAGGCATCTCAGGAGCGCCTGGCCTGCCCCTCTCCGCCCTGGGGGCAGGCAGAAGTCACCGGGAGCCTGAGCCCTTCTCTGGCCCAGAGCCTTTAAACAGCATGGCGTTTGCAGGACATCCCAGAACGTCCAAGTCCAGCCTCATGGCTCATCAGACCCTGAGGACTGGACAGTAGTGTCACTCCCACCCATCAAATGAGGCAGCTGAGGTCCACAACCTGGGCTCTGATGCCACCTGCTTAGAAGGGATCAGCGCAATGTCCTGTGTGTCCCCATCGTAAGGCAGAGTACAGGGAGACATGGGGCTTCCCCCACCGAGTGCTGTGCACCGACCAGCTGGTGACACACAGAGACGCACCAGCAGGCACACATCACGCACGCGCCTGCTGCGCAAGACACACACACCGCCACCAGGGGCCGCGTGTCGGGAACCCATGTCCCCCCTGCCGGAGGCTGAGTCGGCTGGGCAGCCCTGAGGGGAGTCGGGGCCCCTCCAGAAGCAGGTGTCCACAGGGCAACCCGGCCGTACCTCCCTGCCCCCTACCAGCCAGCGCGCCCAGGGCCTCAGGGCTCCCCTGGCACACAGGAGAATCGGAGCGGCCGGAGGCTAGGGCCGGGAGGGGCTGGGCTGCCAAGCCGCGAGGGCCACACCGACAGGCTCTCCAGCGTGGCAGAGCTGATTTATGAAGGCCGTCTGGGCGGCCGGCCAAGTCTGTAAGTCACGGACAATTAGGAGGCATGCTGCAGCCTCAGCCTCCCCACAGGCCTGCGCCGGCCTCCCGCGCGCCCAGCTCCACTGCAGCCTCCCAAGCAGGTTGGCCCCCATGGCCACCTCTCGGGGCCCAGGCAGGTCCCCAGCTCAGCTTGCAGACGAAACTCTGAAAGCCCGGGACATGGCACCTTTGCACAGAGGCTGCTGAGCAGGTGACAGGGCCCCAGATCACTCCAGTCACTCTTAACGATGTCCTCCTCCAGTGGCCTCTGACACCAAGGCCTGCTTTGACATCTTGGGGCTCTCACAAGGGCCAGGGGTGCCCAGGGAGCAGAGGACAGGAAGGGAGGGGCCGTCTTCTCCCTTGCTACCGAGAACGGCCACCGGCCCTTCAGGACTTCAAGAGGGACCTGGTGTGGCCATTTCAGGCCAAGACCACTGGCCCTGCCAGCCCAGGGTTCCTCTCCCTGGGAGCTGAGAACTGCGACACCATGGGGCAACATTCCCGTCTGACTGTCCACAGGACTCCCTCTCCCGCTGGCCCCTCTGGTGTGTGCTCAGGTGCCCCGGAGGCTGAGCAGCGGCGTCTTGGTGAGCTTGCCCATGGCAGCCCTGGGCGCCCCCTCAGCGACAGAGCATTTAGAGTGTCGCGGGGCCAAGGAGGAACCGCCTCTTCAGAGGTGCGCGGCTCTAACCCGATGAGTTTACGGAGCCTCCCGAGTGCGCGGGCGGCAGTGAAGTTCAGGATTCCTGGCTGCTTCTCAGGCACCTGAGACGATCGACAGCCACAGCGGGGACACTTGCCTGGAACCGCCAGCAGTGATCCCCCGTAGATCTGAAATCCAAGTCTGACCCAGCGTCCCACATCCCATCAGTAACCCTGTCCCCACCCCCACCCCCGGGGACACATGGGTTTGAGAAGTTCTTGGTTAATCCAAGGGACAGAGCAGAGGGGCTGCGACACCTGGCCCTGGCTACCGCCCAGCTGCCAAGACAGGGTGGCCGAGGCTGTGTCCTCCCAGCCCGCTGGCTCATCTCTACATGAGGAGATGAGTGGGCACAGACCCAGCCAGCCCCCCGGCCTGGGCATGGCTTCTAAGGAGCAGTGCCCGGGGTCAGCCACACCTTGGCCCTGGCCTGGCCCTGGCCTGTCGCCACCACAAGTGTGCCCATTGCCGGGCACACTCACAGCCTTCCTGGTGCACGCCCTCAGAGCCAGGCTCAGGGAAAGGCAGCAGGAAGGCGGTTCTGAGCGAGCACGTAGACACAACAGGCCATTGTAGCGGCCGCACCCCCCAGCTGGTGGCGGCTGGCAGGGCACGGGGTGCTGGGCCCCCGCCAGACGCACGCTCTGCTCCGTGAGCGCACCAGAGGTGTTCCGTCTGAGGCAGTCTGCGGCCTTTGTCTCGTCTGCTACTGAAGCTTCCTGTCTGCTCCTCTCCTCTCCAGGAAGAGATCTGAAACCCAAAACCTTTATTGCGCCTTTTAAAAGGCTTCACAGCTCCCCATCCACCTCATCCCCATCTGGCTCTGCAGCTGGGACCGTTGGGGGCAGCTGTGCCGGGGCCGAGGGGAAGTCACCCTGGTCTCGCTGGGCTGCAGGGACTTGGCTGGGGAGGACCTGGGGGCGGGAGGAAGACAGGAGCAGGAGGTGGCCGAGGTCCTGCGGCTGCGGGCCCCAGGTGCCCGTCTCTCTGGCCGTTGGCTGGTTGAGGTGGCAGAGTGGAGTGCCACCCAGGAGGCTGGTGGCCTCAGCCCTTTCCCACCTCACCTGTGTTGGGGAACGCAGCCCTGCCCAGTAGGCCCTGGGACCCCATGGGGACCCACCGAGGCTGACAGGTTTGGAGAAGTGTTAGGAAACGGGTGAGTGCCATCCAGGAGCAGCCTGTCGCCACACAGGCTGGCTCCCCTTCCCCTCCAGCCCAGGCGAGCGCCCACATGCCTCCAGCCTTGGCTTCCCCTTCTGTCATGGTGCCCACCTCACGGGGGCATTGTTGAGATTCCATGAGGCCGTTGCATACAAAGCCCGTAAAACACTATTTTTAAATGATATTTTTAAAAGGCAATTGCTACTATTTTCATGATCGTGGGTTGAGGGCAAGAAAAGGGAGTTCCAGAATTTAATGAAGGATCCTTATCACAAGAGCTATCACCCCAGTTAGGGCACCACATACCCAAGTGCCCGGGAAACAAAAGGTTCTGGATCAGTGCCCAAGAACTCTGGGTCAAGGGAGCAGGCCAGGAGGGCTGCCTGGAAGGGGCAGGCTGGAGATTGAAAAGCAGAGTGAACCGAGCTGTGAGAGCTCTTGGGCCGCATCTGTGACAGATGGCTTCACAGTTCCACAGGTCTGGGTCTGGCCAGGCACCTGTGCCCTCAGCGGCCCCCGACCCCCTCCCACACCTTTCCCAGGGCAGCAAGAAAACTGCCACTGCCCTGGGGAGAGGATGGCTGCAGCAGCTGCTGTCCCTGGCCTCGCTGGACCGGCCTCTCAGATCTGTCCCTTGCTCGTGGTCGCCAGCGGCCAAAGGTGCCTGCTCAAGGGCTTGCTGGGCTCCTCTCCTGCTCTCTGGAGGGCATGTGAACAGGGCCAGGAGGCCAAGCCCAACATGGGCCTGGCCCGGGTCCTGCCCGATCGTTCCCCTTCCCTTCCAGGAAGCTGGGACTCCCGCGCCCTCACTGGGCTTTGTTTTCCCGACGGCCCTGCCAACCGGAGCCCGCGGGCCCAGAGCCCAGCCAAAGCCAGCCTGCAGAGCTGCTGCGGTCACATCGGGAAGACGTCCGGGCAGAGACAGAGGCAGTGGTCTCCGAGCAGCAGTTGACGAGTGCCTGCTGCCACCCCGGGGCTCAGCAAGCTGTGGCTTCAACCACCAGGCCACTGCCGAGCCAGCCGGGTAGGGCTGGGCAGGGGCCTCTGCCAGCCCATCCCAGGAGTCAGGGGACCGTGGGACCAAAGACTCAGCCAGACAGACCCAAGGCCTGCAGGCTCTGCTCCTGGCGCCTGTGAAGACCACACCCTCCAACCCCAGGACCACCCCTGAGGGGGACTCAGCCTGAAGACGACCCGCCCACCAGGCCGTGTCCTCCAGGTCACGCACCTTAGCCACCTTGCTGCGACTTCATGAAGCGTTGGAGTGCCCAGGGTCTCGCTTCGGAGAGCGGTGGCATGCCTGACCTGGAGCTTCCTGGCCTTGTGTCTGTGGGTGGCCCTGACGGTGCCCTGTTCTGCCATCAGGTGGCACATGCAGGGGTTGGCTGTGGACCGTCCATCACCGTCCTTCATCCACCTTCTCTGTTTCTTTTCTCCCCTCTCCTGCCTTCTTGTGGATGGTGGAGCTTTTGAATTCTGCTTTCCTCCGTTGAGCTAGAACATGGGCACTGCTCCTGTCCCCCCCGATTGCAGATCACACTTTGCCCCTGGAACACAGTGGGGACGCCAGGACCTTTGCATCCCAGTTGCTTCTGCCCTGACCTCACGGCCATCCCCGACCTGAATTCCTGCTCAGTCCTCACCTGAAGCCCCGCGAGGTTCTGACCCTCGGTGTCTGCTTCCCTTCCTTCAGACTCCCACTCTTCCTACCTTCCTTCCCTTCCTTCTGCCTCAAGTCACCCTGAAGGCTTGGGGTCGCGGGACTGCGGGAGACGTCCTTGGTTGTTACCTCCTTGGGTGGTCATGACATTTGTGCTGGGTGTTGAATTTGAAACTGAGGGTCACTGGCTCTCAGGGTTCTGAAGACACTGCTTCTGCCACGGCCGAGAAGTCAAGCTTCCCTGGTGGGGATGTGAGCAGGGGACGCCGGGCTCCGTCCCAACACCCAAGGAAACAGGGGAATGGTAGGAGGCAGGCGGCGGGGGGTCTCCAGGAGAACTATCTTATTTTTCTGATGATCTGCATTCCCCTTTGGCTCTATTTCAATACTGCCAAAGGCCAATGTCTCGGCTTGGCACCAGAATCACGAGCCACCACACAGCTTTGTAGATTCAAACAGCAATTCTTTATTCCAGCTCTCACACCACCTCCACACAGGTCCAGGGACAATCGCATTCTGCTGTCTCCCGCACAAACCACCTACTCCCAGAGGCTCTCTCCAAATCCCATTTTAATCTCACGAGAACTCAACGGGAACAAGCAGCAGGAACACCCTAATCCCAGCAATAATCTTCAACTTCCAACTTCCCTAAAACCCATTATCTTAAACTGGCAACGCCTTAAACTCAAGGAGCCGGTTACTTCCTCAAACCTGATCAGCTCTAAACCCGAATCCGCCTTGGTCCTTGAGCAAGGTCACCTTATTAAAGCATGCATGCAATGTTCCATCGAATGTCCTCTAAGCAGCATGGGGTACGCTTGGCAAGGAAATTTCGATGCGTCATTCCTACTTGGTAATGGCCCTCAGCATCTCCCCCCTTCTGATTAATTAAACAACAAGCAATGCGGCTTAGGACCGTGCCTGGTAGGTTGTCCAATTCAACATATGGTTCTTACCCGTCATCGGATGAACTGACCTCTAGGCGTCAGTCCCCTGTCTTAGGTTGAATCCACTGCAATCAGATCAACCCGTCGCTGACTACCGGTCCAGCATTCAGCCATGCTTGTGGATAGGCCTAAGCACCAGTGGGGGGGTGAGGTTCTTGCCTCACCTCTGTTGGCCCCCAAATTTAACCTTGGTGCCAGTGGGGGGGTGAGGTTCTTGCCTCACCTCTGTTGGCCCCCAAATTTTAGACCATCACTAGTAGAAGGGAGGAAGATACAGAAATGCCACGACACCAAGCCAATTGACGGCTCCTTTGGAAAAATTGCATCACTGGTGACACCATCAGCAAAGATGCCAGCATTACCACAATTAACATGGGGTGCGCTGGCAAGGAAATTGCATCACTGGTGACACCATCAGCAAAAATATGCCAGCATTACCACCATTCGCTGCACCAGACGATAGATCACAATGCATGCAACTGATAAATAGTCCAGTCAGGTTCTGCAGGCAGTTCAAAGTGGAAGAGTCTATCAATATGTCCATTTCCTCACAAAGTAAATCAAATCCTTGATTGAGCATTACTTGTTGAGTTATATTCATTGATGCATCAGTTTATACAGTTTACTGTGGTAGCTATCATAGAAGCTGTAGTTTGGTTTTCTTAGTCTTCACCGGCACTGGGATGGAGATGGGAATTCTGGTAATGATGTTAAAGAGACATTATCCTGAACAGAATTATTAAATATAATGAAAAGGAAAAGTGAAAGTAAACAAACAGATCTGTTAATCACCTTTAAAAACAATAGTAAGCAAACAGATCTATTAACCACCTTTGAAAACAATCATTAACAGCTGTTTACCTAATTAGATTAAACCACTTAAATCACGTGAATAAAAAAAAAATTCGGATCCATTTTTTCATGAGCGCTCCTCATATGGACATACACACATACTGACATGCAACACAAAACAGTGCAGACATAACATACAACACATAAGACAATAATAACGGCCTTGTAGCTTTACCTAGGTAAAATCTCCATTGCAATGTTTAAAAACTCCACAGTCAAAAAATTAAAAACAGTCAAAAAACAAAACTGATCAGAAAAACATTAACCTAGGTTTGTATGAGCTCAAAAAATAAAATAGAACTTTATGATGTGGGAAAAAGCAATAATAAAATAGATATTGAAAAAAAGCACCGTGGTTAATCACTGTCGCAGATGTAAGAATAGCCAAGCTGGAGCTCTGGATTTCAGCTATTATGGATTTCAGTCAAATCATCTTCTTTTTCTGTAGAAATTGTTTTGGTTAACCTCTCTGGAATCCAAATCGGCTGCTGTTCTCCCTGTGGGAACACACAAACGGAACCCCGACTCCAGACAATAACTGGGTCGGGACCTTTCCATTGTCCTGTTAGAATATCTTTCCAAAGTACCTTAGGCTTATGTACATTTTTCAGATACATATGTCTTTCCACAGCACTAAGTCCTGATGAATGCAAATTTAGAAAGTTTAGAGTAAAAAAAGGGTTATTTTAAGTTTATCTTTGGGGGATATGTACCCCTTAAAGATCCTTTTAAATTTAAGTCTTTCAAAAGCATTTTGCCTTAGTTTTTAGAATTATTTTAGTCCTTATAATTTTTAGATGTGGTTTTAAACCATAGTTGTCTTAGCCTTTTGCATTTTCTATCTGAAATACCTTTACTTGACATTTTCAACCATTTTCTATCTTATTTCTATCTTCTACTTTCCTTCTAAGGTTTATATATTTACCCTTAGTTGCTTTTTTCTCTCCTAGTTTTCTTTTGTTTCCTATTTTGTGGGTTTAAAATTCTTGTCTTTCTATATCTTTTTTATCTTCCTATATCTTTTTTATCTTTCTACATCTTCTCTCTCTCTCTTTTTTTACCTTCCTGTACTTCTATTTTTGAAGTTTTCCACTTCAAAATTTTAATCTTCTTTATCTAAATCTTTTATCTTATTATCTTCCCATTTTCATGAGTTATATTTTTTTTTCTCCGTCATGAAGGCATCTTAACCACCTTCAATTTAACTTTTTAAAGCCTCTTGCAACTTATTTAGACATTTTACAACTTTTTACTTTACCACACAAAGATTATCTCATCTCCCTCTTTTTAGTTTAATAATAGTTTGATGAGTAAAGCAATCTTTTTTCCGCCATGAAGGTATCTTGACCACCTTCAAGTTAATCTTTCAAAGCCTTCCAATTATCTTCTATACTGTACTTTTAAATGTACTTTTTCACCACCTACCGCTTTATTCTTTTAAACGAGGCTTAGATTCTGTATAAATCGCTTAATATTAGTTTACATGGCTGCCCTTCAACCAAAGGCTTTTTTTTTTAACTCCATTAAGAAGCTTTGTCTCAATCTGCCATGTACAAATACCTTTTTTTTTCTTCTTTCTTCCTTTCTCAAGCTTTTAAAGTCTAGTTTCCTCAAAATCTTTTTAAATGGCATTTTACAACTTTACCACACAGAGATTATCTCATCTAGAAACATTTCTTTAACCTTTAACCTTTTATATTAAAATATATTTCCACATCTTGAACCTTTTTATATCCCTTTTTTAACCGTTAACGCTTTTTATAAATTCACATTCTGAAACAACCCTTATAAAATTACTCCACTTTAATAAGATGAAATATTTTCATGTTTTCTAAGGTACTATTATACTGTAATTAAAACCCAACTGAAACTTCTTATACTCTCTGTATATAAATTATACATGATAGAATCTTAACACTTAGTAACCTTGTTTCAGCAAAGACACAGACCAAAGCAATTTATGAAAACACACATAATGTTTAAATATATTACCTTATGGAACTTAATAAGTAAAGAGTACTTGATTTCATATTTAGTGGTTGATATTTTAACACTTTAGCTTTGTAAATTAATCAGATGTCTGTAAAAACCAAGATCTTAGACAAGTATAGTAAACAGGACTAGCAATCTCTTTCTTCTTGAAGAAAAATCCTTCTACAGGATACCATGATTGTCCCATTGATATACTTAATAACTCATCTCTAAAAAGCCATGGGCTACATTTTTGTATTGTATCAACATATGCCCTAGCGGTTCTTGGTCTTACTGGGGTGCCTCCTTCCTCTAACAATTTCTCTTCCTCGGAGGCGAACAACTTCAAACCTTGAGTCAACCATTTTCCCCAGTTTGCCTGAGAAAGTTCTAGAAACAGGCAACTTGAAATAAAAACAAAATAAATCAAAACCAGAACACGTTGTTTTTTAAAATGGTCACCCATTTTTTTGCTCTCCTTCAGGATCGAGCAAATTCACTTACCCCCAAGCTTCAGACATCCCAAGTACGGGCCACCATTATGCCAAAGCCAAGGTCTCTGCTTGGCACAAGATTCAGGAGGCACCACACACCTTTGTAGGTTCAAACAGCAATTCTTTATTCCAGCTCTCACACCACCTCCACACAGGTCCAGGGACAATCGCATTCTGCTGTCTCCCGCACAAACCACCTACTCCCAGAGGCTCTCTCCAAATCCCATTTTAATCTCACGAGAACTCAACGGGAACAAGCAGCAGGAACACCCTAATCCCAGCAATAATCTTCAACTTCCAACTTCCCTAAAACCCATTATCTTAAACTGGCAACGCCTTAAACTCAAGGAGCCGGTTACTTCCTCAAACCTGATCAGCTCTAAACCCGAATCCGCCTTGGTCCTTGAGCAAGGTCACCTTATTAAAGCATGCATGCAATGTCCCATCGAATGTCCTCTAAGCAGCATGGGGTATGCTTGGCAAGGAAATTTCGATGCGTCATTCCTACTTGGTAATGGCCCTCAGCACAATACCGCAGTGTTCTGCATTTTATTCTGATATGAGGAGTGTGGAATCCTTCTCCATCTGGCTTCAGACTCGTTGGCTTCTTAGATTGAGGGTTGCTGTCTTTCATTAGATCTGAAATGGTTTCAGCCATAATCCTTTTTACACCTAACCCCTAGCCCTCTTCTCCTTCCCCCTTTCCCAGAACCCCAGTTAGCAGCGTGTTTCTGGGCATCCTCCTGCTTGCCCTGGTCCACTTCTTGACCTTTTAGGAGAAGCCCTGTTCCTAACTTTTTCTCTCTGGTCCTTCAGTTCACTAATTCCTTCTTCAGTGGTGTCTGAACTTGTCAAAATGTCTTTGGAGTTTTTCTAGGGTCAGGCTTTTTATTTCTAGGAGTATTTTGGTTCCTTTTCAAGCAGGTTCACTCTTTATTAATGTATTCCTCTTTTTTATATATAAAACATTCTTCTTACTCTCCGGTTCTGATAGTTCCAGGATCTGAATTTTTTGGCTGACCTGATTCTACCACGTCCCATTTCTGGGGGCTTCTACTCACAGCGCCTCATTTCCTTGTGTTTCAGGAACACAAATCTTCTGCTCTTATTTTCCAGATGAGGAAACAGAGGACAGGGATAATGCCTAACTCATTCCTAGCCAGGAAATGACAGATTGAAAGCTTGGCACCAGGCGGCTGACTCTGAGGTCTATGTTCCACCTCTATGATTCTCAACACAGGATGGTGACGAGCGAATCCCCTCATCCCTCTGTTCCTTCACCAGCTACTCACTGAGCTCCTTCTGTGTGCCAGACACTGTGCAAGGCCTGGAGACGCAGCAGGGAAGGATGAAGACAGATCTCCCTGGGAACTGGAATACCTGTGGGAGTGGACAGGGGGAGGTGGAGGGCATTTGTGAGCCCGTCGAGGTGTGTAGAGCCTCCTTTGCAGAGGCACCACAGGGAAGTGGCAGCCAGGCCTGTGGTCCGAGGAACTGGTACCCACCTGGGCCATTCAGACTCTCATGGCTGGGTCCTTCTGCTGAGTCCCTAGAGACAGAGCCCATGCTTCTGTGGAGGTAGCAGCAGGAACAAGCCCCCTAACCCAGGGGAACACAAGGCACAGAGAAGGCTTGCTGCCTGCCGGGGGTCTGCCGGCCCCCTGACATTTGAGCACAGGCTGTTTCCCGTCCCCTCCTTGAAGGCAAAGGCTCCAACAGGGACTCAGCTCTGGATTCGGGGAGGGCAGAGGTCCCTGTGGCTTCTCCCTGCTGGAAAGGCCGGAGGGCATGGAGAGGCGATGACAGGCCCTGGCTTGGCAGGCTGAGCAGACACCCACGGAGTCGGGCTGCAGACAAGATTCCTAGCCCCTAAGTACCCAGGAGGCTTTGGGAGGTGAATGCATTTCCCCAAACTCTGCAAGCCAAGAGGCCTTGGCCTCCATCCTGTTACCGGAGGACCATGGGTCCCTCGAAGCACCCTGACACCTGTGAGGGGCGGCCCTTGGTCAGCAGAGCTGCTAGGGAGGGGTGGACTTTCCTCAGCCTGTCGTCCAGGGAGCAGCTGGGCACAGCTGCATCCTGAGGACACCGTCCCAGCCCCGCCTGGAACACAGGGTCAGACACCATTCCCAGCAGGGCCCCACTCCAGCCGGCCAGGCGAGGGGACGGCGTGTCCTGGGGCTCGGCTGGCCCCGTCCCAGCCCAACGAAGCAGTCCCCCAGCAGCCTCCAGGCCTGCGGGTGGGAGGGTGCCTCCAGCCCCGAGCCAGGGGAGCGTGAGCTTGGCGGAGGCCTTCCTGGGCCGGTGCTGTCCGCGGCAGGACTGGTGTTCTGGGTCTCCCAGAGCCGGTGGGTAGCTGGACGTGTCAGGAACCTGGCCACGGCTCCCACTGACTGTTCAGGAGACACTGTGGTTAAAGCTGTCCCCAGATCCTGCCCACACGCCAGGGCAGCTGAGACTTCTCCCGGCCAGCAGGCCAGCTTGGGAAGCTGCCTCCCTTGCCTGCCCCCCGCAGGACACGGCCGCATCCTCACTCACCTCGACTTGTAATTCCTGCTCCAAAATTTGGCACAGCATCAGCTGCCAGCACTGTCACACAAGCGGCCTCCCCTGCTGGCCGGCTGCCTCCGTTCTGCTTCAAGCCCACTGGGACTTGTAGTTTATGCCTCTGCATGTGCATGTGCATGTGTGGGTATGCGTGTGCGTGTGTCCAGGTGTACACCACTGAGACCTTTTTTTTATTTTATTTTATTTAGAGACAGGGTCTCACTGAGGTGCTTAGTGCCTCACTGTTGCTGAGGCTGGCTTTGAACTCATGATCCTCCTGCCTCAGCCTCCCGGGCCGCTGGGATTACAGGCGTGCGCCACCACACCTGGCCACCGTTGAGATCTTATGGGCTTACACGCGGCCTCTCCCAGAGCCCCTCGCCAGCCCTCCCTGCACGGGCCCCCTGGGCTCATCCCACCTGGCAGACGCCCCAGGGAGCCAGGACCCAGCACACTGCCTCAGTCTCCTTCCTGCTCCTTGTCCCTGTGGTCAGCAGTGGGTCAGGGGCTTCCAGGTCGTCTTCATTCTAGTTTCTTCATTTTGCACAAGCAACGGGCGGGTCCGCCACGACTCCAGGTTGGGCTGGTTCGAAGCAGCCCTCTGGCTTTTTCAAGGATGCTCCCAGTCACTGACACGTGTCCCAGAGCAATCCAAACGTAAACAAAGACCACTGGAATCACCTGGACCCTGGACGCTGGTCTCTGGGTCACTTCTGTGTGGCTGCTGTTCCCAATTCACTCCATGTGGCCACGGTCCAACCCTGCAGACACCCCTGGTGGCAGGAGGGCCTGGCCCACTGCGGTGCAGAGAAGGCGGGCAGCGTGCCCAGCACCGGGAGCAACTGGAAAGGGCTGGACAGCCGAGGTCTTGCCCACGATGCCCCGCCGTCACGCACACCGGCACCCGTGCATCGGCACAGTGGGGACTCCGCGGGGTCTTCAGAGCCGCTGCCTCTCTGTGGTGCCATATCTCACTGCCCCGCAGCCTCACTGTGTCCTTGTCACTCACGCTCTTCAGACAGGAGCTCCCCGAGGGGGCTGCCTGGGGGGCTGCACACCTCGTCAGCCAGCCAGGCCCTGGGAGCCTTCCCGAGGCCTGGCGCGGCTCGGCCCGACTGGCGGGAGTCAGGCAGCTCCGCTCCCCGTGGGGGAGTCCCAGGGAGTCCTCCCTCCCGGAGGCCAGGGCTGGTCCAGGTCACAGTCTGCACTTCAGGCCAGCCAGCTCGGGGGAGCTGGGGCCCCTGACAGAGAGAGCGCAGTCCTGGGCCTTCTGCAGACACGCGGTTCTAACCACTGGAGATCCCAGTGGTGGCCAGGTGTGGTGGCTCACGCTGTCATCCCACCACCCTGAGCGCCAGAGCTCCAGGGACCTGGGAGAGAAAGCACTAGGTCCTTGAGCCAGGGACCCTGGCAGCAGAAATAGTGCCACCAGCACTCCACAAGGCCACCTGGGACAGAGCTGGCCCTTGCCTGGGGAGCTGCAAGTGTTGAGAGACCCCCTCAGAGAGGAGTGCAGGGCTCCACTCAGACCCCAGGCTCCTGGATGCCTGGCCTGGGCACACCAGCTGCCTGCCTCTACAACAGCACAGAGGCCGCTGGACACTCACCTTTTATTCTGAAAAACGGGACCCCTGTGGGGAAAGGAGGAAGGGCAGAGAGCTGGACCCTGAGGTGCCCGGCCCCCTCCTGCCCCGGTGCTCAGAGCACAGCCCTGCGCTCTGGGGAAGCCACAGCACCTGGCCTCAGCCCCTGGAGCTGCCAGCATCCCTGAGCTCAGACCCCACGGGATGCGTGGAGCCCAGCAAGCCCAGGGGCTCAGTGGGGGCTTCCCCTTGGGCCCCCCTCACCGGCCACACTCCAGCGTGGGGCTGCGGGGCTGCCACACGTGTGCAGAGACTTCCGTGAGCACACTCATGTGCCTGTCCACTGGCCACGGCACTCTGGAGCCCCTCACCCAGCCAGGCCTGTCCCATAGGTGAGGCGGCACTCACAGGACTTCTCTGGACTCACCACAGTCCCACAGCCCAGAGGGGCCTCAGGCCACCACCATAAGAGCAGGAGACCACTCTGCCTGGTGGTGCCCCCAGTCTCTTCCCCCGGGTGGTGTGTTCTCATGGCCACCACTCACGCAGGGCCCAAGAGCCCGTGGCCAGGGGCTAGAAGGAGAAGACCGGCAGCTGTGGTGGAGGCTGCTGGCCTGGTGATCTGCAGCTGGGCAGTGTCCAGCACAGGGACAGAGCCCACATCCCTCCAGCAGGCCTCTCTGACCCCACCGCCGTGAGGCCTCTGCCTGGACAGAGGAGGCACCCAGGACTCCCCACGCCATCCCTGGAATGTCCAAGTCCTCCCTGCATCCGGGCCTGCCGGCCAGTCCCTTGAAGGACAGCGGAACCCGGTGTCCATCCTCCAGGCCTGAGAATGCAATTCCTGCTCCTTATCTGCAGAGAGGAGGGGGGTGCGGAGGGTGCGCCAGCGCGGAGGCCCCAGCACAGGAGCTGGCTGGAGGTCAGGCAGCCGCAGCGTCTCCGCAGGCCCTGGGGTCCCAGGGTGGATGTGGGCCAAGCTCCTCAGACAGATGCTCCACATTCTTCAGAACAAAGTCTTCAAAGCCGGGGGATGGGGGACGGGCAGGCACCCCACCCACTTCTTCCCCTGGGACTATGAAGTGATGACAAACACATGGCTGTCCAGGTGACGGGACCAAGTGGAAGCCAGACCTTGGCTGTGCAGGCACAGAGGAAACACCCACAGGGCACCTCCATGGGTGTCCGTGCCCGGAGGGCACTGAGTGAACAAGGCTGGGCCGCCCTGCCTTCTCGCCTGCCCCCCAGCCTCACTTGCCACCTGCAGTCCTTTCCCCACAACCAGCACCAACCTGCCACCCCCGCCTGTCACCCAGTGGCCTCTGCTCCGGGCTCAGGTTTCGCCTGCCCCTTGCTCGGCAGTGCACACCCGGCTGACTTCAGCTCCCCTGAGCCTCAGCCGCCTGCACGGCCTTCCCTGCTCTGCCTGCCCGTGGCTCCGTGGTTCTCTCCCCACCACGCCTGGAGTCCGCTCAAGATAGTGCCCTCAAAAGCACTCGACCGATGAGTGGACAGTGTGGGCTGTCCCTGTCAGGTGGCAAGGGAAGCAGGGCCACACACACCCACATGCACCCTTCCATGCACCCTTCCATGCACCCTGCAGTGGGTGTCCCCCGAGACACCTAAGATGCTGGCGGGGTCAGTGACAGGCACCAGCTCTGTGGGCAACAGCCCCGCCCTGGGTGGGCCATCCAGGGTGTGTGGACAGTTAAAGTCCAGACATGGGCACTCCCCCCCTATCCCAGCTCCAACCCCTGAGAGTCCACCCCATCCCCCCTTGGAAAGTCCCTGTGATGGGCACTGAGGTCCCATCTACATGCTTCTCCACCGCAGGTGGCAGCCTGCCCTGGCCCATCCCCTCCAGGACCAGAATCAGGAACTTGCTCCCGTCAGGACAGTTGGCTCAGGCCTGCTGCCCTCTGTTGTGGCCAGTGGTCACTTCCAAGGGGTAAGGCAGACCCTAGAAGGAGCTCAGGAGGAAAGAATCCTTTGTCCCTTTTCCAAAGCCTCTCCGAAGAGCCCCACCTGCTCAGTGTGAGCCCAGCACTGGAACTGTGCCCACACCTTGGGGCCAGCGTGTCCCCAGAGGTCAGAGTCTGTGGGCTCTAGGGAGCAACCAGCGCTTTGGAGAGGGCGGGACAGCGCAAGGCCCCACCTCCCAAGAGGCGAACAAGGAGGCCTCTGCCCGGCAAGAAGAGGAGAGCCCACAGTGTGCCACACTCAAGCCACCAAGGCCCCACGGGGCCTCGGGCTCCAGCCCTGATGCCAGGTGCCAGGTGCCAGGTGCAGACTCCAGGGCCACCCTTCCCACTCCCCACAGAGCTGCAGACAAGTCACCAGCCTCATGTCGGGGTTAAGGTTTGCTGCTTCAAGATGGGGCCTGACTCCAGGGAGCTGGGGTAGGGGGATCAGGGGCACAGCCCACCAAGTGCTCAGGATGGGAGCCCCCACGCCCCACGGCAGCCAGGACTGCCGTCCCCCACCACCTGAAGCCCACCTGGTCAGCACCTGGGCCATTTTCAGTGAGGCGAGCAGAGGCCTTAAAGCCAGCAGGGTAGACAGGAAAAGGAAATGACCAGATCGAGTGCACCTCCTGGTCTCCTGGGAAGGCCCAGAGGGGAGAGGAGAGGCCCGGGGACAGACCCCGAAGATCCTGAGGCAGCCCCGGGCCCCACACTGCCCTCTCAGATCAGGGTCAATCCTCCTTCGTGCAGAAGTAGCTGCCACAGCACAGACAGGAGCCTGGGGCGGCACACTCGGCCCCTCCCCAGGAGTGGGACGGGCATCTCTGTGCCTCAGTCCCTGTCCCGTAAAATGGGAGACAATGCCCCTGGGCCATTACAGGATGAGGTGAGGGAGCCGTGGCCAGGTTCAGTGGGGGCTACTGCCAGACCCTGTCCCCTCCCAGTAACCCCAGAGGCTCACGGACACCAGCCCAGCTGGCCAAGCTCCCACTGGCCTGGCCCTGCGGTGCCCCCAGGTCTCCCAGCAGAACATTTCTGACATACTCCAAATCCTCAGCAAAACAAGATGAGAATTCAGTGATTGCTTTTGGCAAGGAATCCACAGGCCAGCTAAAGGGCCAAAAATAACCCAGGGGAAGCGTCCCAGGCCACCTGCGGTCTGAGGGGCTCCATCTGGGCTCTGTCTGAACACGGAGCCAAAGTGGTCTGGGCCTGACCTCGCCGCCAGCCAGCCAGAGAAGCTGGGAGACAGACAGGGACGCAGGGAAGGGAGGACGGCGGACAGAGCAAGACTGTCTGTCACTCAGCACACTTCAAGCCAGGAAGTGTCCAGCCATCCAGAGACGTGTAATGTCATACTTTACCCAGAAAAGCAGCTGTTTGCTACTCACTGGCCACAGATAGTTGGCAGCGTCCCGGGAGAGTGTCGACTGGGGTTGTGGGGGATGGGGAGGTGTCCACCAGGCTCCTCAGCTCCCTGAGGCCTGGCCAGCCCTGCACTGAGGCAGGGAGCGGAGGCTCATGGACGGAAGATCACACAGCGAGGACTCGAGCTCAGGCCACCCAGCAGAGACCCCACCTAAAGCACATGGAGCATCCTGCCAGGGACATGCAGCCAGGTTGCAAGGAGAACAGGGCCCCCCCAGGGCCAGGCTCCCAGGACCAGCGGCCACTTGCAGGCATCTCCTCCCCTCATCCTCCTGTGAAGAAGGATGGCCCTCCACACACCTGTCCGGCTGCCCATCTGCTGTCCTGTGGTGGAGGGTCCCCTGGCTTCGCTCAGTCCCATCTCCCCGTGGCCCTGTGACCTGCGCACTCAGGGCTGTTCTCCATTCTCACCTGCGAGGGAGTGAGGCTGTGAGGACCCCGGGCGCTGGCTCCAGGCTGCACTTGCTCAGACTGGTGCCCAACCTCGGGCTTCCCCGGCAGCCTGCCTCCCCACTGTGTGCTCCTGTGTGTCAGCCATGCAGTGGCAGCTGGACTGCTGGCCTCTGAGGGTGATTCCCTAGAGGGTGCCCAGCTCCAAGGCCCTGTGTGCCCCTGGCAGTCTCCAGGCCCCGCCCTCCCTGGGCGAGCAGGAGGTGGGTGTCCTGCAGCCACTCGGAAAGTGTGAGGCCGCAGCCCAGAGAGCAGCCCCCACAGCCTCACCAGAGGGCTCAGAGACCCGGCTCCTGTGTGGCCACTGGAGGGGGACAGAAGTCTGCCCAGCCACTCTCCTAACCACACAGCAGCCTCCTCCCTGAAGGGGAAGCTTGCCTCATCCTCTGCCAACCACAGCAGAAAAGGTGCCCGCGTCACTGCAAGCCAGCTCCTGGGGCGCCAGGGGTTAAATGCCCACCCACACGCTCACACAGACACACACGCACGCACCCACACACATACAGACGCAGGATCGTGCCTTCGCACACATGCCCTGGAGGGCAGCCGATCCCAGCGCTCCTCGCCAACAGCTCCGGGCATCCCCGGGCCCATCCCGCGCCCGGGGAAACATCCAGCCCACCAAGGGCACACCTTTCCCTAACTCAGGCACCTGCCCAGCAGCCCCTGGAGCAGTGGCAACAGAGTCGGGAGAGGGGCAGGAAACCACGCTCAGCCAGCCCTCATAGAACAGGACGATGCTTTCCTTGCAGGTGGGATTTCCCCCTGGCCAGGCTGGGCACGGAATCCTGGACTCTCCCCTAGGCTGGTGGAGAGGCCTGGGCACGCGAGTCCCACAGGAGCTGGCCACAAGCATTTTCACAGGCCCCGGTCAGAAATGCACACACATGGGCCGAGGCACGCCCCACCTTGCCCACCTGTGCCTCTTGTCAGCGCTGGCCTGCAGGAAGGGCCAAGCCTGAGGTGGCAGGTTGAGAGAGGCTTCTCCCCCTGCCTGGCTCACAGGCCGCTGCTCCCCCGCGCACCTTGCTTCCCTGCATCCCGCGAGTCCTGATGCTCCCGGGCCGAGTTCACACTCGTGGTCTCGGAGCTGGAGGGGAAGGAGCCTGAGGGTTCAGCTCTGCCTCTGGCCACCTCTGAGAGGGGGCAAAGGAGAACACCGGGCTCAGATCCCCACGGGCCCCAGCTCACCTGTCAGACTCTCACAGACCATGCTGTGCGTCACCAAGGCCACCACCTAACAAGGTGCAGCAAGCAGGGCAGGAGTGGGAAGGCCCAGGGAGCAGGGAGACCTGTGTCCTCTCCTCCAAGGGAGCAGCAGGCAGAGATGGTGGGGGCCAACTCACCTTCCTACTCCAGGTTGTGCCACTCAGGGTCACACAGAGCCAAGGCTCTGTGACTTCCCATCTCTGGGGCTGCCACAGCAAAGGCAGGACCCATGGGGTCAGCCCCAGGGTTACCCAGGACCCTGTTCCAGTGAGCTCCTCCACAGCAGGCAGGAGCTCAGGCTCATCCTACCAAGAACTGTCAGGAAACTGTGGTGGCCCCTGGGCCTTTGCTCCTGCAGTGTCCCCACTTGAAGTGGAATCCCCTTAAATGATTCCTCCTGGCCAGGCTGGGCACGGAATCCTGGACTCTCCCCTAGGCTGGTGGAGAGGCCTGGGCATGCCATTTAAGGGGATTCCCCAAACCTCAGGGCTCCACCTGTATCCCCTGCTTCTCCGGGCAAGCCTCTGAGAACTCCTGCAATGCCACCCACTTGCCAGCCTCCGGAGCAGGCAGGGCCAGGTGCTCAACTAAAGGCTGTCTGTACACAGGACAGAGGACCCAGTCCCCAGCCTGGACACACAGGTATGTGCTTTGGCTTCCAAAACTGGAAGGGAGGGGACAGCCCCCTCCACCAGGACCCTGGGATGGGCAGAGGGCAGCCTGGGAGGCTGGAGCCCAGGCGTCAATGCGGCGCTCCCCTCTCCCTGTGCTCCTGGGGGCTCCAGAGACCCTCAGCTCCCCAAGGGAAAGGCAGCAGCTGGAGGGCAGGCTCCCACTGTCTGCTCCTCTGCCCGGGCCAGCCTCTCTGGGTACCCCTGGGCCTACCCATGCCCCTCCACTAGAGCCACCTGCCCCTCTCTGACCACCAGCCACTACAGCCCTGGCTCACCTGTCCAGCCTCCACACACTGTGGCCAGCCCGCACCTTGTTCCACAGTTAGACCTGAGCTCCTCCAGTGTCAGGGCCCCCTGTTTCCAACAGGGTCAGTCAGGCACATAGTAGGGCTCTTGAGAGGGGTTGGCTCCATGACAGACAGTCTTGGAGCCTTGGGGTCCAGCACACAGTCCCCCACGCCTGGGTGGGAGCAGTCAGAGAACGGGCTGTTGACAGGTAGGGGACGCAGCATCTGGGCGAGGACCCCGGCAGCTCCCCTTTGCTTCTCCCCCATAAGTTTAATAGGGAAGCTGCGGGTACACAGACGGGGCAAGAGGTCATCAGCAGATGTTAAGAACGGTTCTCAAAACAACTAAACAACTCGCTAAACAACTCAGCAAGACTTTGTCTCTAAATGAAATTCAAAACAGGGCTGGGGATGTGGCTCAGTGGTCAAGTTCCCCTGAGTTTAATCCCTGGCACCAAAAGAAAAAGGAGGAGGAGGAGGAGGAGGAGGAGGAGGAGGAGGAGGAGGAGAAGGAGAAGGAGGAGGAGGAGGAGGAGGAGGAGGAGGAGGGAAAGAGAGAGAGAGAGAGAGAGAGAGAGAGAGAGAGAAAGAAAGAAAGAAAGAAAGAAAGAAAGAAAGAAAGAAAGAAAGAAAGAAAGAAAGAAAGAAAGAAAGAAAGAAAGAAAGAAAAAGGAAGAAAGAAAATGACTTCAGACACACTCCCTGACCCCCGCCATCAAACAGATGGTGCAATTCTACCTTTAAGCCACCAGGTGGCGGTCAAGACCAACACATCCTCCCTCTGCCCACCTTGGCCTCCAGCTTCCTCCAAGGGCTCTCAGGGTCTCTGCAGTAGGGGAGCCCCCGATGCACAGCAGACCAGGGAAGGCCTATCCACTGCCGGGCCCTCCCTAGTGCCCAGGAGTGGATATTGCTATCTCACCTGAAGACTGGGAAAACCAGCCCCAGAGGGAGAAGGGACCTGCCCACCGGCACATAGCCTGAATGAGAACCTCCGCATCCCCATTCACTGACTGATTTCACAAAGGGCTGGGGGTCACTTGGTTTTATCCGCAGTACCCAGAATGGCCTTGCAAAGACAAGGACGTGGTCAAGGCCCCACAGCAACCTGGGGAAGGAGGCCAGTTGAGCCTGATCTGGCTTTCGGGGCCTGAGCTCATGGACCACCACGAGATGACTCTGGAGCCAGGATCCTGCAACATCAGAGTGCAGCACCCACCAGGGACACCAGTGGACAGGGGCTGAGTGGGGTTTGGCTCTGGTTGGGACGGGAAGGCAGGCCGCGCGGCCACCCCACCTGGGAACCCGAGTTAGCAGGAGGTCCGGCAGGGCCTGCCCCATACCAGCCAGGCTGACAGCAGGAGGAACAGCAGGGTGAGGGCCACCGCCAGGGTCACTGAGGGAACCAGGTCAGAGTCCTCAGGACCAGGCATGGCATCACCAGGGGCGTCTCTGGGGGCCTGGGGGGCCCCGGACAGCTGGGTGCCAGAGACCTTCTCCCCTGGGGGTCCTGGGCGACCCATCTGTGGAAAGGAGGGATGGAGAGTCAGGTCCCCCTCTGGATGAGCCCCTGGACCCACCCTGGGCCTCCCCTCCTGTCCCACTATCTCAGGGAGCCCTGCTGGAGAGCTTGGGCCACAGCAAGGGCCCTTAGTTCCCCACAGGTGGCCCAGGACAGTGAGACCTGAGCCTCTGCTCTGCTCTGCAAGGTGGGGATGAAGGTGAGACCTGAGCCTCTGCTCTGCTCTGCAAGGTGGGGATGAAGGCCACAGGGAGATGGCAAGGACCAGCTGAGACCCCCCTCACTTCGCTCCCACCTCCTTACCGTCCCCTGAGACCATGGAGTAGAAGGTCAGGCCCAGTCCATGGCCTCCTCCGGAGTGTGGCCCCAGTGCCAGGGTCCTGGAATGCGGCTGGGCCAGTGCCCAGCACGTAGAGGCTGTCAGACTGGTATGAGGGGACCTTTGTAGAGCCTGAGAGAGGGCTGCCTGCAACCAGTGCCCTCTGACAGCACAGCGCCCAGGTGGCCACCAGGTTAGAGCTCGGCCAGAGAGGAGGCCCCTCAGAAGCCCCGGAGGTGGGCAGAGGCCGTAGTGACAGCCCAAGACCACCAAAGTGGCAGGACCCTTCTCTGGACAGGGACAGAGTTCAAACTGGGTCATGGTCAGGGATGGCCTCTGCCCCAGGACCAGGCCCTCAGGCTGGACCCCAGGCCCCTCCGTTGACCCAGGTATGTTCATAAGCCTAGAAGTTCCACAGGGCGATTACCTTCCAGCCCAGGAGCTCCACGCTCTGGAGGGCCCCCCCACTGCCACACTCCCCAGGGACATGCCTTGGCAGGCAGCACCCTTCTTTCCTGGATAGAACCCACCTCCTGGGGCTGAGCTGCAGGAAATGGGGGACCCAGCCAGGAGCTGCACCTCCACCTCACTGTGGTGTGTCCAAGGTAGGGGGGCAGCAGATGACCCAGGTCACAAAGCAGAGCAAGGGGCCCTCTCCCAGGCCAGCCTCTAAACTGGGACTCCCCACACAGGGGAGTAGAGGCTCAGGAAGGACAGAAGGCTCTCAGTTCATGTCAGTGAGGGGCTTCCAGGCGGCTGAGTGTCTGGCCCTGAGCAGGAGCAGAGAGGCCAGGTCCCCAAGCACCCAGAAGAAAAGAGGTGGCAAGCCCACCAGGGGGAGGCATCAAGAGGCTTTCAAGGCCCCCAAAAATGACCCTTGAAGAAGGAAACTACCCTTTGAGGACAAGGATGCCACCGCAGTGTTCACCGTGAACAGAAAGGCTGGAAACAGCCCTGAGAGGTTCGCCGGCACCCAGGGCCGCCCCCCAGCAGCCTCACAGTGGTCCATCAAAAGTAGGAAGGACAGACTGCTGTCCCCCCATGCCACATCACACTGCACAGCAGGGGAAGGAGCAAACCTGGGGACCACAACAGGGAAGAGTCCAGGACACCCAACCAGAGGCAGTCAGGAAGGAGCACTGCCTGGGCCTCCCTCCCAGGAAGCCTGGCAGGAGGACCTAAGCTAAGACAGGGGACAGCAGCCGCTTCCGCGGAAGGAGAAGGGCAGGTGGACCTCAGAAGGCCCAGAGAACTCCAGGGTGAGGGGAAAGCCCCCACCCGGATGGACAGACCGTCACGTCCATCGGCAGGTACACAAGAGGAGTTCATTCTGCCGTAGGTAAATCCCACCTCGATAAAGTTGATTTTTAAAAAATACACTAAAAAGAGCCAGGAAAAAATAATGATTCCACTTCTACAAGGTTCAAGAGCAGGAACTCTAACCCATGATGCAGGGGGAAGGACGTCCTGTAGGGGTGATCTAGGGCTTCCTCCCAGGTTACTGGAATCTCGTTCCTGACGAGGATGACCAGGGCCACTTGGCAGCCCACTCTCTGGGCCCACCCTTGAGGTTTGTTCTCTCTTGGTTCTGAAAGATGGGGTAGCCCTGAAGAAGACCCTCAGGAGCTCACCCTTCACCAGGCTGCCTGGGCCAAGCCTGTGTTTCAGGTGGGGAAAATACGCTTACACCATTTTTGTGAAGTGGAGACATAACCGTGTGCAGCCCCAGGGCCACTGGAGAGACCTGGGAAGCAGAAACTAGCAAGCCCTAGAGTGCCCGCCCGCAGGAGGGCTCAGAGGGAGGGATGTGGTTTCCCTGTGGCTACTTTCTCTATTGTTCTACTACAGTTGTGTTTCTATTATAAGAAAAGGGAATTGAAACTTTTTTTTGGGGGGGGCAGAGGTACCTGGGTTAGCTTAACCACTGAGACACATCCCCAGCGCCTCACCCCCCACACCTTTTTAAAAATTTATTATTTTGAGACAAGGTCTTGCTAAGTCCTTAGGGATTCATTAACATGCTGAGACTGGCCTTGAACTTGTGATCCTTCTGCCTCAGTCTCCCCAGCTGCAGGGATTACAGGTGTGTGCGGGTCAGCCAGAATTGAAACTCAAAAAAGAAAAATAAATAAATAAAAAGCTTTACTGTTTTGATAGCTAAAATTTGGAAAGAACCCAACTGTTCAACAACAAAGAATCAGTTTTAAAACCTGCGTGGTCACTCGTCCAGCAGGAGGGGAAGTGACTCAGCCCCCCTGCTGAGAAAGTCCAAAGGGAACTAACTGGACATAACATTGCAATTTTCTTTACTTTCAATTTTATCTTTTGAAAACAGGCTCCCAAGGAAGTTTCCGTTTCAGTTTTTATTTTTAACTTTTATATTATTACTAGGATGATTTGGAACAAGCCCAACTTATGCTTGGCTCCCTTTCTTCCTCAAAATAGAGAAACTCGCATTTTCCTTCTGTTTCTTCCATGGCTTTTCCTTGCTCTCGGTCCTCTCCTTGGGGCTGCGCCCTCCCCGCCCCGGGCTAGGCCCCTCTTCCTGCGCTCCCCTAACTGCCTCCGCCCAGTCCCTCTTCCCCCTGCCTTCACCCCACGCATCCTCTGGCTGCCCTGGAAGCTCAGCCTGATTCCCTTGGTCACCCAACGGAGAGGAAGCCAGGGACAGAGGCGACACTGCGACGCGTATGGCAGGTGGAGTGGAGAGCAGTCAGAGCGAGACGAGCGTTCGCTGTGTGACCTTGGCGAGCGGCTACGCCTCTCTGGGTTTCCGTCTCCTCTGCAGAACTCGCTGCACCGCTGGGTTGGGCCCGGGACGGCTCCGCCAGGGCACCCCCACCACTCCACCCTCGCCTACTCGGGCGCGGCTTTCCGCTGCAGAGCGGCGACCTAGGGGCGCGGGCGGCGGCCGCGCCCGGCAGGATCCCATCCCACCATCCGCGGGCGTGCGGCTGTCCCATTGGCCGGCGCGGCTCTGCAGGGCCGCCCCGTAGCCAATCGCGGCTGAGGGGCGGGGCCTGGGCGCGCCGGCCGCGATTTGCAGCCCCCGCGGATGCTCCAGCGCTGGCCTGGCCGCGTCCCGCTGGCTGGAGCGTGCTCGCGCCGGCCATGCAGGAGCCCCTGCTGGGAGCTGAGGGCCTGGACTATGACACCTTCCCCGAGAAGCCGCCCCCGTCGCCCGGAGAGAGGGCGCGGGTCGGGTGAGAGTCGCTGGGCGTGGGGGACGGGCGGGGACCGGGCGAGGTGGCTCTGGTCGCTCCAGCGGGCGCTGGCTCCACCCTGGGTGAGTAGCCACCAGGATCATTTGGCTCCTTTCTGCCCTCATGTACCTAACCTTGCTGAAGAAGCTGGTCCTCCTTAGGGAAGGGACCATCCCAAAGAGTGACAGGCCCAGCTGTCATAGACAGGGAGAGGGTGAGGGACTTGCCTAAGGCCACACAGAAAGCTTTCAGAAGCAGAGCTGGGGGCAAAACCCAAGCTTCCTCTCCTGGAATAAAGTATCACAGCCACAGGCTGACGCCCTGGGGATTTCCAGGTGGCAGCCCTCAGGCCCTGGGGAGGTGTCAATCTGACCAGCCTGGCAGCCACTGGGCTCAGAAGAGTCAGCAGCTCAGGGAAAAGAGGCTCAGACCCTGATTCTTTTGTCCCACCCCCACCACCAGGGCCCTGCAGAACAAAAGGGTGTTCTTGGCCACCTTTGCTGCGGTGCTGGGCAATTTCAGTTTTGGGTATGCCCTGGTCTACACGTCCCCTGTCATCCCAGCCCTTGAGCACTCCTCAGACCCAGATCTGCATCTGACCAAAACTCAGGCATCCTGGTTTGGGGTAAGGACCATGCTTGAAGCTGGAAGGAGTCGCGGGTAGGGGAGCATGAACCCTCTGAGCTTTGCCCACTGATAGGGATTCCCCAAGAGCCCTCCTTGGGGCCCTCTCCAGGGCCCCAGTCCACCCCCTCCCTCACACACTCCTGGCTGCTGGTTGGTGGGGGGAGGCCAGATCATAGCAATGAACCAGGAAGTGAAAGCCAGTGGAGAAAACCTGGGACAGAACAGGTATGGTGCCCCCAAGGTCTCCCAGAGGGTGAGGGTTCCCCAGGCCCACAGTCAGGCTGCCACAGCAGATACCCCTCTGGATGGATGGAGGGGACAGGGGTATCGGGTGCCAGTGGGACCAGCACCAGCTGGGAAAGATCAAGATCTCCAACAGCAGCATCCAGAGGCCATGAGCGGAGAGGAGAGGAGGACACCCTGGATTCTAGAATTAAAATCTAAATAGCCTCAGATTCCAATCACAGCTTGGTGGCTAAGAGGGAAAGACCTAGTGTTTACTGAGCACTTTGTGCCAGGTCTGTGTGGACACTTGGCCGACCTGTGAGGTGGGTTCTGTTGTTCTCCCATAATACAGCTGGAGAGGCTGGGGATAGAGCTCAGTTGGTAGAGTGCTTGCCTCACATGCACAAGGCCCTGGGTTCAATCCCCAGCACCATAAAAACAAACAAACAAAAAACATAATACATCTGGAGAAACAGGCTGGCACAAGCTAAACCTTGTGCCCATGCCCCACTGCTGATGAGTAGTGGTGTTGAGGCTGGGTCCTAACCACCATCTTCAGGGAATCAGGAACATCCTGGGACCTTCAAGTCAGAGTCCCCTATGTTAAAATATTAGACAGAGAACCACTGTAGATATGTGGCCCCACCTTCTCCCTAGGGCAAGACCCCTAAAATTTAAATGGTTGTGTGCATGCTGCATGCACACTTCTGGAGACTGGAGGCTTACCATCATAGTGGGCCTGGGTCTGGGGCTCGCTCCTGGGGTTGCCTGGGGAAGAAGTTGCCCCTGGCTCTGATGGGGTGGGGGTGCTCCCAGCCCCACACACATGCCTGCGCCCCTCCTCTGCAGTCTGTGTTCACCCTGGGAGCTGCTGCTGGGGGCCTCAGTGCCATGGTCCTCAATGACCTCCTGGGCCGGAAGCTCAGCATCATGTTCTCTGCGATCCCCTCTGCGGCGGGGTACGCGCTCATGGCAGGCGCCCATGGCCTCTGGATGCTGCTGTTGGGGAGGACGCTCACTGGCTTTGCTGGGGGACTCACCGCAGCCTGCATCCCGGTAAGGCCAGGACCTGTCCCGCTGCCTTGGCATGGCCACTACTTGCTTAGGTCTTCTGGCCTCGGGCCTATGGTCAGTGAGAATGTGCTTGCTGTCCCCTCTGGCTGCCCAGGGAGCCTCTGCTCACCACCCCCCACCAAGGTCCCTGATTTCAGGAAACTGTCCCCATCCTGGACTCCCCCTACTTCCTACCCTGTTTCTTGACCGCAGTCAGATGCATTTCTCAACTGGAAGACCCACATTGAGCAATGGGGAAGTCTCTGCCCCATACCTGCCCTGGCGTCTTGTCATCTCATCTACCCATACCCAGTCAGCACCCTGATGAGGTCAGGGTGGGGACGAAGGTCACTGAGGAAGACACACCTGCTCAGCCCCTAGGTCTGGGTGCCCCCCAGACCCATGACTGCCCAGCCTCCATCCCCACTCAGAGCTGAGTCATCCCACTGCCTTGCAGTCAGGAAGCTGAGGCTTGAGAGTATGCAGCTGGTCACCATCCAGAGCGGGTCACCCCAGCAACCTCACCTCCCAAGGCTCACAGGGGCACTTGCCCTGTGAGCGTGCTCTCCAGAGCCTGGCCAGATGGGTGTCTTGCAGGTGTACGTATCTGAGATCGCCCCTGCTGGTGTCCGTGGGGCCCTGGGGGCCACGCCGCAGCTCATGGCAGTGTTCGGATCGCTGTCTCTCTACGCCCTTGGCAAGTATCCTGCACCTTGCAGGCTCAGGGGAGCACTGCAGACGTTGGAAAGGGAAAGGACATGCCCAGAAGGAACCCAGGGCTTAGAGGAAAGAGACCTGGTCCCCTGCGCCAATGGGCCACCACCCCACCCTGTCCCCATATTCACGAGGCCCAGTGAGGGCATCTGGACCAGCAGCCTGGGTCACCTTCGAGCAGCAGGAGGCCTCAGTCATGAACAGCTAAGGTGGACCAGTGTAGGGGAGAGCCTCGTGCAGCAGCCTGGGCAGGTGGCGTGGAGGCCTGGGCCCGGCCTGCCCACCCAGTCTCTCCCCTCCTCTGGCCCTTCAGACCCTCCCAAGACCTCTTGCTACCTGCCAGGGGCCAGGCACTCCCCATAGCTCCTCCCTGCCTCCATCACAGACCAGGGCATTCAGGGAAGGACTCGGCTCACAGGGCAGATGAGGCTGTCCAGACGTTGCAGTGCAGGAGCTGTGTGTGTCTGCCACGCTCCCCTCCTCCAGGCCTCCTGCTGCCCTGGCGTTGGCTGGCCGTGGCCGGGGAGGGGCCTGTGCTCGTCATGGTCCTGCTGCTCAGCTTCATGCCCAACTCGCCGCGGTTCCTGCTCTCCCGCGGCAGGGACGAGGAGGCACTGCAGGCACTGACCTGGCTGCGCCCAGCAGATGCAGACGTCCACTGGGAGTTCGAGCAGATCCAGGACAATGTCCGGAGACAGGTGTGTTTGGGGGCTGGGTCTGGTGGACCCACCCCAGGCACCTGTGGTTCCGTGTGGCCTGAACTAGTTACTAGGCCTCTTCAAACCCAGGTTGCTTTTCTTGGAATAAGGTGGTTACAGCTGACCCAGAGCTGGGGCTGTCTCCATCAGCGGGGTCTCCCCAGCCCCAAGAGTGGCCAGTGCAGCTCCCTCAGCAGCGGTCTTGTGTTCCAGAGCAGCCGAGTGTCGTGGGCAGAGGCCCGGGACCCCCACATGTACCGGCCGGTGCTCATTGCCCTGCTCATGCGTTTCCTGCAGCAGTTGACAGGCATCACGCCCATACTGGTCTACCTGCAGTCCATCTTCGACAGCACGGCCGTGCTGCTGGTGAGCTCCTGCCTGAGTCCAGGTGGGCTGGCAGACCCGCTCAGCCCCGATCCCCAGCCCCCAGCCCCAGGCCCTGCTGTGCCAGAGTTCGGGCATGCACACCCTCATGTGTGGAGGCCAAAGGGTTCTTCCTGTCTCTGGGCCACGCACCTGCTCTCAGAATTTGTTTTTAAGTTTAAATGGTTTTAAATAAATTATGCAAGATGATGGAGGAAACTGATTTAATAGAAACGCAGCACCACCACCTCCATACCAGGATTCTGCCCGGAGCCCTGCTGGCTCCTCAGGGAGGCTGCCACTTTCCTGGGATGCCAGCTGCCCCTGTGGGAGGGAGACAGCAGCAAGGCTGCCAAGACCCCTGTCCAGACGCAGTGGAGAGGATTTGAGAACAGCAGGTTTCCTGGGGCAGTGGGCTCAGTGGTGAGCATGGCAGATGTGCCCTGCTGGGAACCCCAGGGTGGTGTGCAGAGGAAGTGCCTGGCATACAGCAGGCACTCGGCACTCCAGGGTAGCTGTGGCGGTGGCCTTGGGTCTGAGCACCCTGCAGGGCCTTAGGCAACCAGGTGGGGTGAGAAGCAGGGACAGGAGCCAGTCCTCTCAGCCTCAGGGGTCTCCTCCCCACAGCCCCCCAAGGATGATGCAGCCATTGTGGGAGCCGTGAGGCTTCTGTCCGTGCTGATCGCGGCCTTCACCATGGACCTGGCTGGCCGCAAGGTCCTGCTCTTCGTGTCGGGTGAGGCCCCCTGCCCCACTTCTCCCCTCCCACCCACAGCGTCTCTACCCACTGCCACTTGTGCCAGAGCTAGGGCACAGCCACCTGGGGCCTCCCCAGCACCTGGCACCAGCCAGCTGCTCCAGAAAGCCTGCTGGAGCTCGGGTGAGCAACGCACCGGGGGTGAGGGGAGCCCAGACCAGGGCTGGCAGTGTGTGTGCTACCCTGTGGGAGGCCTGTCCCAAGCCAGCCATGCTGCCCGGCTCAGGGTGCCACAGAGCATGACAGCTCCCCCAGGAGAGCCATGGCTCAGAGGGTCCTGGCCCCCGAGGGCCACCTGTGTCCACAGCAACCATCATGTTTGCTGCCAACCTGACGCTGGGGCTGTATGTCCAATTTGGTCCAAGGCCTCTGACCCCCAACAGCACTGTGAGCCTCGAGACCCTGTCCTTGGCGGGCACAGAGCAGCCCCCGGCCACACCCACCAGCTACCTCACTCTGGTGCCCCTCCTGGCCACCATGTTCTTCATCATGGGTAGGACTGGGGTTCCTGGGGGTGGGGTGATGGCCTGGGTGAGGGGCTGTCTCGCGGGTGAGGCAGGGGCCCTACTGCTGTCCTGTTTGTCTGCTGAGGGGGGAGGCTGGAGAGGTGGGGACAGACCTGGTGTGCCCCCCCGCCACTCTCCCCTCTCCTGGCAGGCTATGCCATGGGCTGGGGGCCCATCACCTGGCTGCTCATGTCGGAGATCCTGCCCTTGCGTGCCCGTGGCGTAGCCTCAGGGCTCTGTGTGCTGGTCAGCTGGCTCACTGCCTTCGTCCTCACCAAGTCCTTCCTGCTGGTGGTGGTAAGTGTTTGCCATGGGCCCCTGTGTGGTGCCAGGCCTTCTGCGAAGTGACCCAACCCCACAGTGTTCCTGGGAGAAGAGCACGTGCCCTTACTGGAAGGCTGAGGATGGTCAGGGCGCAGCACACCACGGCCCCTAAATTTTAAGATACGAGAATGAGTTGGGGAACTGTTCTGAGAAGTCAGGTCCCCTCCAGGCCAGGACACAGCCTGGAGCTCTGCCAGCAGCCGAGAGCGCAACATACACACTCAGGCTTGCCATCCCAGGCGCTGCCCACTCACCAGCCCACCTCCTGCTGCAGCCAGCAGGCCCTGGTGGCACCAGAACTAGCCCTGCTCCAAAATCCCATGAGCAGCTGACTGGAGCGGCCTGGGCCAGGGCAGAGCACAGAGCTGGACACACACTGCTGCTAGAGGGTGCAGAGCGGAGCCTCCAGGAACACCTAGACCAGCCCCAAGGGGACCCCCAGGGAGGCAGGTCCTGGGAGAGGCCCCACAGGCCTCCTGTTTGACCCGCCTTCTGCTCCCTCCCTCAGAAAGCCTTCAGCCTCCAGGTGCCCTTCTTCTTCTTCGCGGCCATCTGCCTGGTGAGCCTAGTGTTCACGGGCTGCTGTGTGCCTGAGACCAAGGGCCGCTCCCTGGAGCAGATCGAGTCCTTCTTCAGCAGCAGGAGGAGGTCCTTCCTGCACTAGGCCAGGGATCTACCTGCCAGGTGGCCAGGCCTCCACGGTGGCCACAAACCCATGCCCTGCAGCCGGGACGCGGCGCAGCCGTCACTCCTATGAGCCGCAGCACAGGGCCAACCAGGACCTGCTTCTGACTGGACAGGCAGCAGGCTCCGGCTCAGGCGGCCTGCAGGAGGTGGTGCAGACCTGCTGGCTCTCAGGCTGGCCCTTGGCGTGTACCAGGCCGTGTGGAGGACAGAGCAGCACTGGAGGTGGCATTGGCTCAGCACAGGAACATCGTCACTTGGCCTCCTCCAGGCATCTTGGTGTGGACAGGAGGGTCTGTGGACATCATGCAGCAACACATGCCCTACTTCCAGAGGCCAGGGCACAGGAAAGCCACTTGCCCTACATCAGCCCCACCTCAGGGATAGGGGCAACCATCTGCAAACTATTCACCCTATTTACAAAAATAAATAAGTTGGGCCTGCAGCCCTATGGAGGAAGGAGTGGGGTCTTTAGCTGGAGGAGGCTCCCCACCCCTGCAGGCAGGCCAGACCAGACACCGGCCATGGCTTCAGAGCCTGCTGCCCCAGTAGGGCTCTAAATTCATGGTCACTCTGGACTTGAGCTCAGTGCAGCAGAGAGGCAGGAGGGGCAGTGTGGTGGGTCCACCTTGGAGCCCCTTTCCCCATCTAAGCAGGCTGACAGGGCCTTCAGTTACTCCTGGGCCAGCAGCTCCTGCTCCGCCGTCTTGGACACGGGTATCCCTACTGCTGACAGGCGCCAGAGACAGAAGGTAACAGCAGAGAGCAAGCGGAGGAACTGCAGCCCTGCTTTACTGCTCAAAATGCAGCTGCGTGGAGGAGCACACCAGGAACGGGCACAGAGGAGGTGTGGGGCTGGAGTCCCAGTGATGTCCCCCGCCCCCGATGCGGGCCTCCAGAGCTGACTTCAGGCCACCTGGGAATCTCCTGGCAAGCAACACCCCACTCTGGCCTGTGACCAAGGCCCTCCTGCCTCGGACCCAACCTATGGCCTGCCCAGCCCAGCAATGGGTTTCCCCTCAAGGTGGATGTCACCTTCCTTAATACTACACACAGCCAGCACCTCCTCTCCCTGCACCTGCAGCAAGGTCCCTCTGAATGGGTTGGGGCCTGGCAGGAGTGACTCAAGCCCCACACCCAGACAAGTGAGCCGGGGGCAGGCAGGGCTGCTCCTCCCGGGAGGTAGATGGGTCTTACCACTGCACACACACGCATAGCCCTTTGAGCCCAGCATGGCCTGAGGATGGTAGCCCTTAAGGAACCCTGAAGGCACGTGTCCCACCAACCTAGGACTGAGCCTGGCCAGGATCCTGGAGGGCCAAGGCCCACTCCAGACCCCACTGATGTGTCCTGGGGCAGTGCTGGGCAGAGGCCCTGCTCCCAGCCCCAAACTCTGCAGGCTTGCGTGTTCCCCCTGGGAAACAGACCTGGGGCTGCTTTCCTGGGAGCAAGAGCCAGTCCCTGAGTTCTGGGGGCCCACTGCAGGCCCACCTGGGGGTTTGGGAGGGAGGGAGACAGGGAGCTGGGCCCAGAAGCAGAGTTTTCCACAGCAGCCTATTCTGTCCAGGTCCATCGAGGCGTGGCCAGACCTTGTCAGACATATGCTTAGTGGCCAAGAGCCAATCTGCTAATCAAACCAGGGTCAAGGCCACAGGGCAGAAGGAAGAGTCAGCAGTGTGGGAGGAGGATGGGAGCCATGAACAGATACATCCAGGAGGGGTCCCTGCTTCCCCATGTGCCTGCATAGAGGCTTGTGCCTGGTGGCCTGGCACTGGGACAGGGGATATAGCTCTGTGGGGGAGATGGGCTCTGGCTTCTGCCCAGCTCTGCAAAGGCAGGAAGCTCCCCAGGGGCAGGCTGGCAAGCATACCTGAGGTGTACCAAGCTCAGTTCCTACTATAGGCTGCTGCAGCTGCTACCACCCACAGGACCACAGCAGAGGAGTGGGTGGGACCCTATGAGCACCACTCCCCACCCCCTTAGCACCAGGGCCTGAGGTGGAGTGAGAGGCAGAAGCCAGCAGCCTGGGGCAGCTGAGAAGGCAGAGCAGCTAGGGTGCCTGGAGGAGCCTGTCCAACATGCCAGGGACTGGGAGGGGGTCCACCTGACCAGCCAGCCACTGCCAGGCCTGCTGTGGGGGCAGGGGTGCATCTTGGGAGCACTATGGGCTCCCTCCCAGAGGACTGGCCATGTCCCTGGGCAGCAGCAGTCAGCTTGGAGACATTGTTCTCCCCAACCTCTGCCTTGAGGACAGGGAAATTGGGCAGGATTGGAATTCCACCTGCCAGGAGAGCTGGGAAACTTTCCCTAAGCTTCAGTGCTCGGGCCTCAGGGACCTGGTTGGGGAGTCCAGAGCCCAGGTGACATGCCCCTCAACTCCCAGCCAGGGCCAGTGTGTCTGGGGGAAGCTGCTCCTAGGCCTGGGGTGGACCCTATCACGTGGGGCCTGCAGACCCACCAGAAGCCCAGTCCACTAAGCCAGGCTGGCAGGATCAGGCCAGGTGGCCATCCCCACTGCACTGAGATGGGCCATTCAGCCCAGGCCCTGAGCACCAGCCAAGTCAGGCTTGGAGAACAGGCTGGCAGAAGAGGGTCAGGCAGTGGGGGGTCCTCTCCCAGGCTGTCCCATAGGGCTGATGCTCTGCTTCCTCCAGAGAAGCCCATGGACCCCACTGTGGACTCGTCACAGCTCCCCCTCCAGGGTCTCTGCCAGCTTCTCTTCGTCTGCCTGCTGCCTCTGCTGCTGGATCCGGGCATAGGAGATGGCATCACCCCTGGGGAGAGAGCGGGGGTGTCCTGCAGGGCCCAGCCTCAGGCCCAGCCCTCCTGGCTACCACCCAATCCAGGCATGACTGCAGGCAGAGCCTACTGGGCCTCTGGTTCCCCAGACAGAGGCTACTGCTAGGGGACAAAGGGCTGGCCACTTCTGAAACTGGCACAGACTGCCTGGATGTTGGGTTGAGAAAATCTATTCAGTCTGGGCTCTGCAGGGGGAGGGTGGCAACGGGCTATGAGGGGTCTACACACTCTGGATGGACAGAGGCCAATCAGAGTGACACGGGCCACCCAAAGGCCACCCAGTGGTCTTGCCTGCATTCCCTAGAGAACTGATGAGCCACTGGCAACCCCTGTGCCTCAACTCCCATAGCTGGACAGCAGAGTGCACCCTCAGCCCTCCCCCCTGGACAGCAGGAGGCAGGAGGCCCACCCAGACGCACTTTTTGCCCAAGGCAGCAAGTCCATACAGCACCCCTGTGGCAAAGGCGATGGCATTGCCCAGCAGTGTGGTCAGGCTCAGGCTCATGATGATGGGGACGATGGCCATCCTAGGGGAGAGACAGAGGTCAAGGGGCACTGCCACTCTGTGCCACCACCATCCCTCCAGACTTCTGGTGGGGGGATGGGGAGAAGGATCCTCAGAACCCAACAGGGACACACGTTCAGGTGGGGCTTCTGAAGCCGTGAGGTAGCCCCTACAGGCTGCCAACACCTGTGCCTTACTGGGGTGAGGAGCCAAAGCTCTCATCAGATTCTCAGCAAGGTCTGTGACCTACAAAGAGTCCAAAGCCCTCCCTGTTCATAGAGAGAGGCTGTGCCCAGAGATTCTGTTCATAAAAATCCCTGTGACCAAGTTGCTTAGCTCTAAAGCTCAGTCCTTTGCTGTGACATAAGGTCAGGCCTCAGACTGACCGGGGTGAGTTGTGCCAACTACCAAGCTGACCTGGGGCCTGGAAACCATAGGTACTGAGCAAGCGCTGTTGTTAGGACAGTAAACCAGCCAAAGCTTGTCAGGTAGGGTCCCCACCTCAGACCCCTGGCCTCAGGCTCCTCAGTGCAGACGTGTGCAAGGCACAGCCCAGGCCAGTTCCCACCCAGCTGGGTGCCACCTGGCCTGTGATCTGCTCTGGCTTTAAAATCCCAGCAGCTGATTCTTGATCCTGGCCACCAGAGCAGCAGTGACTCCTGGGTCAGCCAGGAAAATGGCTGTCCCACCTTCCTGAGAGGAAGTCAGACTCCACCAGCTGCATGCCACCTGAGTTTCCATTCTAGATGTTACTGCAGCTGCACATTTCAAGTTACAGACTGTCTGACCTTGGCTTGCGATGGTTCAACTTAGAGTTGTTTTTGTTTTGTTTTGTTTTTTTTTAATTTTACTATGGTGCAAAAGGGTTGCAGGCTCAGTGGAAACTGTGCTTAGAATCTGGGTTTTGATCCTTCCTAGGCTCTGGACACATGTCAGGGCATCATCTCATAATGTTCACATGAATGGCCGCAAGGCTCTGCACACACATGACGTCACTGAGCTGAGTGGTGGCACCTGGGTGCAGAACAGTGCATGCACACCTGACGTGCAGTGGGTGTGTGGGCCAAGACCCCATCATAAGTCCAGGCACCTCTGCAATAAAGTAGCAACAGAAACCACAGGAAGGGACAGCCCAGGGGAGACCTTCAAAATAAAACTCAAGGCAAACAACAGGCCAGAAAATATGTGCAGGAAATGTAAGGAGGTATGCGATCTTTAATAAAGAAACACACATAACCTGCTAAGTGATACACTAACAGGCTGTGAAGTAACCAGAAAGTCCTCAAATAAGAAAATGCAGCTGGGCACAGTGTTGCACGCATGTAGCCCCAATGGCTCAGGAGGCTAAGGCAGGAGGATTGCAGGTTCGAGGCCAGCCTCAGCAACCTAGCAAAGCTGTTAACAACCTAGTGAGACCCTGTCTCAAAAAAAAAAAAAAGGCCAGGGACATGGCTCAGTGGTTAACTGCCTCTGGGTTCAATCCCTAATACCAAAAAGAAAAAAGGGGCGGGGGGGTGTCTCTGATCCTGTCATCCTTCACCATTTAGACACAGGAGGGCCTGCAGAAACCAGCGTCTGTGCTCTCAGGGGCAGGCTGCCAGGCAGCACTAGTCTGCACTTATCTTAAAAGATAATCAGGAACAATAACAGCCTCCTGTGCAAAGGGCCTGCTCTCAGAGCTCCCGCCTAAGGAGTTACTTGCAGGCATTCTGTCTGGTGACTGTGATGTGAAGAGCCACATACTGAACTTGTGGGAAACAGGAAAGTAGACGCAAAGCATATTTAGAGGCCATGATATCTCCAAGTCCCGTCCTGCGTTTCCAGCTCTCATCAGGACACCTAGGCCAACCAAGCTGCTGTGAAAGGCCACACAGCAAGGCCCCTTCAGATCCACATCTGCTAACTCCCCACCAAGGGACCAAACCCCCAGAGCCTGCCACTGTCTCACTGCACACAAAGCTGCAGGCACTTCAACCCCATCCATCTTTGACCCTCACAGACTTGATGCCCAGATGTGGGACTGCTAGGCCACGCTCGTCAGGAGCCATCATGTAGTCATTCCACCCGAGGCCACCAAGTCCCACTCGAGAGAGGAAGCCCATGCACCAGCACCTGCCCCATCCACCCTCACCAGCGGCCCTTCTGGTCCTATTGCCAGCAGGGTTTTGGGAAACCATGTCAGGGGCTCTGCCCAGCAGTCCCTCACCCACAGTAGAAGAGAGCCTTCTGCCAGGAGCGCAGCCGGTCCACCCTCTCAGCCACTGTGTTTGCAAACTCCACGAATTGGCAGCAGAAGGGCGCCTCACACAGCAACAGCACGAAGGCGTTCATGCTAGGGCAAGGGCGGGAGAGAGGGACAGCTGGGTGACAACCCACAGCCAGGGGCAAACCAGCACCATGAGGAAGACTCCCCCTCCCACCCAACCCAGGAAGTGCCTGGCTACTCCAGGACAGAGAGCAGCTATCCCCAGAGAGCCTCTTACAAGCAATTCACCCCCAGCTGTGCCCACACCCCCACGCCCCTGCCTGAACTGAGCACTCATGATGGAAGACGCTGGCCGTCTGGCTCCGTCGTCCTTGGCTGTGACAGAGGAACAAGACCCTCTCAAGTGGCACTGAGCCCACAGCAAGCTCAGCCATGCAGAGCACCCACAGCTCCACCATCACCTACATCACCACCCCAGGGAGGACAGAGAGCAGAGTCACCAGGCCACCCACAGTCAGGCAGGCGTGATGATGGGTGCCCGACCCCATGGAGTCCTGAGCCCAGGGACAGGTAGGCTAGGCAGACACAGGGCCGTGGGAGCCCACACTGGGAGGAAGGTGCTCAAAGGCCTTCTACCCCAGCACGCTCACTGGGAGCAGCTGACCCCTGGGGCTTCTGCCCTGTCCCGTGGGTAATGGCCGGCTACCAGGCACTGAGCCTTGTATGCCAGGCTGTCTGCCCAAGCCTGAAAGGAAAGTGCCATCAATACCTCTTTTATAGAGATGCAGCCCCAGGACTGGAGCCCTGGGCAGGAATTTTCTTTTAACTCTTAGTCGCTGCCCAGGCCTCCAAGACAGCCCCGCATCCGCCCAATGGACCCTCCCATGCCCCACTCACTAGCCTCCACCCCTGCTGCTTCAGGCCAGCACAGGCCTCTGTCCCCCTCCACCTGTCCCGAGTCTCCCCCAGGCCTAACGTCTGAGGGCAGGGCCTGCCTCTTGTCCTGAGTGCCCCTTGGAGCCCCTTGTGGATACCAGCAAGTATACAGCACAGTGCCACACCATGTGCCAGAGCTGCACTGCACCAGTCCCCGCCCTGCCTGTGCCTGTCCGTGGGCAGGGGCTCGCCCGTGGCGTGGCAGCCCCAGCTCCCGCACAGCACAGGGCTGCTTCTCCCGCTGGGCCGCCTCTGGCACTGTTCACCACCTCCCAGCAGCATCGCCCTCTCCCAGATCAGGCCAGCTCCCTCCTGGCCACCCTGACCACAGCCCTTCCATACTATAGCCCAGGAGCTCCCAGGGGGCAGGAATATCACGCTGGAAGAGGGGTCTGAAGAGCCCAACTCAACGGACGCTCAAGGACTGTTTACCATCTCAATTCTGCACCCAGGAAAGGCACAGGCGGGCATCCCCCGACTCCTCATTAAGAAACCTGAATGAGGATGAGTGGGAAGGAGGAAAGGCCCGCGCAGTGCCTGAAGTCCGCAGGCCCCAATCCCCACCAGGCAGGACAGCCACGTGCTACTCACATCATCCACACGCCAGCGGCAATTTTCAAAGGGTAGATAGTGATGCAGCTGAAGAGTCCGGAGATGGCACAAGCTTGAAAGAAGCAGCACAGCAGGAGTCAGCAGGGAGGTGGCAGAGCTGATGGAAGGGCTGCCTGGGAGGCGTGGGGCGGCCCCGAGAACCCGGCTAGAGCTCAGCCCTCCACTCAGCTGGAGGCTCCCTCCAAGCCAGGAGGCTGGAGAGGTGAAGCAGCTCGTCCAGGACCTCGAAGCTGGCCAGCTCCCAGCACTCTGGAGGACGTCCCCCACCATCATTCTGAGGCCCGGAGGGACCTGTCCTCTGAATCCAGCCACCTCGCAGGTGGTTAGGATTAAAGAATAAAGTCAGTCAAAGGCTCAGGACAGAGCCTGAGTGAGGGCCACCTGTCTTCACTCATGGACTGGCCATATAAGGAATCCTCAGACTTGGAGTCCTTGGCTGGGACTTTGGGACAAGGGGCTCCTTCTCCTGTGTAACAGCCGTCAGGACCAGAGAGACAGGAGTCGGCTCAGCTCTCTAGCAGCTGAGTGGCCTTCCCTGTATGTAGCCGACCTACCCGATGTGAGAACACCACGGGACCAGAGAGGATGGCGTGTCCTCCCCTGCCCCGAATGTGGATCCCTGATGCCCCTCTCTTCCCATCTGCACCTCAGAGCAGGGACTGATGCACCCACTCGCTCCTCTACCACAGCCCAGCTGCAGCAGGAGCTTCAGGAGCTGCCAGGCCATTCCAGGGAGCTGGGCGGGAAGCAAGCCCAAGTGGTGGCCAGGAAAGGGCAGGAAGGGACACTAGCCCTCTGACACAGCAATCAGCAACCAGCTCATTAAACTTGCAGCAGCTCCTCTGCACCTGATCCCTCCACCTGGCCCTGGAATTCTGCTGTTTTCCATCTTCCCGTGTAACCCTATGCAGACGGTAAGCGATGTAGGAAGAAACCGGATAAGTGACCGGAACTGAGTGGGACTGCCTCCTGTGCCATGCACTCAAAAGTGGCCCTTGGCACTCTTATCAATGTGCCTCAAGCTGCAAGGTTCCCCTAGGTCACAGATGCAGGGGACTGACTGCCCCTTCAGAGAGCCAAAGGATGGCATGGCTTCTGCCCAGGAGTAGCTAGGCTTGGTCTCACCTGAGCAGCCTGTGCTGCCTGCTGCAGTCAGCATCCCCGCCTGCAGCCCTGATGCTGCCCCCACTGCCCTTACAACATAGGCTTTGGGGAGGACCAGGTCCAAGACAGACAGACGGCTCCAGTCAGGAGTCCTTGACAATGTGCAGTTAATGGGTGTCCATCCAGGATTGCCAATGCCTGCGTCTTCCATGTTAAGGGGATGTTGCCACGCAGCCCTCTCTTCTCCTGGCTAATCCCTCCAGATGGCCTTAGGACCGGGGTTAAGACCCCTCCAACTCCCTAAGGCCTCTCAACTCAGGGAGGGCAACCCTACCCAAAGTGACCAGCCAGGTGCACAGCTCTTGTAGAAACCTGTTACATCTCTAAAACAATCCCTGTTGTATCTCTCCTTCCCCACTCCCTCTTCCTCTCCCTCTTGGGTGTGTGTGTGAGATGGGGGTAACTGGGGGATTGAACCCAGGGGTGCTCTACCACTAAACCACATCCCCATTCCTTTCTTAATTCTAAGACAGGGTCTCCAACGTTGCAGAGGTTGGTCCCAAACTTGTGATCCTCCTGCCTCAGTGCACTGAGTAGCTGGGAGCACAGGTGTGCAACACTGCCCCTCTAGAACACCTGCATGTGTGCGTTCTGCCCTGTGGTATACTATTTGGTACTCATAAGACAATGTTCCCCTCAAAAAATGCACAGGTGCAGCAGCAGCAGACCCTTCAGGGTGTGCCACAGGTCTCCTGAAGTTTACTTGTGGCCCCAACACAGCACCAGTACTCTTGGGGCAACCCCACTTTGAGAAGAACAGAATTGGATGGGACTCCAGGGTCAACCTGGGAGTCAGGTAGGCCACGCTGACCAAGATGGAGGGAGGATGGCAACCTGCAAGCCATGATCAGGATCTTTCCTTTCTCCACGACTGACCACTGCCACCCTCAGTAACACCCACCTGATCTGCCAGGAAACAGCTAACTATCCTTGAGAGAATCTGACCTCCACCCCACCAACCTCTCCTAAATGGGCAGGAGCTATGCCTTTGGATAGGAACTACCTTGCCTGCAGCAGGCTCCTAACCCTGCCTCATCCTGCCAGAACTTCCACCTGGCTCACCACAAGGCTGGGGCTTACAGATGCTCAGGTGCTCCTTCTGGCAGGAGAGCAAAAGAGTTTGCCCCTGTAAGCCTCCAGCCCCCTGTGCCAAGCAGACACTGGAATCCCCGCAACTCCGAAGACCAGCCCAGCCCTGAAGCTCCAAGAAGTGACAGTGTTGATAGCAGACATGCCAATGGACTCCTATTTGCTTTGGAAGGCTGGCAACATGATCTTCACCTGTGTGGGAATCTTCGCTCCTTTTGTCTTCTCTGAGCCTGTGCTAAAACAGCCCATTCTCCTGGTAACCTGAGGTTGGGGTGTGTGCCTGGCAGGTCTGGAGGGTAGAAGGAGGGCCACTGAGAGGCAGGGAGGACAGCACGAACAGAGTGGACCACAGAGAGAATGGAGAGTGAGGATCCAAAGGAGAGGTTGCCTCCTTCTGCCCACTGTCCAGCTGCCCTCAGGGAACACCTGTCCCCTGCACAACCTGACCATCACTCAGCAAACTTCCCAGTCAGTGCCTTCCTGCCACAGTCTGACCAGATGCCACAGTCTGACCAGATCTGCACCCGCCCCACTTAGGAACAAGCTTTGCTCAAAGGTTGGGAACAGCTGTCCCACCTCGACCAGGTAGGAAAGGGCAGGCGACCTCAGGGACACTCTGCTCCCCTTTTGATGGCCCCGAACCACCAACTCAGTCTCGGGGCCAAGCCCAGGCCAGAGGCCGGGAACCACCGCAACCCCGAGGGCGCCGGCTCCCAGCGGCTTCGCCGAGTCTAGCGAAAACCTGACCCATGCGGGTTCCTCCCCCGGCTGGGTACTCACAGATGGCCCCCAGCACGCCTGACAGGCGACACAGCCAACGGTACCACCACGTCATGCCCTCCTCCTGCGCGGGTGGCGCGGGGCTGGCCGACGCCCCCGCAGCGCCTGAGCCGCTCATGCTGCCGCGGCGCCTTGGTGAAGCCCCGGGCCGGCACAAAGACCGTGTCCGCCCGCGCGCTGCCTTGTGGGAGAGGGTTCATTAGCATAGGAGGCGGGCCCGCCGGCGAGGTAGAGGGTTGGTGGATATTAGCATAGGGGGCGGAACCCGCCGGAAAGGTAGAGGATTGGTGGAGATTAGCATGGGGGCGGAGCCTGCCAGACAGGTGAACACTGGCATAGAGAGCGGGGAGGGGGATGGTTGCTCTTTACAAGGTGGGCGGGGCCCTCCAGCAGTACAGGGTAGTGGAGATTGATGGATATTAGCATAAGGGGCGGTCCCGCAGAAGAGGTTGGCAGTTGACGGACAACAGCATAGAGGGCGGGGCTCGCAGGCACGCACCGAGGGCTGGGTATTCATTACGTGGGGGCGAGCCTGGCGGCAGCTGCACCTATGCATACCAAATCCTCCCACCTGGACTGACCTAGGACGGAGGAGTGGGCCTTTGCGGAGAGTTGGGAGTGCGCCAGCCTCAGGACCCAGTCCAGACTCCACTCTCCCTGGCCTTTCCTGTTCCCCGAGTAGGAGGAAGACAACTGAAGGTGGCGAATGAAACGCCACCTTGGGGGTTTTCAAACCAGGTTTAGACAGATTACATGAAGAGAACGTCAGATCAGGCCTCCCATTTCCTTTATTGACATCTGAAGGGCTGGGAACTGCTTTCCCAAAGAGTCTCCACCTCCTACACCTAAGGCCAAGACCCCAAAGGAGAATCCCTAAGATTGATGGAAGTCCTAGTTGGAAGGCACTCTGAGACCAGAGTTAAACCCTGCGGGTTGCCCAGACATCTACTAGTGTTCAGTAGGTGTTGGGTTCCTTCTCTTTCCTTCCAAAGCTTGGAGAGAAATCCAAGGCAGGGCCTGGCTATGCTCCAGGCTCTTCTGGCATTCTGGGATTGAGGGTCCAGTACTGACCCTGCAGGCTGGCATGTGCCTCCAGGAAGCCCTGGCTAAACTCCACCTCAGCCTCACTGCCCTCTGACTCCCAGTAGAGCGCCTGCTGCCCATGGAATGTTGTGGTCCTCAGGCTGTGGGCATCCCGGATCTGCAGGAAAGGGGACAAGCAAAAGGAACAGCCCTGAGGGATGACTAGCCAGTGTTTCTACAGGCCTGTGTATGCAAATTACCACACATACAGGATCACATCTAATCCTCACAAGAGCCCTGTCAGGTGGCCACTCCTGTTCCACTCAGGAGAATGAGACTCAGGGATGTTACACCACTTCCCCAGAACACACAGCCAGAGTGCCAGAAAGCTAGGATGGGACCAGGCCTGATTCAGAAGCCAGGCTGCCTCCTCTGTGGGAGCTGAGGCCTTGCACAGCACTGTTCTCCCAAAGACAGAAAGCCTCCACCCCACCTGTGCTCTTCTGGCAAATTACATCAGGCTGGGAAATGGGAAACCATGCTTCCACCCCAGGTTAACTGGCTGTCTACACAGAAGGGATCCTTCCTACTTGCCTCTTGCAGGTAGTGCAATAAACACTTCTTGGTGAATAAATGGAAGAAATTCCTCCCATTCTTTCACTAATGATTCTAAGGTTTTGATCTGAAGTAAATGAAAGGGGTCCCCTAAGCTCAGCAACCCCATCCTCAACCCAAAGGACAGCTGTCCAGAATCAGCAAATTCCCTCATGGACTCACTGAGACATAGCTGGCGTTGGTTCCCTTAGTTCTAGGGCCCATGTGGGTGACCAGAGCATGGATGGCAATCCGGGCTTGTGGAGCCACACTGATGAAGACCCGGCAGCCCCCTGCACCCGTCATCGCTGAACTCAGTAGGGGGCTCACGATTTCACCCTGGGGTCCAAAGAGCTGTATGTCACATTCTGCAGGGGAGAGCAGGTGGGTAGACCAAGTGTGGGTCTCAGGGACTCAAGAGTCAGACAGGCTGCTGATGTCAGGCAGGTCACAGTTGGGAGCAGTGAAGGGATCTGCAGCACTGGCTTAAGGTCAGGCTCCCAGGAAAAGCCCCCATGGAACCCCCTACACCAATCCTAGCTGAGCGACTTTAGCAAATGCTTTCAATGCTCCCAGCTTCCTCCTTTACAGTGCAGGGATGGTGGCTTACCCTGGCAGGGCATTTGTCAGGAGGGCCTGATGCACTTATGCTACACAAGTACTCACCAGTGAAACTGGCACAAAAGAGGGCCCAATATGGCAGCCACTTGTGCCCCAACTGCTGCCCCTCTGGAGCCTCCCTAAGGCTCAGATGCTTATGTAGGGGGGAGGGCAGGAAGTGAGCACTTGACCCAAGCAAGCTCACTGCTGAGGGGCAGGGAGGGACTTGAACTCCCCACATTCGATGGGGGGACCAGCAATCTCTGGAGCCACCTTGGGCTGCTGGAAGATAGCAAGTCCCTGAGGCAACCAAGGTCATTAGCAGACCATCGCAGTAGGACCACGGGCAAGGCAGAAGTCCCTGCGATGCCATCCTCTGTCTGAGAGGTGTGTGGTAGCGTGCATTTTTGCACAAGCAGGTGCATGAAAAGAGAACTGAAGGAAAGCAGCTCACAAAAGGACCTTGAAGAAGCTGAATGTCCAGTGAAAGGCAAGGGCAACGGCCTGAGGAACTGGGCAAGGATGTGGACCAAGTCCCATGTCTCCCCGTCCAGCTGCATGGCCCAGAGAAAAAGGGCTGCAGCCCTGTCCGGAACCCACACTATGCACATGCAGAGCGACACTGAATACCCGGGTTCCTTCGTGGCTGGCTCCCCATCTTGCTCACTGCCCCCACTGGAACTGGCCCCATTCCTGGCCAGCAGCACAGGCCCAGTCGCCCTCTGAGGAGGTAGCACCTTGCTATACCTCTGTAGAAAGTTCCAGGGGCAGGCTGGCTCCTGTACCCCAGCAGCACTCCACTTCCGGGCCACACAAGGTGTAGCTTAGCCACCAGAATGTTGGTCCTGGAGCTGAAAGTCAGGCCAGACAGCTTCCCACACAACTTCCTCCACATGAACCGGCCCCAAAGCAGCAACTTCTCTCCTGGAAAGTATCAGGCAGTGAGGGCCCAGCACCCCTACTCAAGGTCGGCCACTGTGCTCCTGGTAGGCTGAGTTGAGTTCAAGGCACCACTTTCTTACTGACTGTGTGACAAGTGGGGCACGTTACTCAATCTCTCCTAGCCTCAGGCTCCTCCTCTGCAAAATGGAGTGCTCACCCCGCGGTCATTAGATGACCCCGAGCATGAAAAGCAGGTATGCAGGTGGAGCACTCCACCAATAGCAAGAGCACTAGAGTCATGCCGGCCCCTGGCAGGCCTGTAACTGGCAGCAACTGCCCACACAACCCAGATGTACCTGCACTGCAGTTGAGGGTGCTCTCAAGGACTTGGAGTGTTACCACCTCACCCAGGGGCCGCCCGATGGCCACCACACAGTCCGCCTGCCCTGGGCTTCGCATGTCAATGGTTCCTGTGGGCTCCAGGTGCTGCCTGCCACAGGCACCTACAGAGGGAGCAGGAGCATGGTGAGCATAGCCACTGGGGGTCCCAGCAGCACAGGGCCCAGCTCTCCCTGCTGTGCAAGGAGCCAGGACAGGGTGGCCCAGCAAGAAGTCACCTCAAGTCAGGAATGGGACTGCATGGATCAGAGCATTGTGATCTAAGGCCGAGCCGCTTCCAGCTCTCCAGGGAGAAGGAGGCAGTGCAGGGCACTGACGTTGTATCACATGGACCTGGGCTCTAGGCTGCACCCAGCAAGTCACTATATGGTGACAGTTATAAATAAAAGTGTGGTTTCCCTTTGCCAAGCAGAAAGGGAGTCTACCCTGAGCCCAGTAGCATGCAGTCCAGAGGACAGAGGGCTTGTCTTGGCTTTCCCAGGTAGAGGTGGCTTTGCCCACCCTGCAGCCAGCCTCCCACAGAGAAAGGAGGAAGGAACCTAACTGGACTCCACCAGGCTTTCCTGGGGCCACTCCAGAGAAGCACCAGCAACAGCAGCTGTGGTCTGGCTGGGGTCAGTGGCTTCTTTGTGGGGCACTGAGTGGAGGGTCCCCCGCCCCTCACAAGGCCCAGCTTGGCAGCTGCGCACTGTTGCTGGCTTGGGTGAGTGCTGGCAGAAGCTGGCTGGCACAGGTGCCTGGGCTCCATGGCAGGTGGCGTGCCGGCGCTGGATGCCATCCCCACAGGAGACAGAGCACTGCAAAAAGGAGGCAGGAATCACGCTGGCCATGAGGACAGCAGTGCCACAGCCAGATGTATCTGATATTGTCCTCACGTAACCTGGGAGTGACAAGTATCTCCATGCTATGTGTTGGGAGACTGAGGGCCCTGGAGTGAGTCATGTATGTAGCAAGAATTAGGATTCAAACCCATCTCACCCCATCACCCTCACAGCCTTTACCCCCCCAAAGCTATAGCAGGAACCAGGCACCCCTTGGGGTGTCCTCCTCCATGTTCCATCAGACCATGCCCAACTCTGGCCCTCACCTCTGCCCAGCCCAGATGCCCAGGGTCCTGCTGACCAAGGTGGGAAGTGGCCCTGGAGGAGGCCTCTGGGGCTGCGGATCGTCTCATCTGTTCTACCCCTGTACACCCCTGTACCCCCACTGAACCAGGCCCTCCTGGGCATTCTGAGTCCTCTTTGCCTTTGTCTTTCTGGTGCTTGGCACAGGGTGGCCGTGGCTCTCTGTAGGACTGAACTGTCTGCCCTTGTGCCCCAGTGTCTCCACTCTTGGCCTCCGAAGGCCCAGCTGCCTCACGATTGGGCCTGTGGTGCCTTCTGTCTCTAGGAGCCCCTTCCCCAGGAGATCCCCCTCCTCCTTTAGGAGGCCACAGTGAATCAGTGCCTACAGGGCTCCTTGTGTGTGAGGACTCACAGCTGATGCCACCCCAGTCCCACTGGGAAGTCTGACGGGCTGTAGACCTGACCTCTGTCCAGGTGCCAACGTGCCACAGGTAGGTACAGTCAGTGAGGAGGCAGGGGACACTGGCTTGTGGCCGCACCAGAGCTGCACAGGACACCTCATCCACCTCAGTGTCCTGGCCTCCTTCAAGTTGCATGCAGGCCACTGTGCGGACAGCAGTGCCAGGGCCACAACTGGCTGAGCAAGGACCAAGGGATGTGACCTTCCACCTACAGGAAGAGAAAACCCAGAGAGAGCTGGCTCCTGAAAAGATGGCACTGCCCATAGGGGCTCTGCTCCACCTCTGTGTCCTAGGACATTCTCCTGCACAGATTCCAGGGCCAGGTGAGGGCAGTGCAGCTGCTAAGTCTTCTGCATAGTCACAGGATTCCCTGGAGCAGGAAAGGTTCTGAAGGGCTCTGAGAAAAGAGCCCTCTTGTCCCCTTTATCACATAATACCCCAAACCCACAGAGCTGCTGGCTGGCCAAGTGCCAGCACAGGAAGTGATGCCCAGGATAATGGAAAACAGATCTCAACGTGCCACCTCCTGTGAGGAGAGATGGGGTGTCAGAGATCCACACCACCCTGCTGTGTTAACTTAGAATCACTCAACAAGTAAGAATGGCCGCATTTTTCAGAACTGGAACATGAACCCAGGATACCTGTACTGGGGCCTGGGGTCCTAAATGCTACACACCACTGCCCTCATGACCTGTCGCTCTGCCTTATGTGGGATCAGACACAGGGTGAGGGCACAAGCCACAATGAGACACACCTCTTGGGTGTACAATCTCCACCGCAGCACCACTGGCACTGGGGCTATGTGACCTTGTCTGGAGGACAGTCCTGTGCATGGCAGAACAGGTAACTTTGCTCCTCCCTCTGCCCATAGAGACAGTAGCAAATCCCCCTCCCCAACTGTGACCACTAAAATATCCCAAAAGTTGTCAGGATAACCTGGGGGGCAGAACTGTGAGCTGAGATGCCCCTGCCCTGGAAGGGAGACCATGAGCAGAACTGTGAGCAGAGCACAAGCGCTAGGTGGTGGGGTGCTGAGGAGCAATAGGGCACAGTGTGGGTGTCTGGGCCAGAAGTCTGGATGTGTCTGGGAGAACACCCCTGCTGTCAGCAAAGCCAAGGCAACCAGAACCCCACAGATCCAGAGAAGAACTAGGAGTCAGGGAAGAGCTAGGAGTCAGGAGGAGCCCTGGAACACTCTGGAACAGCGAGGAGGCCAGACTGGCTACAGCAACATTCCACGGGAGCCAGAGCTTGTGTGTGCACGTAATTCCCATCAAAACCCCATACCATTTATAAATGTGATGTAAAAAAATAAAACGGGACTTCAGCATGAGCAAAGAAAGCAAGACACTTGCACTGTGGGTGCTACATAGATTCTGGTTTTGTCTTTTTTCCCTGGCAGGAGGGGATTGAAGCCAGGACTGGTGCATGCTAGGCAAGCATTCCACTACTGAGTTACACCCCACATCTTTTTTATTTTGTGATGGGGTCTCTCTATGTTGCTGAGGCTGGCCTTGGACTTGCAATTCTCTTGCCTCACCCTCCTGAGTCACGGAGATTATAGGCATGTGCCACTGTACCCTCCTTCTAAATGGATTTTAAAGCTACAAAACATAAAACAATGTGATATGGTTTAGGGAAAAGCTAGGAAAAATCAAACCAAACCTGGTAGAAAGCCCAGACATAGACTCTACCACATAAGAATTCAGGCTAAGGGATGTGCCATGTAGGGAAAACATCTACAGTGGAGGCTTTGTGGTCCCATCTGAGCCTCCCCATCCATGGATGGTGTCGCACCCTCAGGGTCCTGCAAACACCACCCCTAGGACCTTCCCACAGCTGAACACAGGACGACCACCTGCCTCTCTGCACTTGAACCGCAACTCCACCTCCAACACAGCTGGCCAGGCAGCCCTGTTTCCTCAGGACTGTCCATGTGCCACTGTGCTGCCCTGGAATCCCCAGGGAGCCTGCCTGGTGTCTGCACACACCAGAAGCCCAACAGACATGCCCTAATCTGTCCTGTCCCCTCACCTGGGTGGACAGGGCTCAAGACTCTAGGCCAGGCAGCCCCTGGCACTGGCTGTCGGGCAGTATCTCTTTGTCATTATCTCCCATGGACCCTCTGCATAACCCCCCACCCCACCCCCATCCTGCACATGAAAAAAAAAGCTCACGCTGCAAGCCACTAGCTGGTGGTGCCACCTACGACACACTGAATAAGGGAGCCAAAGCTCCCTATGGCCAGGAACTCAAGGTGTCCCCCTCATCCCTCCAGACTGGCTAGAGACAGGAGGCTGGGAGGACCTGGAGAGGTTTTCTCCCTACTGGGGATAAGGTTCTCTGCACCGAGGTCCCCACCAAAAAGCTCAGCACCGAGGACAGAGCATTCAAATCAACCCTCTTCACAGAAAGGGAAACTGAGGGTGAACAACAGCTGTGTCCATAAGGATGTGGGGTCCCCACAGGGCAAAGGTGTCCACTCTAACACATGTCCCAGCACCAGTCCACCCTGAGCCTGCCCACCAGCCCTGCCACCTTCCTTCCCTCCATGTTGCCGTGTCACACCCAATGCTGCCAATAAGACTGTAGGTCTCACTGTCCATCACTCCTTGTCCTATGTCAGATCCAGGAAAGCAGGGAAAATCATCTGCTTATTCACTGCTGTGTCCCTGGCTCCAGAATAGCACGTGGGCACAGTAAGAGCTCAGTAAAGAGCAGGTGCTAGCCAGGGCTGGGGTGTGGCTCAGTAGTAGAGCGCTTGCCTAGCACACGTGAGACACTGGGTTCAATTCCCAGCACCACAAATAAAAATATTTTTTTAAAAAAGAGAGAGAGAGAAGAGAGAGCAGGTTCTAACTAGAAAAGCAGAGTGCTCCCATAGCATCTGGGTCCTGAGCAATGCACTGTCCATGCAGGATGGCCTCAGATCCCCCCACAGCCTTGGGAGGGCACCAAGAGCTTCCAGTCTTCTGGGAAGAGGCAGGCTCACCTGGCTGGACAGGGTTCTGGGCTGCAGTCCTCAAAGGGGCCAGGCCGGGGCACTGGCCAGCACTTGGAGTGGGGCAAAGGGACAGGGCGGCCGTGGTCCAACCTTATGCAGCGCACAGCCAGGGGCACCTGACCCCCTCCACAGGTCACTGGGCACGGTGCCAAGGCTCGAGCCTCCCACCTGCAGGAGGAAAGCCGGCACTCCATAGGAGACCACCCCCAAGTCAGATGCCTTCCCTGCAGCTCCCCTCCCCAACTCACCGAGCGGGGCACGGGCCAGCCCAGCAGACTTCCTGCCGGCTCCCAGGCTTGCCAGCCACACCACACAGCTCTTCCTGGACAGGTGTCCCCAGGGCAGAGTCCATGCACAGAAAACGCAGCTCCATCAGACCTGCAGCAGGAAGCAGGTCCCCCTCACCCTGAGAGGCAGGTTCATCAAGGACCTACCTGGAGCACAGGGCAGCTCTAGTAGATGAGGCCCACTTACCATCTGTGTGACTTGGACAAGTGACTTTATCTCTCTGAGCCCATGCTCATAAAACATAATGGCATCTACCTTGCAGAGACATTTATAAAGATGTGGAAGGACAGCCGTGAAGTGCCTGGTGCACAGTAAGTGGGAGTGGCTGCTGTACCAAGAGGCAGGGTTAGTGCCAGGTCAGGGCACCTCCGTGGTGCTCACTGTCAGTGAACTATCAAGGCCATCACTTCTTTGGGATCCCCAAAAGCAGTTGCTTGCTGGCCTCAGTTCTAAGCACACTGATATTGGACTGAGTGTATGGTTAGGACTTGTGTATGGAAACACTGCATATCACATCTATGTATCTATCATCTATCTATCCATCCATCCATTTATTGGCACCAGGCATTGAACCCAGGGACTCTTAACTACTGAGTCTCATCCCTAGCCCTTTCTATTTTTATTTTAAGACAGGGTCTCAGTAAGTTACTGAGGCTGGCTTCCATCCTCCTGCCTCAGCCTCCTGAGTCACCAGGATTACGGATGTGCATCACTGTGACTGGCTTCTTCCCACAGCCATTAGGGTAGAAATTAAATTCTTTTAAAACCAGAAGATCATATTGATGAGCATATGGAGAAACTGGACCCATGTGCTCAGTCAGGGGGAATGCAGGGTTCTGCTGTGGAAAACAGTACAGTGCTTCCTCCAAAAATTAAACCTAGAATGCCCCTGTGACCCAGCAGTTCCACTCTGGGTGTCATTGAAATACCGAAGGCCGAGCCTCAGCACCCACACTCGGCGCAGCAGCACTCACTGAAGCTAACTTGGAGACAAGCCAGGGGCCGTCCTCAAGTCTACACAGAAAACTTTTTAGACTTAAGAAAGAAGAGAGTGTGACACCTGCTACCACATGGAGGAAACTTGGGGACATTATGCTAAGTCAATGAGGCCAGTTACAAAGGACGAACCCTGTGGGACCACACAGATCTGGGGTCCCCAGAGGAGTGAAACCACAGAGACAGTTGGGAGACTTCAGGCAGCAGGGCCTGGGGGAAGCTGGTGTTGGGCAGGGAGGGCAGTACTGATGGAGAGGCCTTAGAGGAGGACAGTGACACTGGCGCAGGGCAGTGTGCATTCATTAATGCCCTGAACCAGACACTACAAAATGGTTAAGATGCTGAGTTTTATGACAGGGAGCAGTTTACAATAAAAAATTGGAAAAACAAAACAACATTGTATTTCTTAAGAGTAACTTTGCTTCTCTGCTTTGGTCACTTTGGGCCCACCTCTCGCAGCTCTGCAGAACTGAGAGACAGGTTCTCGGTGCCAACCTTGCTGGGTACTATCAACCTCCCTGTTTTTCAACCACTCAGGGAACACAGGTAGAGCAGGCAGCAGGCACTTGGTTCAGGTCTCCTGTGAGCCTGCTCCTTAGCACTACAAAGCAGAAAGGGAAGAGAGCTTGTGACCATTGCTGGTCCTCAGGCACGCTCTGGGACCTCACCTCGCCCACAGGAGACAGAGCATGGCCCTGTCAGAGGAGTCCACATGTGTGTGGCCTGAGCCTCTAGCCTGGCACTGCCCAGTGGCAAGGGGGCCTCTTCCCCAAGAGACGTGGTGTCCAGCTGCAGGATGAGAGCATCTGGTGAGTGGATCTGGCATTCCCACCTCCACCCTGGGTGCCCAGCTCCCTGGCCCCCATCCTGACCTCCTGAGGAGAGAGCAGAGAGAGCAGGAAGTGGCTGCACACATAGGGCTCCCCCTGCTGCTCCTCCTGCTGCCTCTCAGCCCCTATGGTGCTCTGTGTACCCCACTTCAGCCTTTGTGTCCCATCATGGAGGTGTTCACTGGGTGGGGCTATGAGCTGGGGATTAGAAGTGGGGTCTGTAGGCATGCCTGGCCTGCAACCCCCAGCTGGGAGGGGCTGGTCTGGTCAGTTTCTGAGAGCAAGGCCACTAAGCCCAGAACCCCTGGATGCCAGGTGGGGCAGCAGCCAAGTCCAACCCTCCTTGGATGCTCCCAACAGCTCTCTATCCTCTGAGCCTGGCTTGCCCCTCCCAGGGCGCTCCAAGTCTGTCCTCTGGCCAGGGTAGCCCTCACAGCACCCAGCAGAGGGATGGTGCTCTTGCCATGGCCTGCAAAGCACTGCTAACCAGCACTCATTGCTCTTCTCCTAGCCAGGTAAGAACCAGAAGCCTCAGCCACCTCCTGCCCTGGTCACTTACCTGACTCCAGCCTGGAGGACATGCCATCCTGGTACAGGGCTTGAGAGCAGGTGACCTCTCATCCATGCAGCAGGGCCCTGTAGTTGCTGGTGCCTCCAGGCCATCTGACCCCTGCACAGGTGTTATATTCCAGAAGGCCACACTTGTTCCACAGGCTACTGTGCAGGGGCCAGTGTCTGATACCTTCCACCTGAGACAGCATGAGACCCTCATCAGGCCCTGCTCTGCCACCTCGCTGTAGGCATGGTCCAGCTTGGGGGCAGGCAAGTAAAGCTACCCCCCACAACATCAAGAACCTAGAATCTGCCCCACAAAAAAGCAAAGTTCAGAAGTCATTCCCTGCAGCTCCAGACCAAGTGACCTTCAAGGCACTTTCAAGTTTCCCCAAAGAAGACCTCTTACATGGTGACCAGGCACCCCATCTGGTACCAGGTGTGGGGAGACAGAGCCATCCCTCCTGCCCTCCAGGAGCTCCCAACAGTGAGATGCTCCATGCTCCACTGCAGGGGCTGAGAAATGGGTACCAAATGGGGTCACAGCACCAGGTTTGGGGGACAAGTGGGTTTCAGCTGCATGCCTGGGCAGAGCTGCCCAGGTGCTGTGGTCAGAAGGATGCTAAGGCTGGAGCAAGAGCAGTGGCTGACTACAGTCTGCCAAGCACAAGGGGAAAGAGCCAGAGCCATGAGCGGGCCAGCACTGGACAGACGAGACAGGGGTCCAGAGAGGGAGGGGACTCATCCCAGCTGCCCAGTGGGAAAAAAGGCAGTGCGGGCTGTATGGTCGAGACAATGGTGAGGACAAGGTGATGTCCTCGGCTTCTCACTGCCACTCCACAGCCGGGGCTGAAAGTTCAGCCAGTGAAGTTAGTGGCCAGGGGCTCCAGGGCCAGGGGAACTCTGAAGGGGCATGCTTAGGCACCAGGTGTCACCACTTGTCACCAGGCATTACCAGAATGGGGCCTAATCAAAGGCCTTGGGAAGAGGGAACTTGGGAGGGTGGGCTCCACACATGGATGAACCCTGTGGGGACCCTCCCACTGCATGCTTGCCTGGCTGGGCAGGGCTGGGAGTTGCAGGTTTCCACCTCCACTGCTGGCTGCTGGGCCACCGCTCTGCACTGGGCCGGGGACAACGTCCTCAGGAGGCCCCCCTGTGCCTCCACACAGCTCAGCAGCCGCTCACGGAGGCCTCCCCCACAGGAGGCACTGCATGGGCCGAAGTCTCCAGCCAGCCAGCTGAGGAGCAGGAGGAAGTGTCCAGGCTGGATCAGGGGCCAACGGGAAAGAGCAGCAGGCCCTGGCCAACAGGCTTCTCCTTCTCATGCTTCTGGCCAACATGCTTCTCCCTCTTAACTCCAGATGTCCTGAGCTGCCCTCCAGAGGCCAGGTCTGCAAGGTTGCCCTGCACACCAAGCTAGAGGACAGATGCACAGTGGTGCAGGCAGGCAGCTGCTCCAGTGCTCCACCTAGCAATGGTGGCCTCATTCCTAACAGTACATTGCAGCCAAATGCTCCTGCCAGGCCAGAAGGAGCACTGCTCCACCAGCACCCCTGAGCCACCCACCATTCTCCCAGGTCCCCACCACCTTACAATGAGCACCTCAGCTCACAGCAGACTCAGACAAGGCTGACACTACCTCCCTATCTGTCCCGAGTCTCAGTGTCCCCATCTGCAAATCGGAGTCACCAACAGAATCTGCCCCACAGGGCTGACATCAGTACTACACAAGAACAGGCATAGAAGCTGCCCAGCCCAGGCCACCTGGGCCCCAGCAGCCAGGGGGACGGCCCAGCACAGCACTTACTATGGGGGGCACGGTGCAGGGTTGCAGGACTCTGGCCATGAGGGAGGCTGGGGGCTTTCTTGGCACTGGGCAGTCTCCACCCACTGCCCCCGGGCTTGGTCCAGGCAGCCATAGGACACCCAGCGCAGTCCTGCAAAAGTAGAGCAAGGGCTCGACCACCTCCACGTAGGGACAGCAAGACAGAGGCGAGCCCCAGCCTGGGCCTCACCTGCCCCACAGCTCACCGAGCAGGGCCCGCGTATGGGGGCCCATGCCCAGGCTGCCTGCTGCCTAGGCTGGAAGTAGGTGAAAGTGACGTTGGTGCGGGTGAGCTGGCCGTGCTCCTCGCTGTGCCGCCGATACACCTGTGTCACAGAGGGGAGCCCAGGGACTGTCCAGTGGGCTCCAGGGGTCACCATCATGGTCACCTGACTGGGAAAGCCTCTCCACACTCCAGTCCCCCAGCCCCAGGCAGGACAGCACAGCAGACAGGAGCTTCAGGTAGCTTTTGGGGTGGGGGTTATTTACCAAGGGAACTGGGAGGACTGGGGCAGGGAGTTACGGGAACATGGAACAGGGAGTCCCAAGTTGACAGGGGCAGACTGCAGTGGTACTCAGGAGCCACAGCAAGGCAAGGGGCACTTCAGCAGAGGGCCCAGGCAAGGGTCACACAGACCAGACCAGCATATGCCTCCAGAGTGGGAGCTGAGGTCCATGGCCAGCAGGAAGGGCCAGGGTCCCAGGGGCCTTGTGGCTGCCCAGTGGTCTAGCTTGACCCTCAGAGCTGGGAAAGGCTTCAACAGGGTTCCTGGGCTGTTTGCACTTCAGGAAGGGGCTGTGCCCAAGAAAGGGGCCAAGCAGGAATCCAGGGCCCAGAGGAGGTCACACAGTGGGAGGTGACATGCAGTATCTGCCCTGTTTGGCTGCCTATCACAGCCCACCTGAGTAAGTCCTGACCTGTTGCACCTGGAGGGGGGCCTAGGCTGCTGGCAGAACTGCCTGTAGCCAGTGCTGGGGTCAGCGCTCCTAGCAAGGGAAGGTGGGCAAGCTGAGCCACGTGGGGAGGCAGGAAGGGTCACGGGGACCTGCTCTGGCCTGCTCTGAGGGAACCCTGCTGACACCCCAGCAGGAGCTGCTGAGACTCTGCCCCTCTCTGAAGCCCTCCAGGGTGGGTTCCACTATACTAACTCCAGTCGACACCAAAGAACTAGTAGGATGCAATGCCCCTGAGCTCCCTCCACACCAGGGACCACTCCGCTGCCCACACCCCAGGAGGAGTGGAAAGCCTTCACTCCATATGCTCCCTGCAGAGCCCTCTCACCACTCCCAGAGCTCCAGGCCCTCCCCGGGCACCAGGCACAGGCAACTCGAATTGTCTAAGACACTAAGCCTGGGGCTGTTGTGCTTGCGTTTGGCCCACCACAGGGCCCACCCCCTGGGAGGCCCCCAAGGGGCCACTGAGTGAGAGGGAACAGATGGAGAAATGAACCCAGCTGGAGCCACTGAGAGAAGCCCCACTGGCCTCCCTCAGCCCTCCTGGGGACCTGAATCTCCATGTCTTCCTGGGCTGGTCCCCAGATGCGGATTTCCTCCAGGTAGGGCAGCTGGTCCTCTGTGAGGGTTACTCTGTACTCCACACGGCTGTCCTCCAGTAGGGAGGGGTAGGTGGTGCTGGGGGAGATGCTGCCATTCCCAGCCACAATGTAGCGCCCTCGGATCCTCATGGCTGTGAACAAAAGGTGGTTGGCACTGCGGAGCAGGTGCCACCCCTCACAAGTAGAGCTGCTCACCAAGAGGATGCCTCCCTGCACAGTGGGGGATCTGGGTTAGGGAAGGGTGGAGGTGACAGCAGGGCAAGTGGGCAGGAGGGGCGTTCTGCCAACAGGACGCAATCTCCATGGCCCTGTCTACCACCCTCGCCTAAGGAGCTGGTCCTCTTGGTGTCTAGTCGGGTGAGACTCTCGGTGTGCACCCCTCTGCCATGGACACATGCATCCTGCTTAAGGCTGCCCCACAGCACTGGCTCTGCACCTCGTCCCAGAAGCTGGTTAGGGCCTCAACCTCTGCCCCACCAGGTGCCCCCATGAACAGAACACACATGGTTCAGAGCTCAAGGGCCCCAAGACAAGCACCCCCTTTCAAGGGCTCAAAGGTCAGGAGGAGGCACACTCAGGAAACAAAGGCCCACCATAGCCCTGAAGAGTACACAGGTGGCCTTTGCCCTGACCTGGAGAGAAGACATCTGTTTCTGGCATGGGCTGGACTTGCCAGAGCTCAGGGTGGGGCTGACACACCTGGCAGGCATAAGCCAGGGCTGGCTGTGCAGAAAGAGCAGCCAAATGATTAGGGAGGGGCTTTGGGTCCCCTGGAGGTTCATCATCCAGGACAGCCGTCACTCATTCACTGAACAATCACACCTGTGAAATGAAGCCCCTTCCCCAGAGTGAGAGCAGCTGTGGCTGGGAACTCAGGGAGTTCTGGGAGCCCTCCCAGTGAACTAGCAAACCCCAGTGGCTTAGGGAACCCCTGCACCTGAGACTGGAGTCAGAAGTGAGGGCCTTGGGACTGAGATGACTGTTCAAATGCAGTGGACCTCCTCTCTCGACTCACCCAGGTGCGTGAAGAGTGGCCTGTGGTTGACTATGTGCACGTTGGTCATGTTGGGTGTGACCGTCAGGAAGGTGGCATACTCTAGAGAGAAGCAGAGCAAGGTCTGTGTGGGCCTCGTGTCACCTACCTTACTACAGGAGCCTCCACAGCCAGACTGAGAAATTCTAACAATGCCCCAGGCTGCTTCCAGAGGCAGTAAGGCCTCCTCACGTCCTCAGGGCCATCAACACCATGCTGGAGGGCTGGTGCTGCCCCAGCCAGGTGCAGGATCCCAGGTCCTCCAGCCCTGGGGGACACACCAGGGGGAGCAGGGCTCAAGTCCTCCAGGGACCACTCAACACTGACACCCCTCCTATTCCCTCACCTTGATGGTGTTTCCTGAGTGGGAGGAAGAGGCTGGCCCACCACAGACTGCACAATGACCTATTTCTCCACATCACAGCTCATGAGCCACTGTTACTAAGGCGCAGCAATCCTGGTGGCCATATCATCACCATGGGAGAATGGCAAAGTGGGGGAGGCAAGCTGGGACCTGGGGAGGCTGGAGGCTGAGCAACCCTCCCTGAGGTGGCCCTACCTTGGGCTCTACCAGCCGTGAAGGAGCCCTTTTGTGGGCTGCACGTGCTATTGTCCCCTCCACACACATGGCATGCATCCCACACCAGCCGGGAGTCCATCCTGCCATCGCAGCCAAATGTCTGTAAAGGGACCAGCGGAAGGGGGGTGTCATGGGAGGTGCTGTTCTCCCAGACAGCCCTGTGGCTCCAGGACCAGGAACTCATACAACCCTTAAGTCAACACAGGAACAGGGCTTAGAGGGTCAAGCAACTGGCTCAAAGCCCCGGCATGGCCTTGCCCAGGCTGACCCCAAGCCCCCTATCTCCAGCACCCCTCCCCTGCAGACCACAAGGCAGCTCCACTGCAGCCAGCACTCACAGGCTGCCCCTGGAATCCTCCCACAGGCAGAGGTAGGCCTTAGGCCACAGGGGACACAGGGCACTTGAGCTGTCCACACACACCCACCCTGCAGCTGCCAGACACACACAGGCTCAGGGCCCCGTCCTCCCGAGGGCCGCTCGGCACACACCGAGTCCCATCCAGGAAATGGTCTCCACGCCTCACAATGAAGCTCTTGCCAATGGCCCGGCACATGTGTCTGCACAGAGCATCCCCTGGGAGGACAGAGTGACAAGAAACCCTGATGAAAGAGGTGGGAGGGAGGGCAGTGAGCTAGGTCAGGAAGCCCCATGGGGACCATGCTGCAGGCTCCCACCTGCCAGCCCTGTCTGGCTACATCCTCACATCTGGGCTCCAGGTTTCTATCTTCTGAAGCAACGATGATCATCATCTGATAACTGCTGTTTCTGAATTATAAACCCAGAGGCACACTTGGCATTTCCCTGCATGACTTCCCTGAATCCATCCACAGAGGGAGATGCTGCTATGGTCTCCATTTTACAGATAGATAACTGAGACTTGGAGATGAGACCTCACTGCTCATCTGCTGGCAAGGCCAGGCTGGGCCACAATGGAATCCTTGGTCTGCAGCATGCCAGAGGCTCACCCTGGATCCTGCTCCAACCAGCAGAGTGATTATGGTCAACTCTGCTACCTGGTGGGGGGGGTCTCCAGGCCAGCACCCCTGTGCTCCACAGCCCACCTTGACTGTACTGTGCTGCGGCACTCCAGTGGTAGAAGGAGGGGATGCCTGGGGAGAGGTGCAGCGGCTGGCCATCAGTCTGGGCACACTGCTCCGACATGAACTCCAGCTGAGTCTTCTCGCAGGCCTGGTCAGAGGAGGCAGAGGATAGGCTCTGGTCACAGGAGCCAGCAGCCACCTGCATGGGGGGAAGACGTGGGGCAACCCAGCCCCATTGTGCCTTGACTCTCTTCTCTGAAGAGTGGGGGCAACCAGAGCACCTGCCTCTCTGCTGATGAGAAATTCTAGATAATCTGTAGGAGATATAGGGCAGCAACAAGAAGAGGGCAGGGAACAGCAGTGCTCTTGGGACCACTCCCAAGGCCTGAGCCTGAGGAATAAAAAGGGCTTGTGGTGTTCTTTGCCTACCAGGTGCATCAGGAGCAGGTCCCAGAAAAACTGAATGCTCAGGAACAGAGGCCCAGCACTAAGCCCCAGTGCCCAGGCAGGCAACCTGGCCACTTCTACACTGGAGAGAAAAGGAATGGAGTGACCCCCTGGGCAGAGACACTGAGGTGCTGCCCTCTCGGTAGCTGCCCTGCAGAGACCCTCCTCTCAAGGCCTGGGGAGGCCTGGGGAGGCCTGGGGTGTATGCCTGAGAAGGCAGGGAGGGAGCTGTCACCACACAGCTAGGGCCAAACCCAAACCCAGGCCACCCAAAGCAGCAGGTAGGTTTTAAACAATGTGAAAAGAATCATGCTACCATTCCCACCAACTAGGATGGCGAGAATAAAAGAGCAAACACACACAGAGCAGAGCACGTGCTGCTGGAGGGGGTGTGAGGCAACTGGAGCCCTCACTGAGACACTGCTATCTCTGAGTGATGGGATGCAAAAGGGACTGGGCACTGTGGCACTTTTAGAAGGTCACACAGTCACACAACGATTCCCTTTTAGGTATTTGCTAGTCTGAATGTTGAGTTTACCCCAAAGGCCACGGGCTGGAGGTTTGGTGCCCAGGTGGTGCTAGGAGAGGTGGTGAAGCCTTTAAGAGCTGGGGCTGTGGGGAGCACCTAGGTCAGTGGGGCACAGCATAGAAGGGGATATTGAGATCCAGCCCCTTCCTCTGGCTATCCTTACTTCCTGGTGCCATGAAGCCACAGCTCTGCTCTGTTGCATGCTCCCCACCATGATGGTCTGCCTTGACCCTGGCCCAAAGACAAGGTCAAGTGACTGTGGACTGAAACCTCTGAGCCAGAATAAATCTTTCCTCCTTATAAGTTGATTTATCTCAGGTGTTTGGTACAGCAATAGAAAACTAAATGACAGCCAGGGCTGGGGTTGTGGCTCAGTGGTAGAGCACTTGCCTTGCATGTGTGAGGCACTGGGATCGATCCTCAGCACCATATAAAGATAAATAAATAAAATAAAGGTATTGTGTGCAAATACAACTGAAAATACTAAATAAATAAATAAATAAATGTTAATGGGTATCTCCTGATGTCATGAAATACATGTAAGTAGTAAAATGGTTAATAATAAAAAAAAACTAAATGACAGTATTGCTATGGTTTGGTGATCATGTCCCCTCCAAAATTCATCTTGAAACTGAATCCCCAAAGCACCAGTATTAAAGAGGTGATAGGATCATAGGGCTTGGCCTTGTGAATGGGGTGGCACCCCCTGTGAATGGACCAGGTGAACCATGTAGGCCCTTTTCCCCTTCCTTCCCTTCTGCCATGTGAGGGCCCAGTGACTCCCTCTGGAGGATGCAGCAATAAGGCACCATCTGTAAGATGCAGAGGGCAGCTCTCACCAGACACCAAACAGCTGGGCCTTGATCTTAAGACTCCCAGCCTCCAAGACCATGAGAAATAAACTTCTGTTCTGCATAAACTACCCAATCTGGGTATTTTGTTATAGAAGCACACATTGACTAAGACAGGTAAATATAGTCAGTAGAACAGACCACAGAGACTCCAACAAGCACGTGTGCAAGCTCACTCATAGCAGGAAGACCCCCAGCAGTCAGAAGGTGGAACCAACCCCAGTGTCCTTCAGTAGGCATCGGTGAACAAAAGGTATTCCATCTTAGGGGATGCCACCCAGTCTCAGAAGGGAAAGAAGCACTGACATGCGCTGTGACGCAGGTGAGCCCTGAAAAGCACTCAGCAGAGAAGGCCAGGCACCAAAGACCACACAGCTTTGGCGGCCCCTGCCAGGACCCAGAACAGATGGAGCTGCAGAGGCAGAGAGTGGACCAGGGGTTGCCAGGCAGGGAGGAGGCCAGAGGCTGCTCACTGAGCAGAGTGAGCTCTGAGTGATGGAAATGCTTGGAACTTGACAGAGGGAGTGGCCCCTGGCACGAGTGTGCTGGACGCCATGTCGTGCACCGTAGCACCGCTGACTGTGTTGCAATTCACCACCACACAGACATGGAAGGGCCTCATGCTGGTGGTGGCATATTCTCAGGGGCAGCCCTCCTGCAGGGGTGTGCTCTGCAGAGGGAGGGCGACCGTTCAAGTCCCTGCTGGTCACTAGCAGGACTGTCCTGTGTCTCGCACTGTGCTCCCAGTGTCCCTCTCCAGAGTGAGGTGCGAGCCTAGGTCAGCCAGGGCAGCCCTTTGGCTCTCCGAGGCCCGCCATCTCCCACCCTGCCCTCCTGGCCCCAGCTGGCTGGCCTACCTGGGTGTTGCACATCTCAGCCTGGAGGTCAGCCCCGACACACGCACGCCCTCCAAAGGCAGGTCTGAAAGTGCCCATGAGACAGGGTGAGAAGTGACCACTGCCCCAAGCAGGGAATGGAATGCAGGGAAGAGCACCCCTCCTCACAGTACCTGGGGTTACTGCAGCGCCGCCTCCTGGTGGCCACACCTCCTCCACAGGAGCGGGAGCAAGGGCTGCGGGGACCCCAGCTGGACCACTGTCCATGCACTGCTGCCACGGGGGTCAGCTCTGCCAATGAGCGGCAGTGACCCTTGGAACACCACTGCAAGACAGGGTAGCTGCCTCTCCACCCTTACATGGGGGCCCCAGACCCTAGGAACCCCACACACACCTCACACTACTTGGGAATAAATGCTAAAGTGACAGGTCAGGCCAGCAGCCCAAGGACAGAGGATGGGTCTAAACATCCAGTGAGGTGGTTCAGGGAGCCCTGGGGGAGATGGCATGGCAATAAAAGGGCGTCAGGGCAGAAAGTGCAGGCTGCACTGTCAGCCGGCAAACCTTCTCTGTCCAGTGGAGTAAAACGCGATGCCCACGCCCAGAGCTGGAGGAGAAGGTGGGCTGTGGCATGATGCCTGGGAGCAGGGATCCAGTAAACCCCACATTCCAGACAGATGTGGCCAGGGCAAGGCTCCAGACTCAATAGATCCCACCACCTTAGCAGATACAGAGCAACCTCCCACTAGGGTGTTGACCCCACAAACCTAGAAACCCACCCACCTTCCAGGCCCACAGAAGGCTGGGGTGAGTCACAGACAGGCGACACCTATGGTGCCCATGAGGCACACCTCCTGACGTGCCAAGGTGGCCACCAGGGATAGCTCCAGGCTCTCTGCCTGCCCCCCACCTTAATGAGCTCCTACCCCTACTCCAGGAGATGCCCTGCGAGCACACACACAGCTGGAACATTCACTCCTTGCTCTGACCTTCTCCGTACCACATTCTGTCCCATCGAGCAGGGGAATGAGGCGGCGGCTGCAGCTACCTTGGTCCCGAGGGTCTGTGTGGCAGGAGAGAGCCTGGCACATGTCCTAACAGGGAGTCAGGTGGCCAGCTCAGGGACTGCCCCGACATTGTCCCTCCCAGACCATAGGGCACACTGACACAACTGGTACTGCTCCATGGCTACTGGTGGGTGGCCTAGGAGGACAAGGGAACCTGGCCAGGCCAACCATGTCTCTTGAGGCCCACAAAAATGTTTTAATTTATTTTAAAATCAGATTAAAAATAAATGGTTTAATAATTTTAATATATTTGTACTTAAAATAACAAAAGTTCATGCATTTCATAAAAATACTAGAACATAGTTTTTAATATTATTTTACAGGGCTGAGGTTGTGGCTCAGCAATAGAGCACTTGCCTAGTATGTGCGAGGCCCTGGGTTCAATCCTCAACACCACATAAAAATAAACAAACAAAATAAAGATATTTGTCCATCTACACTAAAAATATATATATTAAAAAAATAATGGCTGGGGCTAAAGCTCAGTGGCACAGCACTTGCCTCACATGTGTGAGGCACAGGGTTCAATCCTCAGTGCCACATAAAAATAAACTAAAGGCATGCTGTCCATCTACAACTACAAAAAAAGTTTTTAATTATTTTATGAAGAAAAGGGCTCACCAGGGCAAAAGGGCCTGGGGTCCCTGAGTGTCCTAGGCAGCCTGGAAAGGATGTTCATCTTTGGGGGTGTCTATCCCCTTCATCTCCCCTCCCCCTGTCTGGGACATCTGCAGAGGCTTCAGATAGAAGGCCACTCCCTCCAAGAAGACCTCTGTGCTTAGCAGCAGGTTAAAAGCCCTTGGGCCGCCTGGGGCAGTGCCAGGACCAGCTACATAATTTGGGGGCCGATCCAAACACATGGGTAGGGACTTTTGTTCAAAAAATTTTAAGGATTTCAAGAGGCATCTGACAGCATTAAACCAAGGGGACTGTGGAACGGTCCCTGTGTGATGCCACCAGGCAGAGGTGAGCTGGAAGGGGCCCGGCCCTGGCCAGTTGGACTCACCAGGCCCTCCCTGGTGAAGGTGCAGGCAAAAGCCCCTGGGCCAAAGGCCACCCGGCACTGCTCATCTGCGCCATAGTAGAGGCCTGGCTGTGCATCCAGCAGGTGGTCCTTGGATCCAGATGGTGACTGTGGTGGGTCCCACGCGCAGGGCACCTGTCCCAAGCTGCTGCAACAGGCCCTGGCTTAGCCCCAGGGTGGACACCAGGTGGGGCTGGATGGAGAAGGTGGGAACAGGGGCTTTGGCTGGGGTGTGGCCAATTGGCTTGGGCTGGCAGGCACCAGGTGGAGGTGGGTGTGTAGCAGATGGAGGTGCTTTGGAGGATGGAAGAGGGGGCAATGTGACAGATGGACCAGCACAGTGGATGGAGGGGGAGATGCAGGCTGTTAGGGAGGCTGGAGGGAGGGGAGGATGGGAGGAGATGGAGGCAGATGAAGAAGGCACACTGAGGAGTGGGTGCAGGAATGGGGTGGGATGGATGAGTGGGTACAGAGAAGCAGGAGAGAATGAGGGAGTGGGGCCTGCTTAGGAGTAGAAGGGGTGGGTGCAAGAAGGGATGAATGCAGGGGCCAGGAAGGCTGGAGCAGTCCCAGGACAGGAAGTAGGGGTGCTCACTGTGCAGATAAGGCCTGTCTGATGGGCAGGGCAGTTCAACACTGAGAGGTAGAGGGTGGAGCCTCGAGGTGGGGAGTTTGTGTGGGGGTGAGGAGGCTGTACCTAAGCAGGTGCTGCAGCTGCCGGCGGCTGCACGTGGACCACTCCAGGCCCCCATGCACTGGTACCACACCATCAGATGCCATCACATGGCCACTGGGCTCACATTCACTGCCTGGTGCACCATCATGGTCAAGGCCAAAGCTGGGGGACAAGCAGGCGGTGGGAGTAGGAGGCGTTGAGATGGCATTGGGGACAGCAGGGGAGTTTCTGGCCTTGGGACTTGAGGTAAGCCCCAGGCCCTCTCTCTCCTCCCAGCCTAGGGAGCTTTTGAACCTGGGTTGACCCTTGGTCCCGCCACCTGATAGCTGGGCATGGCTGAATGAGTCTTGCCCTGCCTCCGTTGCCTGCCTGGGCAGTGGGGAGATGCTGGCCCAGAAGGGTGTCTTGCACCTCTTTTGGCTAATAGATATCAAAAGGCTATAACCACATGCAGGCAAGCTGATCCACGGTGTTACAGATCTGCAGGGAGCAGATGGGAATGGCGGGGGGGGGGGGGGGGCTAGGTGGCCTTGGGAGCTGCCAATGAGGCTTCCTTCCTTGGGGCTGGCTGCATGAGTGTTCAGTGTGTGGAAATGCATAGTGTGCATATACAGTAGAACTAAAAGTTCAAGAAGACATGACTGTCCCTTCCCTTTCTAGGCAGTTGGCTTCTAACCACAGCACTTTAGATGTCTCTGTACTATTGGACTTTTTACAACAATCGGGTATTAGTTCCATATATTTTTTAAAAAAATAATCAAAAAGAAAAGAAACTTACTACACAGGTAAACACTAATAGATAGGAACAAAGACCTACCCACAAGAATGTATAATGTGGGCTGGGGTTGTAGCTTAGTGGTAGAGGGCTCGCCTCACATGTGGAAGGCATTGGGTTCAATCCTCAGCACCACATAAAAATAAAATAAAGGTATTGTGTCCATCTACAACTAAAAAAATTTTTTTTTACAAGAATGTATAATGTGCCTAACTGGAAAAATTTGGAAACATCCTAAATATCCAACAAGAGGGGGTTAGTTAAATAATTGTGGTGCATACAAAAATGTTAGAAACCTAGGAGAAACGTTTGAGATGTATTTTAAATTGAAAGACAGGGTAACAAAGCAATGTATGGCATGATCCCAATACAGCAAATACAAATTATTTTGCCTACCCTGTGTGAGGTCCTGGGCTTAAGTCCCTCTCTAAGTGAGGGACTTGTAATAATTTTTACTGCCTGTTTTTTAAAAATATTTTTAAATTGTCGGGCTGGGGATGTGGCTCAAGCGGTAGCGCGCTCGCCTGGCATGCGCGCGGCCCGGGTTCGATCCTCAGCACCACATACCAACAAAGATGTTGTGTCCGCCGAGAACTAAAAAATAATAAATATTAAAAAATTCTCTCTCTCTCTCTCTCTCTCTCTCTCTCTCTCCTCTTAAAAAAAATAAAAAAAATAAATTGTCAATGGACCTTTATTTTATTTATTTATATGTGGTGATAAGAATCAAACCCAGTGCCTCACACATGCTAGGCAAGTGCTCTACCACTAAGCCCCAGCCCCAGCCCTACAGCCTGTTTTTTTTAAAACCTGAATTTTCTACAAAACTTAGTTTAATTGCTAAGTTGTTTTGCTTTTGGTGGGTTCTTTTAATCATTCAGTAATCAAGAAGTGTCAGATGTCCCTGTCTCGCTCCTACCCTTCCTATTTCAGTGGGTCAGAGGAGCAGACTCCTATTGGCAGGCTCTGCCACGCCCACTGCCCTCAAGACCACACCCTCCATCCTAGGAACCCAAATCAGCTCTCTGGCCAGCTGGTGGGGCACATACCTGTGCCCAATCTCATGGGCAATAGTGACCCCCAGATCGAAGCCAGTGTCCTCTGTGATGAGGCAGCTCCAGGAGGGGGAACAGACACCCCCCAGCTGGGTGACCCCCCGAACTTGTCGGTTGCCATCAGGCAACTCCAAGTCGAACCTTGACAAGAGAAGAGTCCAGGTGGGCACTGGTGCTCACTGCAGCCAGGCCACATGTGAAGAGGGCAGGAAGGTCAATGGTAGACAGAAGGCCTGGCCCTGAGGAGCCCAGCTACCTGGTGATGTAGAGGACCAGGTCGGCATGCCCAGGGTCTGTGACATCCACAGGGTTGATGGTCTGGCTCCACTCACAAACGTTCAACAGGGACGAGGTGATGTTGGCTGTGATGTTGGGAGCATCCTGGGGTCAATAACACAACCCACTTTTTAAGGATGGTGCAGGCTGTGGGTATGTCTCCCACTTGGTCTTCCTAACGACCTGGCATTGCCCAACATTACAGGTGAGAAGCTGAGGTTCCAAGAAGCACAGCTGCTCACCACACCTGAGAGCCAGGATATCCAGAAAGGGAGCAGGTCTGCCTGGCTGACAGCCTGCACCTGGTCTAGGGCATCCACAGGAAGGTCAAGAGGACAGGGAGTGCTGACTGCACGTCAGCTCAGCTCAGTAGAAATCCACCTTGGTGCCTACCTTGGTCTCTGTGAGAATGATCAGCTTCACCAGGTGCACACGGAACTGAGCCCCCAGGGACGGGTCCCTCAGCAGTTCTGACCCCTGTTGGAGGACAAACAGGAGAGGGAACACAGGGGTGGGAAGAGTAGGCTTTGCTCTAGGGGCCCTGTAGAGAGAGGGCAGGCAAGGGTGCTTCATCAGCATGAGGAGCCAGTCCAAAACAGTTGGGCAGATGCCCTTCTAGGAAGGCCAGTTAACATAAAGAAACCCACATGCTGGGGGAAGCAAACTGCCCTTAGCCTGGACTGTTCCAAACACACAGCTTCTCTCAGACTCTTCATCCTGCCCTTTCTACATCTACCTGCCAGCAATACCTGTCCTTCCTGCTTGAGGCCCCTCCTCCCCCGGAGCCCTCCCCAGCCACACTCCCTCTCCTGCTCCTGCTGGGGGTCCCTGAGTCAGGTGCAGCTCGAAGTCCACACACTGCTGTTGTTCATGCCAGCTTGTCTTTTAAAGGACACAGTCCCCAAAACAGCGATGGCCTTATCACTGTCCTGAGCTTGAATCCAACCTCTGCTGCTTCCTAGGCATGTGTTCAGGATCCTGTTCACTAACCACTGAGTTTCTGCATCTGTAAAATGGACATAAAGCCTTCCCTGGTTGTTGGCAGACTCAGAGACAGGTAGCTACGAAGTACTTGGCAAAAGTGGGTGCCCAGTGCTGACAACAGCCACTACCACCCTGGGCAGCATCTGGGCATGGGCAAGTCCCACCTCACCACCTAGCTGTCCTCAAGAAACATAAAGGACCAGAGGGAGCCTGTGCTGGGTGACTAGATTTCAGTATATGAGAACTGGAGAAAGGGATTAAAATCTGAAAGCAACAGTTTCAAACAATTTAGAGGAAAGACTTTTCACTGAGAAAACATCACTGTCAGGGCTTAGGCCTATACAGCTTGTTCTAGATTTGACCATGCCTATAAAGGGAGTGACCAACAGGTGTGAGTGGCTGCACCCAAGCCCCCTGCAGGATGAGGGGTGCACAGATACCACCTGGGTCAGTGCAGGCTTGGGGACGGGCTTTGGGTAGAATGACTAGATGCAGAGGGGGACTTCCCCTTTTGTCCAAAATAGGTGATAGACCTGAGGCTGGGACCAGATGAACCTCCTCTAGCCCACCTCTGGAGCAGACCAGGGGCAGGAAGAGACCAGTTTTCACTCATCATCTGAAGCTAATTTTCTAGATGTTCCTAAAGACCAGTTAGTCAAATTCCTAAGACCAGTTCTTAATAGCTGAATCTACCAGGTGGTATGCTGTCACTGCACCCTGGTGGGTAAACATCATCCGCCAGATTGAACCCTGAGGTTTGCAGGGACTGGCCCCTAGCCTGGAGTGGGTGTTCTCAATGCCTGTTCCATATGGCTCTCTAGTGCTGGCACTTCCGTCCACAGGTCTGTTGGGTTAGACTTGATAACTAAGTGGGTGAGATCATCTTTGCCTGACTGGTTGTTCTGAGGTGATGGTTTGTGGAGTGGTGTCCCCTGCCCTCCCTCATCCCTGTAAGAAATGGAAATGGGCCTCTCCACTGACAGACTGTCTGTTTAGACTTCAGACCGTTGATCTACCCTGCTTGTTCCTGAGCAGGAGGCTGGAACTGAGTGTGGGAGCAGAGGCTTGTGAGCAGCCTGCACCTCCAGCGTAGTGTTAGGAGGATGGACCCTGGGAGGAGCAGAGTCGAGGGCAACCAGAGGCAAACGGTCCTAATGGCAAGAGGCTATTGTCAGAGCTGAGGGGTTCTCAGACCTCCTCCACCTCTGCTGCTGGAGAAGGGGAGGGAGGAGGAAGAAGACAGCAGCCAGGCCTCTCCCTGCTCCAGGCCCCCAGCTGGCCCCGGCCTGAGCTCCAAATCTGTATTCAATCCACCGAGCTCAGCTCTGGGGCACTGTGTCCAGAGGCTCCCAAGGACAGCACAGAGCCCCACCAGAGGCCTAAGCCATATCCCACAAGGGCCAGCGCCTCCACCCAGGACTCACAATGTTGAGGTTGGTGAGTATGTAGCGTTCTGTATCCTCCTGGTGAGCCTGGTGGACATCGGGGCCCACAGCCACCAGCAGTTCCAGGTGCAGGGTGCCCCCTACAGCCCGTCTCCGTCTCTGGAGACGAGGGGAAGGACGGCCTGGAGTGGATGGAAGGCTGAGGGTGATGCTTCTGGAAAGCAGGTGCTGGGGAGCTAAAAGAAGAGAGTCTGGCAGCTTGAAAAGCATAGCTCTCAGAAGCCAGAAACCCAGTTCACACCCCCACTGGGACCAGGCCTTCTGGGACACACAGGAGGGTGGGGCCCAGGAGGAAATGCCAATGGCTGTCTTGTCCACTGGGTCACCAATCCAGGCACCCTCCCACTCCCTCAGGGTCTATCCAAAGCCCAATACCCTCCTCTGCCTTGTGTACCCCACTCAGGGCACAGGTTAGAAAAAAGGTTCACCCCCAAGATGGAAAAAGCTCAACACACCACCCTACTTGCACCCAGATTCAGACTACACTATCCTAGACTGTGGGTAGCAGACCCTGGCTGTCCTGGGGCCACTGTGTGGGCCTAGGTAGCCACATTCCACCTCTGAACCACCAGGTCCCCATTTGCAACAAGGGAACCTCAGTCCTGCAGTCCTGGGTGGGGACCAGAAAGGTGCATGCCTGGGAATGTGCCCTGTAAACAGGGAAGGGCTGCTCAAGGTGGGCAGTATACTAAATAGACAGCTGTTGGCCACATGAGCCCCGGCACCATCTCCTATACTGGGGACTCCCCTGCATCCTAAAGATGCCTCCATGATGGCGGGACACTTTGCAGAGCCTCCTTGGTGTTGGAAGTCAGTCCCTCTGCTGAGCTCTTTATGGTGTCCTACCCTCCCTTTCCCAGTTGTACCTTGTACAGACTCTGGGACTGCGGGCCTGTGGATCAGGTGCGGCTGGGCACTGCTCCAGTGAGACACCCGCTCCCAGTGATGCCTCTTCACTGGCTGGACATACAGTCTTCCCGCACCCACCAAGATGTCACCTTCCTATAGTAGAAAAAGCAGCCTCCAGCACACAGTACCCACTCTCCTTGGAGGATCACCATATCCCCTGCAGGAGAGGCCCTCTGGGATATCAGCACTGGGCAGGCCTTGCCTGAGCCCTCTCTTGAGTCCACATCCAAAACCCATCTTCATGGAAGGCAGGAATCCAGGTCCTCCTGGACTGGGCTTGCTGTGCACCACATGCTGCCAATACCCCCTGCCCACACTTGAACCTCTGCTCATGTTCACGGCCCTGTAATAAACCCACATGGGACTCCAGGCCTGAGGACAGAAGCATCTCAAGGGACCAGCAGAGCCCATGTCAACAGGTTGAGCCTGAATGGCATCTTTCCTGGCTCTGGCTGGGGCTCCCAGCTCAGGGACCAGGGTGCAAAACAGTACAAACAGCTCTGTTTGTGGAAAGATTGTTGTGCTGTAACATGGGACACAGTGTTGTCCTTGTAACAACCCAGGTGGAGATGCAGAGGCCCAGCTGCAGGGAGTAAGGAGTGGCAGGGCTTCCAGCTGCACTCAGAGCCCAGGTTCTCATCTTTCCCAGTAACCTGGGGTCCACAAAGCTGGGTTTGTATCTGGCTCTGCCACCAGCTAAATGGGTGGCCTGTTTTTCTGAGCCTCCATCTCCCTCCCTGGGGTTTGATATTAGGCAAAGATGGGATGCAGTGTCAGGTCAGAACATTCAGCCTTGAGGGAATTTGCACCCTGGGGCCCACCAGCCACACCCTCAGCACCCTATCCCTGTTGCTGTCCCAAGCTCCCACTCACCAAGTGGGAAGAACAGTATGTGACCCTGGCCACTGTGCCCTGCTGCCCTAGGGCAGAGCCTCTCATGAAGCAGTGGCTGGGGGGCCCCCTCAGTAGCCTCAAGGAGGTGTTTACCACCCCCTCACTGGTAAAGGAGGGGGACAGGAGGCCCAGCTCATAGTGGAAGGAGAAGGACCCTCAGAGAGCAGAACATGGCCCTGCAGTGCAGCTCCCCAGCCCATCCTCACAGCTGCAGGTAACTGGGGCCACCATGAACTGGGGCACTGTGAAGACAGGAGCCACTTCACCAATTCCTGCTCGCCCACCCAGGTCCTCCTACTTTGACAAAGGAGAGTGGGTAGGTGCACAGGCCTGGAAGCAGGGCCTGGGTGTGAGTCCTGCCCTCCCCATCTAGAGGACTGGTGGACAAGTTGCCTCTCCTCTCGGGGGCTTGTCTGGGGCTGAACCAGTGCTCAGCAAACTGAACTTGGCTTTGAAACAGATGTTTCACAAGCAATGTCATGAGCCCCACTAAGAGGGAAGAGACTCCTCATGGAGCCTCCAGCCTCCCTGGAAAGCAGGAGCCCAGGACAGCCTCACTGTCTCCCACCAAGGTAACCCAGAAGACTCAGAACCCAGGCAACAGTATCCTGGCCCAGGTAGGGGCAGATGTGGAGCAGCCGCCTTGCCCCAGCAGTCCTCCAGCCAGGCCCCAGGCAAACCACAAGGAAGCCAGAGAAGATGGCAGCCAGGCTCTGGAGGAAGCCGGTTCAGCGCCTGTCTTGTTTCCCACAAATGAAATAAATATTTACATCCATGGCCAGAAACCACAAAGTTCCTGAAAATGCGCCAGCCCAGCAGGGGCCACGTGGAAGGGACTGGCCCATTAATGACCATTCCTGTGGGATGTTTAACAGAAGCCTAGGGTCAGAACCCCAGCCCAGCCAGAATACCCAGAGCAGCTTTATCAAGTTGGCAGGAAGTAACAGAGCTAATTAACAGGGGTGAAACAACTTCTCCTCCCTCCTCCCTCAAGAGCCATCAAAAACCCTGGAACTGATTCAGGGGGGAGGTACCCCACCCAAGTCCTGAAAAACTCCCCTGGCTTAGAGAACACCAGGGCAAGTACCTTCAAAGGTAGCACTGGGGCCAAAGTAAGAAGCCAGGTCCTTGGGCTCCAGGGCCTCAAGAAAGTTCTGCAAGACAGAAAGAGGAGGAGGAAGAAGGGGCAGAAGGCAAGAACAAGGAGAGGAAGTCGGAGGCAGGGAGAGGGAGAGCAGGGGCTGGCTAATCGGGGAGAGGCAGAGAAGGGTGACTTTCACAATCTGGGAAAAACGCGTCTGTCACTATCACCGGGAGAAACCAATTCCCTCTTCAGTGAGCCCCTTTCTCCCCCCAAACACCAAACTCGGGTTCCTCCACCCAGTATGCCCAAAGCTGATACAGTCAGCTAAAAGACCAGGTCTACACATTCTCAGAGCTGTTTGGCAGCCCCCCCCCACCACCAGAAGACTGAACAGCTAGCTTCTGCTATGAGCCCACCTGCTGGAAATCGGAGAGTGCCAAGCAGCCCAGGACAAAGAAGGCACCAGCAAGGACTCCCCTGACACCAGCCATGGACAGAGGCTGGCATCTCACCCAGGGGTGAAGCTGGCTCATCCTCAGGAAAGGCCCTGTGGCAGGAGAGGGGCCCTGGTGACACGGAATCTGGTCAGGATGGAATGTCAAGCTCTTGTGGTGGGCTGGGCAGGCGGGGCGGGACTCTAGGGAGCTTCCTCCCAGACAAGGCAGTGGGATGGGCAGTCGGCAGCTCCTCCTGCTGCAACCTGGCCTTGCTCTGGGACAGATCCCAACCTGGACCTGCACCAGGAGAGCCCCCCAGCCATGCACACCTGGCCTCCTGGGAGGGGGCTGGCTCCACGGTCCAGTCTGAAGAAGAGGGAGCTCTGATCCAGGGCACTGGAGACGGAGGCTTGCCTGGAATGCCAGGCCTTAGATAGTTCCCTGGAGGTCTCCACCCTGGCTGACCAGAGGCTGCACAAAAGGCATCAGAGCTCTGCCCTGGCAGCTGGCCTCCCCACTCCACACCCGCTTCCCACACTCCCTCCTTTGCACCTGTCCTCTTCACCCAGAAGACTGTGGCCCTCCCTGTGTTACTCTTTTTTGGACATCTACACCCTTATGCCCTCACAACTACCTGCCCAGTCTGCACCCATACCCCATGGGGAGAGTCACAGAGCAGGTACATAGCCCCACATCTCTGCACTCACCCTTGCAAACCCACCTAGCAACCCCAATGCATCTCCTGGGAAGGTCTTTAACATGCTCCAAAACACTCTTTGTGCTCCCCACCCCTCCCGCTCCCCATTATAGTCAGATATACGAAAGGTATGGTTCCCAGCCTGTGGCAATATTGGGAGGTGGAGGAACCCTTAGGAGGTGGAGTCTAGTGGGGAGAAATTAGGTCACTGGAGGTGTGCCCCTGAAGGGAGTATGGGGTTCCTGGGGTCCCTTCCCCTCTCTCTTTCCTGTTCAGTCACCACCAGGTAAGCTGCCCCTCCCTGTACCATGCACTCCTCTCTTCTGCCCATGTTTTAAAAAGGTCAGATTTAAGTGCTCCTTCCACATACTTTGATCACAAATAATACTATTAAATTGACTGTCGGGGGCTGGGTTTGGGGCTACAGAGCTTGCCCCGCCCGTATGAGGTACTGGGTTCAATTCTCAGCACCACATATAAACAATAAAGGTCCACCAATAACTAATAAAATATTAAAAAATAAATAAATTGATTGGCAATCCTTATCCTTATCCACAGGTCCTTTAGTAACCTCTCTCCTGACCTGGACCTAAAGAAAAACAGATCCTATGTTACATACAAATATGAGTATGTCACAATGAATCTATTATTATGTATGATTATAATGTGCCAATAAGTAAAGAGAGGAGAAAGAAAACTGCTCAGTAAATAGATATTTCTGATTTATACCACAAGAATCTGATGTCTTCATTCACATGTCATACTCTCAATTAGTTCTCAATGTTACACCAACGCAGTACTGTTTAAATTCACAACGCAGAACAATGAACACCCCCCAAGGGAAATCAGTGTAGATTTTTCATCAAAAACATCAGAAAACAATCCCTAGTAGAGAATGAAACTGAATTCAGGGCCCCCATCTGAAATGGAGAATGGCTTCCTTCTCCAGATAAAAATCAATGTATTGCCTCACTTTGACCTGTTCTTAAATCCCTTTCTGGAAAAATGTCAAGGACCCGCATGGCCTAAGTTGGGGTCCACCTCCCTGTGGGGACACCACTCCTGGGCTGGGGCTGCTTCCGTCTGGGGGTGCATCCGAAACAGCAGCGTCCTCTTTATGTTTTGAATACAGCCCCTGCTCTCTGCCACCGCGACTTATTTTTTAAATGAACGTGTTTCTCCCCGCTCCCCAAACTCGGGGCGTGGGGGGAGCGGGGTCACCCTTCTTCCCCATTTCAGGCAGACTTCCAGTTCTTGAGTACAAACCCACCACAGGAACGAAGCCCTTCAGACCTGGGGACCGCCCAGGAGTTCTCAGAAACTACTGGCTCCCAAGTGAACACGTGACTTCCAACTCCAACAGAGAACCGGGCCACGCAGCCTGGGAATCACCTCTAACCCCGTTCCCGTGACCGGCAGAACCACAGCCTCTGGGCCAGGAGTCCCGTTCTCTTTTGTTGGCAAAACAATATAACTTCTTTTTCCTTTTCCTCGAAACCGGGTCCTGGTGATTGGCTCGGGTTGGGGAGAGGGCAGGCTTCCGGCACTGCCGGGGCAGGGCCCGGACCCTCGCAGCGCCACCCGACTCCTCGGGGGCGGCTACAGCTCGGCGGGGCACCCCCGAGCCCCGGAGCCGAGCTGGCGTGCTGGTGACATCGCTCTCTGATAAGAACATCAGAACCTGCGGGCAGCCTCGCAGCCCCAGAGCAGGGGACCTGTGAGCGCGGACCGGTTCGGGCTTCCCCGCGTCCTGTGCAGCGCTCGCCCGCCCCCTTCCGGCCGCTCCGGCGGGGTGCTGCGCGAGGGCGAGGCCCCCGATCCCTTCCGGTGTTCGCGTTTCTCAACTCCACCCCGGATCTCAGTGGGACCCCAGGCTCACCCTAACCCGACCCTGGGTGGCTGACCCCCAGCGCCGATCGCCAGGGCGCCGGCCCTATTTCCGGGCAAGAGAATGGTCCCTCCCCGCTCCCGGCCGTGCGGAACCACAGGCGTACACCCGGTTTTCAGCGAGTCGCTAAGGGAAGAGCACTTCCAGGCGCTGGAACGCGCTGCGGAGGCCCGCCAGCCATGTGCTGCCGCTTCCGGGGTCGTTCGTGGGTCCTCTTCCGGGGCGGGGCCTGCACCCCGTGGCCTGGAGCTAGCTGCGCAGGTGCAGGTGCAGCTGCGGCGCGCGGGACGCACAGGGATGAAGGCGAAGGCCCTGGCCTCCGAGCGTGCCGCGAGCATCCTCGCCGCTCAGCCGGGTGCTGTCGGGAAGCTCGCGCGGAAGAGAAGCAAGAAGAGGTTCTGGAAGAGCAAAGCGCGAGAAGGAAGCAGCACGCCGGGAAGCGTCCCCAGAGTGGCCGTGGGGCGGCCTCCCAAGGCCCCCGAAGACTTTTCTCAAAACTGGAAGGCGCTGAGGGAGGTGAGACGGGGCGGGGGCCGATGCAAGCACCCCAAGGCTTTTGGTTGGGGCGTCGCAGAGCGCAGAACGGAGTGGCCGCAAAAAACATCCTTACAGAGAGAGCCGTTGGCAGGAGAGGCCATCGGGAGGGACCGAGCGACCCTGTGGCTAGCCGGTGCCGGTGGCAGACACGAGGTATAGAGGATTCCGCAACTCGGGCTTTGAAGGAGCTGGTCGTTGATGACAGCTGCCGCGGCTGTTCAGCTCCTGAGACGTGCTGACACCTGCCACACGATCTGGGCTGTGTTCCTACCTACCCCGCTAACACCCGAGAGGCTTGTCTCCTTACAGCTGCAGTAAACGACCCAGGATTGCTGCTGGGCACAGGGCCTCACCCAGCAGGCCGACCCGGAAGGACTGTAGAGGTTGCCCTGCTCCGCTTTCAAGTCCTTAGTCACTTAGAATTAGCTGCTGTTACTGTCCCTGTTTTGCTCATGGGGAAATTGAGGCACACAGAGCTTAAGGGACCTGGCCTGAGGTCACACAGCTAGTAAATGGCAGAGCTGAGAGCCAGATTTACAACATTCTTACTTGAGTTTGTGCTCTTCACTGTGACCAACCTTCAAACAGTTTTCTGGCTTGTATTTCATGGAGCCTTGGTGAACAAGAGGGAGAGGATAAAGAACTTCTTGAACCGAGACACTCTGCTTTGTATCTTAATGTGGATGTTCCAAATCATTTTTCTCTTTTGACACTAAGAACCTGTTACAGGCCCATGGGCAACCCCAGGGTTCTGTATGATTTCCTAAGTACAGGTTTGTTCTCTTTCTTACAGGAAAGTAATCAAATGCATAGAAGGATTGTTCACTATAGGGAAAAAACTGGTTTTTCTGTGATTTCTGCAAGGAAGTAAATCATTTGGTCTTTAACTGTTATAGAAATAATAAAGTAGAAACCTACCTCATCCGCTCTCAACTGGCTGCCACGCGTCTTAACTGAGGACAACAGCCCAGAAGGGATTTGAGCACAAAGAGGAAATTGGGCTCCAAGACCTTGGAGCACCTCCTGCCACCCATTTGATAGTAGCTTTTCTTTCCATTGAACATGGCCCTCTGTCTTCCTGAGGCCCTGAACAGTAGCAAGCCCAGAGATGGTGTGAGGGAAATGTTGATCTGAGTCACAAGGGAATTAACCCTAAAATCAATTCCAAATTTATTCAAGTGAAAAAGCTGCCTGTCTCCTCTTCCCAGGCACTCGGTGAAGTGCTCTGTGAAGTTTAGTTGCTCAACAGGTTTTTAAAGTATAGAATGTTAGCTTGAAGTTTTGTAGGACTAGAAAAGTGGGTGTAAAATTATGCATTATATGAGAGAAGCAAAAAAAGGCATCTCTCCACTAGTGACTTAGGTAAGAATGGAAAAAGGATTTTCCAAACTATTCAGAGCCAGATCAGTGGTGCTGACCACAATATGTGTAGATGTGATGGACGTGCATTTATACATATGTGCATACATGTTTTTCAACATGGTCTATGTCATTCCAAATTAAAATGTGGCTTGTATTTTATTTTGGGTCCTATTAGCTGCTGAAGCAAACATCACAAACCCCAGAAAAGCCTGTTGTCTCTCAGATGGATCCAAAAAAGCAGCCTCACCTTAACCAACAGAACAGAAAAGAGACCTCAGCTAAAGTCAAGGGAGAGGAGATGCCAACAAAAAAAGACCAGGAGGCCACAAGGGGCTCTGTTCCCTCTGGATCTAGGAGGGAAAGGATTGTGCCAGTACCTCCCACAGAGGCCAAGGGAGCAGAGCATAAGAAAGGAGCCAAGAAAAGGACAAATGGTGACGTTTCTTTGAAACAAGGGAACATCAAGCATAAGAAGCGGAAAGCTAAGGAAGCAGCTGTGGCCTCAGCTCCAGCCCTGCCCACTGAGTAAGTACTGGCACCTGTGCTGTGGTGGTGCAGGTCTTCTGCCCCCTTTCTGCAACCATGCCTGGCCCGGTCCTCACCACTGAGGACAGAGGTGCTGAGGCCTGTCTCCCTAGGAACAGAGGCCACTGGCCAGGTGCCTCCAACACCATAGCCTGATGCTTGTTTCCTGCTTGCCTACTTCTTGCCTCTTCCCCAGAGTGTAGGTGTGATGAAGGCAGAGCTTGTTTTAGGGTCGCCACCATGTCTCCAGGGTGTAGCACAGAGCTCTGTGCTTAGTGAGCACCAACAAAGCCCTGTAGCGTGAGCAAGCGTGGAGCCAGGCAGACCTGTATGCAAGGCCCGTTTCTGCTTCTTACCAGTAGGACAGTGTAGATGGACTCCTGGCATCCCCTTGCCTCTGTGTGGCCATCTGTGGAGTCCAAGGAGACCTAGGTACAGCATGTTTGGCTCATTGCTGGTGACCACTCAGTAAGCACTGTGGTGATCACCTGGAGGGGACATGCTTGTGAGCCAGAGGCTGACTTGGTGTTGCCTGGGTGCTGAAGGTCAAAGGGAAGCGGCGTGTAGGCACCTCCTGTGCTGCGCCAGGCAGGCTGCCTCCAGTGGAGCTGTCATCAAGGTCTTTCCCTCTGGAGGTTGATAGTAAGCAGGGGACACAAGCCGTTTAGTAACGAGTATGCTCAAGGTGGACCAAGTGAGGGAGAAGGAGACAGGCACACAACAAGAGGGAAGGGCATCCAGTGGAGTCAGGAGGAGCCTTTCTAAGGGATGGCGTCGAAGCAGACCCTGAGGACTGGAGTGCAGTAGGCAGGCACATGAGCAGACCACGGTGGGGGTCTGTGTGTACTCTGCCCTGGTGCCCGTCTGTGTATCCTGGTCACTGGATGGTGAGCCTGTTACTTGTGTAATTAGAAAGAAAACGGCAGCCATCATCCTGCTGACAGGGAACTATCTGTTTCTGTTTGATGTTCTTTGGGTTTTTCTGCTTCGTGAATCTTGAGTAGTGAGCATATTTGCTAACTAAAAGAAAGGTGGGGCTGGAGTTGTGGCTTAGTGGTAGAGCACTTGCCTAGCATGTATGAGGCCCTGAGTTCAATCCTCAGCACGACATATAAGTAAATAAAATAAAGATAAAAGAAAGGAGTTGGAAGGAAAGGTCACAATGATTCAAACAGTAGGCACAGCCAGGCCAGTGTTTGTAGGAGGAACAGTCTCCACCATACTTGAGCCCACCTGCACCCCAAGTCTCTCCCCAACAGCCAGACCTTTCTGGTGGTCAGCTGCTTTTGTCTTTGTCTTTTAGGGAAGACATCTGGTTTGATGATGTTGATCCAGCAGATATCGAAGCTGCTATAGGCCCAGAGGCAGCCAGGATAGCAAGGAGGCAGCTGGGCCAGAGGGAGAGCAGCACCACCCTGGTGAAGGAACAGGCCTTCCACGGGTATGCGTGGCTGGGGGCTGGGGCAGCTGGGGATTTCCAGACTTCTGGGGTGTAAGCTCTTCAGGACAGAGGGTCCCTTCCTCTGGTTGAATGGAGCAAGCACCACCCAGGACCCTGCTGAGAACTGGTGTGGCACAGCATGTCACGGGTGCGCAGCATTGATGCAGGGCCTCACCCAGGCTCCCTCAGGGTCTGGCCTGCATCCTGGGCTTCAGGGCCTATTACACTTGAGCCTCTGGTTCCCTCAGCCTGACAAGAGCCTTGGCCCTGGATTGTGAGATGGTGGGCGTGGGCCCCAAGGGGGAGGAGAGCATCGTGGCCCGCGTGTCCCTCGTGAACCAGTATGGGAAGTGCGTTTATGACAAGTACGTGAAGCCCACCGAGCCCGTGACAGACTACAGGACAGCGGTCAGTGGGATTCGGCCCGAGAAGCTCAAGCAGGGTATGGCACCCACAGTGCAGGAGCTCTGGGGAGCAGCACCTATGTTCTCTTCTCTGCCCCTGCTGCCCTAGTTTGTTCAGGGCACTCGGCATCCTGTGTGCTGTGCCCAGGGGTAGTTGCCTCCCAGGAGGAACAGTGTGTTCCCGTGGCTTCCCTGCCCTTTCTTCCTTTGCTTTGGTGTTCCCCCCCCCCCACCTATTAAAAAACAGGGTGGTTCTAGAATTGCTTTGTGCTGTGTGCAATGGGGACTGAGATAGTGTGTTGGGGATTAGGAAAGAGGCCAATGGGAACTTTGGGGATAGGATCTCGGGGACAGATCACAGGGTCCCTTTGGGAAGCCCTGGGAAGGCAGTGAGAAGCCTGGTCTAGCCTCTATTTTAATAGGCTTCCTATGGGTGACATTCAGAATCGGGTAGAAATAGGAAGGGTTATCAGCTGGTGGTGAGCAGAGGGGAGATGACTGTTAGGTGACCAGAAGCACTCCAACCCTGGATACAGCAGAGGCCAAGTCTGCATGTGATGTGATAGCGGGCATCACCTGGGAGGCTCTAATACTTGCTACCTGAAGAAACCTGGTGGTCATCATCAGGGTCCTGGGCCATGTGGCCTTTCTGCACACTGCCTGTCTACTTCTCCTAGGCATATGGCCATCAAGATGGCCCTGCCACTACTCAGAACCCTAGACTGACCAGCATCTCCTGATTTCAGTTCCTGGAGGGAAGCTGGTTTGATCAGCTCTGGCTGGGACTGGGCAGGCAGATGGTGCAAGCATGGTTCTGTGAGACTTCTGATGGGATTGGGGGTAAGGGTGGGAGAGGGCTCTCCTGGGTGGAGTGGGGGTAAGGTGGTCCTTGAAGGGTGCCTGCGACGAGGGAGCAGATGGAGCTGCCTCCTGAGCCCCGGATCTAGGGCAGCAAAGCTTCTGCTGTCCATGGTACAGTCTTCCTTTTATTTCTACCTGGAAAACCACAGCACTTGAGCCTGATAGTTGGTTACTGCAGGAAGCTGACTGCACTGTCAGATGCCTCTGAGAGTCTTGGTGCTTATGAACTCTCCTGTGGGCTGAGATGGGAGCAGGTAGTGGGAGGAAGCCCAAGACATCTATGCCCGTAGGTCCTTCATGGCTTCCCCACGGAAGCCAAGGGAAAGCAAGAGTCTGGGCCCACCAGAACCTCTGAGGCTTTCAGTTGCATGGCATTGGGGACTTGGCCTGTTAGCTTTGGTCTGGTCAGGGGTAGCATTGAGCACCCCTGGCTGTGGTTTATGTTGCCAAAACTCACTTCTCTGTTTTGATTTTCAGGAGAAGAGCTTGAGGTTGTGCAGAGGGAAGTGGCAGAAATGCTCAAGGGCAGAATCCTGGTGGGGCACGCGCTTCACAATGATTTAAAGGTGCTGGGTTCTGACCTCCTGGGGACATAGGGCCCACTCTCTTTCGTGTGTGCAGCACTTACCTTCTCATGTCTGTCTCTAGAAGTATTGTTATGGGACTTGTTATTTTTGAATTTGTCCCATGACCCCACGTTGGGAATACTTGGATGCTGCTTATTTGGTTCTCAGGATGTCAGGAGGTGTGTGGCACTTGTTTTGAGAACCACAAGCTACAGTGGGACTCCAGTGCCTGAGGGGCTGATATCCTTCCCTAAGGAAAAGAAGGGGCTCTGGCCACAGGACACAGAGGGTACCTTTCGTGGGATACCTGACTGAGCTGGGGGAAGGCCTGATGACTGGTTGTCCACCTGTGACCAGGGTCCCTTGCACAGAAACTTGTTTATGCAGCAGACAACCCTTGGCCCTCATCTGACTTTGTGGTGGGTACTGAGCATCTCTGATGCTAGGAGCCTGGCCTTGTGTTTTCCCCAGCATCCTGGGAAAACCCCAGCTGGGCATAGGGCATGGGTCACTTTCAGTTGGTGAGCAAATGCTTGAATGGTTCAAAGGAAGCAGAGGGAGCTGGGTACAATGGCACATGCCTCTATTCCCAGGGGCTTGAGAGGCAGGCAGGAGGATCACAAGTTCAAAACCAGCCTCAACAACTTAGCGAGACCCTGTCTCAAAAGATAAAAAGGGTTGGGGATACAGCTTTGTGGTTAAGCGCCCCTGGATTCAATCCCAGTACCAAAAAGGAAACGGAAGCCAAGGGAAAGTAAGAGCCTGGGCTGCCAGCAGGAGAGATGCCTATGGACTCTTGCCATGGCCACCAGCACAGGCTTCTAGTGTAGTGTTCTGAGGTCCAGGCAGAAGCCTCCTGTGCCATCCCTACACTCTGTTAAGGGGGGGGGGGTCTCAATTAACCCTTTACAGAACAGTGGAGGCTTGTGCTGCTGAGCTTCAGTGAGCTTGAGAACATTCCCAGGTGTGACACCTGTTGCAGACCCAGGTGCCCTGCCCCTTTCTGCTGCCTCTTCAGCTGCCCTATATGCAGGGAAGGGAAGAGGGCTTCCTCTGGCAGTCATTCCAGCTGGATTCACCTCCTTCCCAGGTGGCCAGTGTGGGGCCAACTTGGTGGGAGTAGGTGGTTCCTTAGGGCATGTGGCCTCGGCCTCTGTTCCTTAGGGTCCTGCAGATTAGAACCCTGTGGGCAGACAGAATGGACATTATCCTTCCTGGGTGTGTTGCTGCAGCTGATCAATGTCCCATGGATATCTAGCAGCCTCAGGCTTTTCAGGAACCTTGGTGGTGGTGTAAAGTTTCCTCTTAAATGTTTGGGGCTCAGAGAGAGATTAGTGGTAGACCACATGCTTAGCAATACAAGGACTGGGTTCAATCCCCAGCACCAAAATGGTAAAAAAAAATAAAATAAAATAAATGTTCAACGGTTGGGAGCTAACCAAAGACCTGGGTGCAGTGGCGTACCCTGTTAATCCCAGTGACTTGGAAGGCTAAAGGGATTGCAAGTTGGAGGCCAGCCCCAGCAACTTAATGAGGCCTTTTCCCATGAAACAAATAAATAGGGCTGGAGTTGTAGCTCAGTGGTAGAGCACTTGCCTTGCACATGTGAGGCCCTGGGTTCCATCCTCAGCACCACGTAAAAACAAATAAAGATATTGTGTCCATATACAACTAAAAAAAATAATAATAAATTTTTAAAAGACGAAGAAGCAAATAAATAGATAAATAAAAGGGCTGGTGATGTAGCTCAGTGGTTGAGTACTTGAACATCCCCAGCATCAAAAAAAAAGTCATTTTCCCACTTGTGTGTGGAATCACCTTCAGAGACTGCCACAGGTGATGGGAGGGCCACTGATTCAGGGAATTGGGCTGAAGTCACAGGATGAGCTATTGAAATCTTTTTAGTTTCCTGGTATGTAGAACCAGCTCAAATGCTGTTTCCTAATGACTCTCCTCTGCTTCCTTGATTTCAGGAATTTTGTTAAGGTGGTAGGAAAAAGAGGTTCCATTACTACACCTTGAAACTGCTTGTCACTGTTTTCTTCTAGGTGCTGTTTCTTGATCATCCAAAAAAGAAAATCCGGGACACCCAGAAATACAAACCTTTCAAGAGTCAAGTAAAGGTACTTAAAATGAGTGTGGCTTCTGTCAGATGTTTTCACTCTGCTCCCTGGTAGCTGACTTACTGGTTAAAATGTTTTTTGTTTTTACTTTTTTTTTTCTTTCTGTTTTTATATCTTTATTGTATATTCCCCAAAGTGAGATGTACATACCTCTAATGATTTTACGTGGTTCACAGATAAACATTTACAAATTGTATTAAGAAAAATAAAACTAGCCTTTAAGACTTATGATTTCACAGATTTAAGGTTTGTTTTTACTTTTAACCTTTGAAAAGATTCTTAAAAAGAACAAGTAGGGGGCTGGGGCTGTAGCTCAGCAGCAGAGTGCTTGCCTAGCATGCGTGAAACACTGGTTCAATCCTCAGCACCACATAAAAATAAACAAAATAAAGGCATTCTGTCCATCTACAACTACAAAAAAAAAAAAAAAGTAGGGCAGGCATGGAGGTACATGCCTGTAATCCCAGCAGCTCAGGAGGCTGAGGCAGGAAAATAGTAAGTTCAAGGTCAGCCTCAGCAACTTAGTGAAGCCCTAACTGACTTAGTGAGACCCTGTCTCTAAATAAAAAATTAAAAGGGCTGTGGGTGTACTTCAGTGATTAAGCACACCTGGGTTCAATCCACTATACCACCCTCCAAAAAAAAGAACAAGCTGGGGCTGGGGACGTGGTCAGGGTGGAGCCTGCCTAAGGTACAAGGCCCTGTGTTCCTTCCCCAGCACTCAAAGAAAAGGTAGAATCTGTTCATTGCCAACCTTGAAAACAAGTGTGAGGGGGCGAGTCCTCCACACACTCGTCCCAAGGCAGGTCCCCGGGTAGGTGCTCACTGCCCTATAGGGTGCCAAGGGAGAGATGGTGCCTCTGGAGGCAGCAGGGGCCGAGGATGGAAACAGAGATGTTAGCCCCTTTCTTCCCCCAGTGCTGGGGATGGAACCATGGAACCTTCACATGCTAGGAAAGTGCTCTGCCACTGAGCCACACCCCAGCCTGGCATTGCCTTTAAGATTGTCTTGTGTGTGGTCGAGGGGGGGGGGGTCACCAGCCTGTCCTGGCTGGTGACTGCTGCCCTCAATGCCTCTGGCACTCCCAGTGAAGGGTGGACTCGGTAGCCATCTCCTCCCTACTGGGGAGGCACCCTCCTGAACAGAGGCAGCCACCCTGCACACTGTGCTCTCTCCTTTCCCTTTGCAGAGTGGAAGGCCATCTCTGAAACTACTTTCTGAGAAAATCCTGGGCATCAGGGTCCAGCAGGCAGAGCACTGTTCGGTAAGTGTCCCTAGGTGACAGTCCTTGGGTTTGGGAGCTGTCTCTGATCTTGAAACTCAAGCACGTGTCACTTGACAGCAGACACAGGAGAGATGGGGCCTGGACAGCTTCGTTAGGAGGCTGTTAATTTAAAACAAATGAAACAGCAAAGCATGCTTATGATGTGTTAAGTCTTCAGCGTTTATATCTAGTTAACACTCAAAAAATACTGAATGTAAACACTTGGAAAAAAGTTCAGCAATCAAATCAAAGGTGGTGTTAATCCATTTTCTGTTATTGAGATGGAATTCCCAAAGCTGGGTATTTTATAAAGAAAAGGAGTTAATAACTCATGGTTCTAGAGCTCAAGGTCATGGCACTGTCATCATCTCTGGCAAAGGCCTCATCTCATGGCAGATGTAGTGCAATGGCAGGAGCCTATGGGAGAGTCACATCCAGTACAGGAAAGGGGGGTGGGGGTGTCTTTTATTTATTTTTTTTTAGCTATAGATGAACATAGAATATCTTTATTTTTATAATAGAGGTGCTGAGGATTGAACCCAGTGTCTCATACATGCAAGGCAAGTGCTTTCCCATTGAGCTACAGCCCCAGCCCTGGAGGGGATCTTTTTATAGCAACACTTTGACAACAGTTAACTGAGGCCCAAGAACTGCTTCAGGCCTCCCAAGGTCTCTCCCCAGTGACCCCACTGGCCCACTCTCACGGGTCTGCTACCTGCATGCTGCCTCATGGAGGACCTTGGGGGCAAGGTACATCCAAACCATAGTCAGTGGCCCAGGCCCCCTGCCCTCCTGACCAGGATGGTCTCTTGCCTGCAGTGTGCCGTGCAGCTCTCTGGGCTCTTGTGCTGCAGGGCAGAGACCCCAGCCCACTGTTTGTTACTCTGTATCCCTGATCTGCTGAACCTTAAAGGGCAGTGCTCACCCCTTCATCCCTCTGAGCTTCCTTTCTTTCTGTAGATAGGTCACAGAACTACAGGGTGGGTGGTGGGTGGGTGACCACTCCACGTCTTTTTCCCCATCTTACAGAGGTCTTCTGCGAAGTGTGTGCTTCACTGGGCTGCACATCCCCAGCACAGGGGCTGGCCTGAAGGGCTCAGGATGAGCAAGGGTGTGCAAGGGCAGAAAGTCAGGGGTGTGTCCTAGGCACAGCCAGGAGGGGGTGGCAGGTTGGGGGTGGCTGGTGGTTCCACTGTCTGCTGACCTCCAGAGGAAGGATGGGACATCTGGGCTGCCCCTGAAGACCTGACTGGCCTGGGTGCTCAGCTCCTTCCTCTGAGGAGGCCACTGCCTCTCCATTGTTGTAGGTGAGGGGTTCACTGATGGTGGGTGGCTCTGTGTGTCACACAGTCACCACTGGCATGAGTGCTCCTTCCAGATCCAGGATGCCCAGGCAGCAATGAGGCTCTACGTCATGGTGAAGAGGGAGTGGGAGAACACTGCAGGAGACAGGCACCCCCCGGCCTCTGCCCCAGACAGCTGCAATGAGAACTCCTAGCCTGCTGCCTATTGCCGCCGCCCCACCCTCCATCCTGTCAAGCACCTCCGTCCAGTGTCAGTGGAGACCAGATCATGGGACCAGTGGAGTCAGGGGTGAATTGTGTTCAAAGCCAGAACCATGGGGCTTCCTTCTCCCTCTGGCCTCTGCAGAGGGAAGAGGAAGAATGGGATGTCTGGGCTGTCCCTGAAGACCTGACTGCCCTGGGTGCTCAGCTCCTTCCTCAGGGGAGGCCACTGCCTCTCCATCGTTGTGGGTGATGGATATAGGCTTTGCTGGCCCCAGTTCAAACCCTGTCTGCAGGTGGCTGCTAACTGCAGCTGAGTAGCACAGCAGCTGCCCCACCAGCACTTGCCTGAGGCCGTTGGACATGGAGAAGGGCTTCCTGGAGGTGGGGTCCTGTTTTTCACCTGTTTACCTCAGTTGGCCAGCATCCAGCAGACCAGCAGAGGCTTCTCCCCATGGCCAGTCATGTGAGACTCGGGACACACGTTTCTATTCCTGAAGCTCCCTGCCAACCTTGGGCAGCCAAGCTGGCCAGTCTGTGAGCACCTATGGGCCAGCCTGCGGTCTTCAGGCCAGGCTCAGGTCTGAGGATCTCTCTGGGAACTGATCGGGAGTGGAGTGCACCAAGCCCAGGGCTTCATCAGGCCGTCTGATAGCTGTGTGGACAGTGTGCACCCACAGAGGACATTGCTGGCACAGAGGCAGATGCTCACCTCACATGGAGTTTGTGGGGCTGGGTTGGCTCAGTGGTGGGCACTCACCTCCCCTGCGTGGGCCAGGCCTGCCCCAGCACCATGTGACAATAAACAAATGAAGCTTGTGGAGGGTAGTTCCTTCCCCTCAGCTAGAACCCTCAAGTCCTGCAGACTGTGCTACCAAGCACCACCATGACCTGCCACTTCTATACCAGCAGTGACTCGGACATACCTGGAACCAGCCTTGGGCCTCTTTATTAGTTACTGGGCATAGCGGGACGTGCATACTGGTCCCTAATGTCCTCCTCCCCACTTACATCTAGGACAGGAAGGCAGGTGCTTCAGGGCAGGTGGGGGCGGCCTTCCGGGAGAATGGGGACCTTAGGAGCAGCTGCTTCCTCCCCGACAGCAGCTCCAAGCAGCTTCCTTTCCTGGGAGCTGTGCAGTGCAGCCTCCAGACTCAGGGACACTTTCTCTGCATAAGAGACCAGCTCCTGGAAGGGATAGGCAGGTTCCTCTTGGAGGGTTTGGGGTCGGAGCCATTAACTGATGAAATCCACCAATTTGTGAAACCCTCTGGTCACCCCTCCCCCCAGGGTTGACTGGCCCAGTCCCAGAGATGGAGTAATAGGCAGGGAAGTGTCACTGAAGTCTGCCCACAGCACTCAGAGCCTGCTCCAAGTAAACGTGCCCAGCCCATGTCCCCAGGTGTAGGGGCTTGGCCTAGTTTGCTGAAGGCCCTCCTGTCACTCACCAGGCTGGAGGTGAAGCGCCCCTGGATCTCTCTGACCAGAGCCCTGATGCCACTGGACTCCAGCTCTGGCAGGATTTCCTCTGGTGGAACAGAAAGGGTACTGAGACCCAGAGCCCAGCCAGAGGGCAAGGCAGGGTCCCAGTGCCACTTAGGGCATGGGCAGAGTGCCACCCTGGGTTCCATAATTAATACATTGTCCTGGGCTGTAGCTATGCCCTGTGCAGGGGTGCCAGGCGAGTGGAAAGTTTGGGGCCATCTCTGTGGGGCTCCTTCCCTCCCCCCTGACCACTGCTCCCAGGTAGGGCAAGGGGGTCCTCACTGTAGGAGGAAAGGTGGGCCAGCAGCATGCAGAGGTTCTCCACCACCTCAGGGTCATCCTTGTACAGCTGATAGGTCTCCTGCAGGAGGGTGAGGCCACTGCCACCATCCTGTGGCATCACCACCCGGAAGGCTGCCAGCTCTGGGGAAGAGGAGGTGACAGGGTTCCCAATCTAGTGCTGGCACTGTGCATTTGGTCTTGGGACAGTTCCTCAGCCCAAGGTTCCCCTGAGAGATGGGTAGTAATGATACTGGTTTCATGGGTTGCTGGGAGAACTCAACATTGGGCCCCATCTCCGTCCCAAGCTCTGGGCTCTGCTGGCTCCATTTTCCCACAGTGCAGCTTTGCACCCACAGCAAAAGCCCTGCTCCTGCTGGCCCGTGTACTCCCTTCCTTAGTGAGGCAGGCCCAGAGGCATATGCTGGTGCAAGTTTCACCAGGCCAGGTGGTGGGGCTGCAACTCACCCGGCCTGGCTCAGGTCCTGCTCCCTTGGTGGAGACCATGTCCCCTTTTCCCCCAGGGCCTTGACCTCCCCAGCTGTCCCTAGAAGGAATTGACAGCTAACCTGTGGTAGGCTGCTGGTGGGACCTGAGGCCCAGACATTGCTCTGACCAGGAGGAAAGGCCACAGTACCTCCAGGCCCCAGCTGAGAGGCATACAGGAGTCTGACCAGCTCTGCTCCCCATCCAGGTGGCCCACCCACCCTGCTAGAGTTGGTGTGGGACCTCAGAGGGGCTGAGCATGGGGTTTCCAGGACAGGAGGAGACAGCCCCCCACTCCCTCTAGGAGGCCCCATCATCTTAGGCAGCCCAGTAGACTGGCATGGCCAGAAGAGCCAGGTGAGGAGCCGGAAGTCCTCCCCAAGGGCGTAGTTACTGCTCTAAGGAAGGCCACACAACACAGAGGTCAAGATCATGAGCAGAGGCCTCAGCACCACCATGCGCCTCTGGTGACTGGCCAGATCCAAGTGCCCTCTGCGAGGGATAACTGCCAGTCTCAGCATGGGGCCTGGCACTAAATAAGAGCCAGGGTTTGTGCTTAGGAATTGGAGACAGACCTGTATTCTGAGAGCCTGCATGGACCCACAGCGGGTGGACAGGGAAGGGAGATAACAGGCTAGAATGAAGCAAAAGGCAGAGGCTGCCTGTTGTGTGCAGCCTTGGTGGCACCTCCTCAATGATGTGACTGAGTCATTTTGTTCCTCCTGTTTTGGTTGTGGGCAGCTGTAGACATTACTGACCAGGACTGATTTCTGCCCTAACATTGGGCTCACCTGACACCTTGGCAAGGCTGGCCAGCCCTCGGTAGGCATTATTCACCAGCAGTACTCTTTCCTGGCTCAGCCGGATGCTTTGCAAAAGCAGCTCCACCACCTTCTCAAACTGCCACTCACTCATGCAGCCTGCAGAGGACAGGGACCTGGTTGCCCTGTGTCCAGGGCTGCCCTCCCCACTCACTCTCAAGGGCCTGAGCTTCTCACCCAGCAAGGACAGCAGCCAGAACACCGCACAGCCTGCCTCAGCTATTTCTGCATCTGTGGGGTGGGTGTCCAGCACCTGGATGACCAGGGCTGGGATCTTCACCACAGGGTCTTTGTTCACAATGATAGCTGGATCCAAGACAGGGGTGGGGGACACCCAGGCATTGGGTGTGTGCATGAGGGCCTACTATATACACGCCCCACCTGCTGCTCCCACCCACCAAGCAGGGCAGAAAGTAAGAGGACAGATGGAGGGTGGGGGCCTCCTTGCCAATGAGTCTGGAGGGGACTCTGGCACCTTGGGGACAGTGGGGTCTCAGGTTTCCCCAGCTTGCCATGGCTTGGAGCACTGTTCTCTGGAGTACCAAGGTGAGGCCTTGGAGAGGGGGCAGTGCAGGCCTAGGGGCCCCTATTCTGCATTGAAAATCAGGATAAGGCATCCAACTCTCTGGCTGATCTCTGGTGCCAGGGTCTGCCCACTGGACAGGACACACTGGGCTCCTTCCCCTCCCCTCCCACTCTTCTTGCCAGTCTCCCTTTAGTGGCCAAGGTCACTCTCACATGTTCAAGAGACAGAAGGCAGAGTCTCCTGGGAGTCAGGCAGTGGGAGCCTGAGAAGGAGGGCCTCACCATCCACCAGGAGGGACCAGAGCAGGCCCAAGGCACTGAAGCAGATGTCCCTGTCCTTGGAGAATCTGTGCAGGTGCTCCAGGATGAGCTCAAACAGCCCCGCCTTCTGTAGTTCCTCAGAGACCTGCACTGTGGGAGAGAGGGAGGCCCTTCCAGCAGGCCTTCCCAGAGCACTGCTGCCCTGGGTTCCCAGGTGCTGTGCATTTCCTGGGCCGCCACTCAGCACCTCCCACCTATGACTAGGCTGAGTCCCATGGCTGTAACTCCTCAGCCCAGAGCCCAGCCTGCCTTCCTAGATCAGCTGTGGCCTTTCCCAGCACACAGCCTGCCTGGTCATTGTGTGATGCCTATTCCTGGGATCAGTGAAGGATGACAGGTCATCAGGTCTGGAGTGGTGGGCTCATACTGGGTCTCAGCTCTGCCCCACCATAGGACCTGACAGGTGTCCTTGGGCTCTCAGGAGCTCTGGCTTCCCCTGGGAGGACAATGCCCACCTGTGAGCGGGCTAGGAGGAAGGAAAGGGTATTACCTGGTCCCAGGGGAGCCTGGTGAGGACCTCTCATCCACTGGGGCACAGTCTGGTTTCCTGCTGCCCCCCTGACCATGGGCACAGAGCATGTGAATGTGAAATGCATACGTGCAAGGCCTGTGGCCAAACCTGGCATGTAGTCTGCCTGTGAAAATGGAGCCTGGCCTCCAGAGTACAGAAAAACCACCAGCATGGGACCAGAGCATCTGCCAACCATGTGGCGTGCTATCTCAGCAGCAGGCCCTGTGCCACCTCTGCCTGTGTCCAAGCTGGCCCTCCACAGCTTGTGCTCTGCAGCCTGGCTTCCTAGAGTGTGCAGGAGGCAAGGCAGGAAGGGCCGGCACACCCACCCTGGCTAGAGATTATGGTGAGCAGGCTGTAGCCCTGGATGATGAGTTGCTCCGAGTCTGAGTGGCTCCGCATGATGCTCAGCAGGGAGCAGATGATGGAGATATCCCATGGCACCTGGGCTTCTGCATCCTGCACCAGCACTGCACAGGCCACAGAAGGAACCTGGGTTAACCCCACAGCTGAGGATGCAGGGGACAGCAAGGCACACATATCCTCCCTGCCTGGCTTGGGGACAGCACTTCTGCTTTTTTTTTTTTTTTTTTAAGGAAACTGAGGTCTGCCTTGTTCTCCAGCATGGAGCAGGTGTCCATAAACCTAAGGCCCTTGCACTGCCAGTCTGTGGCACCTCAGGCTGGTGCTGGCTTCCAAGAGCTTGCTGAGTCTGTGGCGAAGGGGCAGAGTAAACAACACAATTCAGGACTGGGGCTCAGTTCAGGGGAAGAACGCTTGCCACCATGAGCAAGGGCTTGGCTTCCAGCACCACAAAGGCAAACAAAAGGACACAGTCTGAATGAATGGCACATGGGAGTGAAACCCTCAATATTTAAACCAGAGAGTTTAAGTAGATAGGTAGTTGTAAGAACTGAAGTCAGTTGAACCTGTTCTTCCTGATCCAGAGAGCTGGGGGGAGGACCCCATCCTGTCCAGCACCTTCTTGCATAGCTGGGAAAGCAGCAAGAGGGACAGGTGCTTGCCCAGGGGCACAACAGTGTAGCCCACATCTCCAGACTCCTGGCCTGTGGCCTGTTGTCCCAGGAAGGGGTCAGATGAGCAAGGGGTCAGATGACAGGATGGGGTCCTCTGAACTTCCCCAGGAGGGTGGGTTGTGCCTCCAGGAGAGGCTTGTAAGAGGGCAGCAGAGGTGGCGGCATGGGCAGCAGGGGACGGCACTGACCTGCTGCCCAAGGGTTTGAGCTGTTGAGAGGGCCACACACCCAGGGGTAACTGGTGTGGGCTGGAAGCACCAGGAGTGTCCCCAGCCTGCCCTGCACCCACCATGGCTCAGGATGCGCAGTAGCAGGGAGCAGGCACAAAGCTGCAGGTCGAGGATCCTCTCATGCAGCTTCATAGCGGTGACCACCACCTCCACCAGCCCCATGGGCCACGGCAGCCCTGGTGAGGTAGGAGGCACAGGTGAGGCATGTGGGAGTAGACCTGAGACCCAGAGACCACTGGGATTCTACAACACATCAGAGGGGCCCCAGGTAGGTGAAGAGGAGAGCAAAGATGATCTGTCCACATGTGCATGGAGTGCTCAAGGCCTGCCAGGGGACCCTGCTGGGAACCAAGCCCAGGCGTGCATGCTGCATCCTGTCTCCACCTCAGAGCTTCACCCTCTCAGTGTTTTTTTGTTTTGTTTTGTTTGAGGTGGAGTCTCAGTATGATACCCAGGCTGGTATCAAACTTCTGGGTTCAATAGATCCTCCTGCCTCAGCCTCCAAACGCCAGCACCGCAGGGGCATGCTATCTTGTACTTCTGGCACCACGAGGCCCTCCCAGCCCTTTCCTTGTCAGAAGAGCATAGGTGACTTTGGTGAGGGTGCAAGGACAGATGGGGCACCCAGGACACGAAGCCATGGTGGACCCTTCCAGAAGCTCACTGAGGCAGGCATGGCTCTAGGTGGTGGGAAGAGCCCAATCTTGGGTAAAGGGCCCAACTGTCTCCATTTTACAGGAAGGCAAAATCTCCCTCTGAGCTTTATCCTGGTTATAGCTTAGCAGCACATGGGATCCGGCTTTGGGGGCAATGGCCAATATGAGTTGCCTACTGCCTTGCTAGGAGGCCACAGTTTGCCTCCATAATCCCCAAAGCCTCAGCCACTGGGACACTCCTCAGAGGAGTCTTAGTATATGTCTTGTGGGATATAAGGTGGATGGATGGAGAGGTGGGTGTGAAGTGGACAGAGGGAGAGGAGGACGGAAGGAGAATGGACAGATGGACAATGGACAGGTGGGTGGAGGGAAGATGGATGAATGGCTGGATGAAAGGGGGATGCATGGGCGTGTCATATTCAAGCAGGAGAGAGGTTAGGCGGAGAGATTCTATAAAAGCATGTTTCAGCAAAAACTACAAAATCATGGATACAGGGGTGTTGTGTTCTCTGGTACACAACAGGCAGAATGTCAGTGTGTCCGTGGTTGGCCATCACTAGGACTCACCCTGACACCAGAGCTCACCCTATAGGAGCTCTTGGGGGCACATGTGCATAGGCAGTGGTCTGTTGGGTGCCGTTCATGGAGTGGGATCTAAGAAAACTCCAATGCCCATAATAGGGTGGCTGGAGAGATGGGTACCTTATTATGGACCCTTTAAAAATCAGGTGAGGCCACCCATCCCCACCCTTCTCTGCCTGGCAGGAGAGGCATGGGAAGAATTCCAGACTGCTTCCTGTCCAGGCAGATAATGAGGCACAGGACCCCCCTGGGAACGTGAACAGGCCTCCAAGGTGTAAACAGCACTGCTGGCAGCCGGCGAGGGGAGAGGCAGGGCTGTACCTAGCTGGTCCTCAGGTATCTGCAAAAGCCTCTTCATGGCCTTGAGCTGAACTTCAGGACGGCTGGGGAAGTTCTCCATGGCCTCTGTAGGGAATAGGGAGGACATGGGGACCCTGCTGGGGACCAGGTCTTCTGGCCATAAGGTAGCATTCTTATCCCTACTTCACAGATGAGGCCACTAGGACCAAGTGGTTGATCCAGAATCGAGCCAAGTCTCTGGGAACCATCCCGAGTCTCAGTGTGTGCTGCCCTCACCGTGGCTCGCAGGATGCACACTGGCTAAGTGGGGATACCCAGGGACCACTCTGGGTATGGACCCACAAAGGCAGGGGCTCTAGGGGGATGGGCAGCAAGGAGCCCGGGTAGCCTTGTAGAGGATTTGTGTAGCGAATGATGGTAGGTACATGGGGCCAGACTGAGGAAATGGACTTTGTGCTGTAGGTGACGGGGGCTATGGAGGGTATTTAAGCAGGGCAGTCTTGGGATGGAGTGGAGGTGAACAGCCTGGAATGTTCCTGCACCCTGGCCATGAATGAGGAGGGGGCCTACTGGACTGGGTAGTGAGGAGGCACCAGCCAAACAATGGGCTGCCAAGGCCAAGGACAGCTCCCAACACACCCCATGTCCCCACCATCACCTAAGATGCTGGTGACGTTGCCTTCTAACAGTATGCTGGTGATGATCTCGGGCACCACCTGCTGGTGCAGGGTCACGGCCACACATGAGGACTTGAATGAGCCACTCACAAAGGTCATATGAACCACAGCCCTGGCAGAGGAGCAGGGAGAGCCAGCTGCACCAGCTGCCTCCCCCATGGTGTCCCATGCACTGCCCCTCTGCCTTGGGCTGAAGGCTTCTTGTCATTGGATGAGCCCTGGACACTGGCCTTCCCTTTCAGATCTGCTTGGCCAAATCTCTCCTGATGTGCTATGTGTCCAGCCAGTGCCCTGGCAATCCCACTTCCAAGGACCTTCCCTGCAAAGGCTCAGGGCCCCAGAGGAGTCCTGATCCTTGTGCTTTTGCCTTCTGGGCCCCTTCACAGAGACATAGCATCAGATTTGATGACTGTGCTGGTTAAGAGGTCAATACAACCCATGCAGGGTTCACCTTTTCCTTCTGATTTTGAATTAGAATGGACATTTTTTTTCCTGGAGCCTGAGAAATACCCTGGGGCTGAACCACCTGTGCCTGCTGGAGCCGGGCCCACTGTGCCAGTGTGCAGAGATGTGCAGTCCAGGTGGCTGGCTGCCAAGCAGTTTGGGACAGCCACAATGCTGGGAAAAACCCAAGTTATTCAGGGGGAAATAGGGTGGAGCCAGCAGCCATGTCTGTGTCGGGTAGAGAGATGCTGAACAAGCCTGCTAGGTTGAAATAAAACCCAACCCTGAGCTCACTTGATTGTTATTCGATCCAAGGGGTTGATCTGCAACATTAAGGGCAGGAGGTCAGAGAAGGTTTCTACATCTGGGATGTGTTTCTCCTCCATGGTCTTCAGGATGGCTTTCAGGCTGCCAGAGTTCTGGCGGAGGGACTTCCGTAGGTGCATGGCTTCTGTAGCCTACCAGAAGAGAGGACACAGAGTTTCTGCAACTAAGTGAAAGCCAGAGTCAGGCCACAGGAGCCTTGGAGCTCCTCTATGAAGAAGAAACAGAGGTTCAGAGAAGCAAGAGGGCCATCTCATTGAGTGGAGAGGCAGGCAGGGGACCATGTGCCTTGTCCATTTCTGCCCAGAGGCCCTTATCTGGACCCAGATGACAAAATACTCTTCGTGCCCATTAACAGAAGCAAGTGCCCAAGATCACCCAGTGCCAGGGAAGCACTGGAGCCCAGACCCTTCAACACAGCACACAGCCTGGAGCAGGAGGTCCCTCACTCCCCTGGAGTCCCTGTAGGAAGGGAGCAGCTGAACTGGGCCACCTGGGAGATAGTGGGGATGCTGAGGCCCAGCCAGCCACCTGTGCTCTCTGGATTCCCTGTGACTGGTGATGGACCCAGGTGGCCAGTGGTGTGTCCTTGCTCTCAGGGTGCAGCAGACACTGGACTTCTCTTCAGTGTGTACATACGATGTGGCAAGGCTCAGCTCCCCAGCCTCCCTAAGTCAGGGTGGCCAAGGGGCCATACGAGGTGCCCTGGCCCTTGCCTTTCCCCTCCTTCCTGTCCGCAGGCAGGCCTAGCACAGATGAGAGCAGGAGCCACACGCTAGGACATGCAGAACAGAGAAGCGCCATGCACGTGCAGGCTTGTGTGACACACAGCCCCAAGTGTTCCTGCCCAGTCTCCTGAGCTGCAGCCACAGGCACCCCCGACTCTAGGGTGCCTGGACCAGGGTTTCCTTGCTGACAGGGGCAGGGCTGAGGACTCACAGCCACCAAGTGAGCACGAACCCTGCTGCCTGTCTCCTCTCAAGGGCTCCCTGTGCCTGCGTCGAGCAGAGTGTGGGTGCTGACGGGAAGCAGGGCGAGGGCCTGCCTCTCCCTGGAAGGCAGCTTACATTCAGGAAGGAGCAGCTGGCCATGTCCAGCATGATGCAGCCCAGGGACCAGACGTCAGACATCTGGCTGAAGGTGAAGTCCAGGGCTTCGGGGGCCATCCAGGACTTTTGAAAGGGGTCTGTTGGCAGGAACAAGGCAGGGATCCATTGAGTCCTATGTCCCCTGAAGGGGCAGAAGAGCAGAGCCACCCTGCCCAACACTGTCTCCTTTTTGGTTTCCATTGCAAGCAGCTAGAAATATGAGTCCTTCAGTGGCCCTTCTTGGGTGAAGCAAGAAGTATAGGTGTGGGCAGTGAGGGGTCCCTCCTTGCTCAGTTAGACCTTCACCGTGACCTTGAGCCAGGGAAGCCATCCATACTGACAGGAAGCCATCCATACTGACAGGTGTCTGGCAGGCTGGCCCATCTGTGGGCATGTCTGTGCCCACAACCGCTGTAGAAGGAGCTGCCAAGTATATGCCAAGCGGCTAGGATGTATACCTCTTTCAACATCCTTCCCTCCACACATCAGGACCCTGGGGCAGAGTCCCAGTGGCCCTGCCCTAGGTTCTCAACCTGAACCCCAGAGGAGACAAAAGAGCAGGGTCCTCAGGCTGGTTTGTTGGCCTCAAGCAGCCCTTTCTTCTCTGCACCCCATTTCTCAGCCACACAACAAAGGTCTGGACTCTAAAACCCACGCCAGGGTCACCTCCCACCAGTTCACCCCTCCACAGGCTCACCTCCATCATCCGTCCATCATCCGTCCATCATCCATCGACCCAATTCAAGGGCAGAGTGCCACCAATCACTGCCACCCAGGACTTGGGTTCTGCACATGATGTTACAGGCTTGAGGCCTGTCTCCCTTCACACTGTTCCCCTTTTGAAGGAAGAGAACTTGCTCCCTACAGCCCTCCACTATCTCCTGGGCCATCTGAGGACAGTACTTGAGTCAGCAGGTCCTCCCCATTCCCCATTCTAATCTCCTTCCTCTGGGGGCTTTCTCCCCCACGAGGTTTACGTTTTCAGGGGTACCCAGGTGACTGCTCTTTCCTTGGGGCTCTTTTCTCCAATGGCCCTGTCTTTTGACCCTGTGTCTGTTCTCCATGAGGGACTCTTGCTCAGGCACAACCAGCCAAAGGGAGCTCTGTGGAGACCTTCTAAGCAACGAGCTCAGCACTGCCTTTCTCGCTGCCCATCCTTGCCTGTCTCCAGCCACCCTCTCCTGCCTCCTGGGAGGACCCCAACCACCTTCCTCTGCACGGACATTCCACTTGGCTCTGTGGGTCATCAGTGCATTGCAGCTCAGGTCCTGGAGTTTGCAGTGGTTTTTACTGACCAGGCTGATGTTAGAAGGCTTGAGATTCCTGTGATCAAGAGATGGGGGTCTGGCGCTTATGGGCTGCCAGGGGACCTTCCCCTAGGACAGCACCTGCCCTGAGCCTGAGTGTCCCACCCCCCCACCAGAAAATTCCTTCTCCTCCTGCTTGGCAAATGATTATTTCTCATTCACATAAGATCTTATCAGTTGTTTTAAATTGGGGGAAAGCCCAAGTACAAGGGGCACACCCAGCTATGGAGGCCCTAGTTAACCTGGTGTCCCTTCCAACAGGTCCTGGCTCCCACTAGTCTGAGAACTGATTGTCCGCCATTCTGTAAGACCTACCGTGAGGCCTCACTCCCATTCCCTTCGTACACACAGCCCATGTGCTTCTCTCCCCAGCCCTTCCCACAGGGGCCTTGGAGCTTGAAGCCGGTACCACTGGCAGCTTGAAGGCTGGACCTATGGTGCAGCAGCCCATGCTGGCCATCCAGAGGCTACGCCATGACAGGCAGCCTCACCCGTCCTCCAGGTGTCTTATCTGCTTCTTCTGTTGCACTTTAGAGCCACCCTGCCCAGGCCATGGCATATCATGCAGCTGTGCACTGTGGGGTGAGTCACTCAAGGCAGCAGGGAAGGGCCCTGCTCCCCTCCCTCAGCCAGGGAAGGTGCCATCCTACCGGGCCCAGATCTTGCCCAAGGGTGCTGGTACCCGTGCAGCTGGATACCCCTAGGAAGAGGATTGTCACCTGTGGATGATGCTCAGCTGGTGCAGGTACTCCAGAGCGTCCAACATCTGACCCAGGATCTCCTGCATCCACTGGGGAAAAAGCAAGAGATGCCAGCAAGGGGAGGGGCCTGGAACTTCCTGAGTGGGATTCCATGCACTACTGTTAGGCAGGCGCCAGCTCAGCAGACAGCAGGACAGGGGCACACTGCATACCCCAGTGCCCAGGGACTTTGACCCTACTCCCTGCCTCCAGCAGCCACCTGTGGCCCGTTGCCCCACACCTGCTCGAGCTCTTGGCATGCGGCCCTTGTGGGTATCTGACATGTTAAAGCCTGCAATGCCTGCTTGGGCCTTGCCCCTTCATGTTCCATTAGAGTGAAAAGAGCCCTGAAAGAGAACATTCTGGAAGTATTCTGTGTAAGAAACAAGCTGCATCTAGTGTCCAGGGCAGTGATTTTTCAAACTGTGTTCTTAGGACCTCTGGCTTCCATACTGGTGCCTTAGGCCACCCCAGGGTGTCAGGGGCTGGGCTGCAGGGCCCTAGCTTCCTCCCAGCCCTGGTAGAGCGGCAACATTATGTTCCAAAGGGCCCCACTGCACACATGTACAAAGCCACCGTGGAGTCTGCCTCGGAGGCCAGTTCACCAGAGCAGCTGGGTACCCCTGAGCCCCGTGGAGAGATGGCACCAAGCAGAGGAGTACTTTGAGGAAAGCAGAATGCATGTAGGCTGGCCCAGACCCAAAGGTGAAAGTGAAAAGTGACCAAGCTTCGAGAAGGAAACAGGAGGTGGGAGGAAGGCTCCCTAAGCCAGGGCTCAAGAGACACTGGCCAGAAGGGATGACACTGATGCACCTGACTTCATTTTGATGAGGACCTTTGCTGGCCACAAGACACTGCTAAGAAGGGGAACTGGCAAGCCATAGACTGGGAGGAGATCTCTGGATACCCTGTCCAGATTAAAAAATAAACAAACTTCAAATCATTAGGAAAAAGACCCTGTAAGTGTTGAAATGAGCAAAAGTACTTGAAGAGATTCCATGCCCAGACTGTCCTCACCACAATCACTCTGCAGGCCAATGCCAGGCCAGACATAATGGAAACTTATTCTCAGCCTCCACAGCAACCCAAGCCGACTGGAACCTCGCGGTGCAGTAGAGCAGCCTCGCCCTGGGAACCACCTGCACCACCCTCCCAGGCCCACGCCAGCTTTTCAGACAATTCCACTCCTCCACAGCAGCCTGACTTAAAATGGCCCAAGCCAGAAGCCACCAAAGGCCCATCACTGCCTCAAAGGTGACCAGAGGAGCACCAGAGGGCGCAGAGGGATCTGGTAGGCCAGAGGAGGAGGGATGAGCAAGGTTGGCTCCCCAGCCAAGCCCTTTGGAGTGAACTTCAGGAGTTGCATGATGACAGTCTCTGGAGGCAGGTGGTGGCTGTGGACCTCTGGTTTTGGGATCCTCCTCTGGAGGCTAGAGGCAGGTGTGTGTAAAGTGTCAAGATGTGGACTTGAGGGGCTGGGGATGTGGCTCAAGTGGTAACGCGCTCGCCTGGCATGCGTGCGGCCCGGGTTCGATCCTCAGCACCACATACCAACAAAGATGTTGTGTCCGCCAAAAACTAAAAAATGAATATTAAAAATTCTCTCTCTCTAAAAAAAAAAAAAAGATGTGGACTTGAGGTGGACTTAACGCACCCCTCACACACTGGGCAACTACCCTCCCCTCTGCCTAGGCTGCCCCATGGGGCCGCAGGCCCCGGGCTGGGTCTGTGTTACCTTTGGATCCATGACTGCCTTCTCTTCCCTCTTACTCTGAATGACCATCTGGAGGCTACCCTGGCTGTACTCCATCACCAGACAGAGGGACAGAGAGGAGACCTGCGGGGACACAAGGCCCAGATACTCTGTGGCGTCACTGCTTTGGTCACACTGCTGGCTGGAGGCCCTGCCTCTTGTCTCCCCATTCCCAGGCACCGCCACCTCAGGTTCTATCTGCTCCCAGTTGCTTGGCCTTTCCCGACAGCTGCAGCCACTGGAAGTGGGGACCCCTCTGCTGGGATTGCCCTCACTCTTCACAGGTGGCGGCTTCCCTGGGTGTCAGCTGAGATGCACTTCCTCTGAGGAGCCTGTCTTGCTCCCTCCATAGTGACCTGTCTTCTTGGCTTTTTTGCCCCATTCCCTGACAGCGTCAGGGAGTACTTCACAATATGTGTGGGAGCATGCAGGGGGGCCTTTCCCCTGGCTTCCCCGGGCCTGGCTGCTGGGTAGGACCCCCTGGTCCAGTGGGACACTGACATGGATATGTGGAGAGGTGGCCAAGGCCTGCCAGCCTGGTTTCTGGAAAGCTCCAGCTCTTTGAAGCGATAGAAGTCATACCTGAAGGGACCCAGGGCATGGGCAGGAAACCTGGATTTGAACCCCACTCAACTCTTTACTAGCTGTCTGGCTTTGGGGAGCTCCATGACCTCTCTGAGCCCCATTAGGAAAATGAGGACAGTACTTCCAGCCCTGTGGATCTCCCAGGATGTGAGCAGACATGGAGCCAGTTAGTAAACTGTGCAGGAGCTGTGGGAGTGAGGGGCCTGGGGGCCGAGATAACTGGGTGGCAAATGGCAGTGGGAGGCAGAGTAGCAGCTCCCTAGGACCAGCCTCTTCCCCCTGGAATGCAGGCTCCTGTCAGCCATGCAGACTTGCTCGGCTGGGGCTGCAGGTGGGGAGCTGGAGTGGGGCCACCAGGCTGGGTTCCCTGCTTGCCACATGTGAGCCAGGAAGCCTAAAGGAATGTGGCACTCGTTGGCAGCCCTCCTCGGAGGAGGCCCTTGAGGGCTCACCTGGAATTGTGCACAGTAAGCCCCTGGGTGGTTCCCACCCCCATAGCTGTTGAGTGGGGGCTGCCACACTCAGTCCGGCAGCGCCTTGTGGGCAGGGTACGCTCAGTGGGCTTGGTGCTGCAGCCCAGCCGCAGGTGCCACCTGACCCACCTCACTGTTCCACGTGATGAACAGCTCCTGGTACAGGGAGATGTGGGCGTGCTGAAGCTTTAGCAGAGGCCTGAGCTATGGGGATGAGAGGGAGGAAACCGTGGTCAGGGAAGCACAGTGTGCAGCTGGTGCTCCTCTGTCATATATCCCAACAGAAACGCAAGCTGCTGGCTCTGGCAAGGCAGGGGAGCCAGGGCAGGGAGGCAGTGCAGCCTTATGGCTAACTGCCGGAAGGTCTGGTATGAGGCCAGTCCCAGCATGCCCTGCTGTGCTGTGTGACCGAGACAGACCGTCAGCATCTCTGAGCCTCATGTGCTCATCTGAAAACAGCAGTGGGCTGGGGTGTGGCTCAGTGGCAGAGTTCTTGTTTAGCGTGTACACGGCCCTGAATTCCCTTCCCAGCTCTGCAAAAAATAAAACTGAAAATTAAAATGGTGGTTCCCATGGAACCTGCCTCACGGGGAGGTGATGCAGGTCAAGTGATGGTGTGCAGGATATGTCACCTTTGGGGCTGGCTGGGGCAGGTGAGCCCACCTGAAGTTCCCTTGACCCAGCAGAGTGCTTTGAAAACAAACCAAGGTGGGCATCAGGAACAATTAACCTGGAGAATATGGGCTGATGGGTAACTGCTCAGATGCTGGCCAGGCGTGAGCAGCTTGCTTGTCGGCAGTGTAAGTGTTCCCCACATCAGAACATGCCCAGGCCCACCTGTGCTTCAGTCACACTGTGGACCCAAGAGGTGCCTAGCCAGCAAGGCACAGGGTGGGCAATTCCAGAAAGAGGACCAAACAGTGACCATAAGGGAGAAGATACATTTCACCCCGTATAAAATTCTAGAAAGGCAAAGAAAAGCTACTCACAGCCTCTATTTATCCATTTGATAAATTGCCATTATTGTAAATCAGGCTGCTGCCACTGGTCCATTCCAGATGGTAGAATTAAGATGGCAGAATTACATTTTCATTATTAAATAATTCTGCATTTCCCAAAATTTGCACTGTAACTAATACTTTCATAGTTGAAGGAAAAAAAAGTTTCTCTTTTGCAGGGCCTTGCCAGTCAAGCACTCTGGACTGAACTACACCTCAGCCCTAAACAAAATCATCTTTTTGAGAGATGGTTATTGTTATTGGTGGATTAGCCTAGGGACTGAGCCAACAGTTAAGCTTCATCTCCTTTGGGAAGATGTGTTCTAAATGGGCAGTTCCTGCATTTAGAAGTGGGTGTTTGGGTTATGGACTCCCTTTAGGACCTGGCCAAGAACTAATTATGACTTCCCTTCACCCTGTCACTCAACAAGGGGGTGCAGAACAGTCTCTATAAGTATGCTGCATCCTGTTCCTCTAGAGAGAACATTGTCCAGAGAGTCACCTCCTCCAGGGCCTCATTGGTATGATGCTCATCAAGGCATTCCACCTGGAGGGACACAGAGACACCGGGTCAGTGAGCCTCTTCAACTACCATCACCCTCACTACCGCCTCACTCATCACTACTGCCATCCTCATCAACCCCTCCTCTACCACCTCCACTGCCATCCCCATCCCCAACCCTGTGACCTGCCCATCATCACCACCCCCATTACCCTATCCCCACCTCTGCCATCACCCCTGACACCATGACCCCCCCCATCATCCCACTGCCACCCCCACTATCAGTTTCACTAAAACCTCCACCATCATTATCACCACTGCCATCACCGTCACTACCACCCCACTATCCCAGCCCACCCCCATACATCACTGTCATCACTGCCATGACCACCCCATCACCCCACCATATGCACGGTGATTATCATGGCCACCATTGCCATCATGAGTAGGATAGGGTCAGCCAAAATACTCTGAAAGCCTTGAAAAGGCCCAGAAACCCCTCTCCTAGAGCTCTTCCCTGAGGAAACCACGATGCTCAAGAAAAATATATTTGTGAGGATGTCCATCAGACCTATTTATACCAGTGAGGAACTGAGAATGGGCAGACCACTCGACCCACATGACGTGACAGTCGGGTCAACCACAGCACATCAAGCAAGAGAAGCGGCCACACGGCCACCAGATCAGGAGAGGAGGAAGCTGTGGTGCTGAAATGGGGCAGTTTCCGCAATCTATTAGGTGGACAAAGGATGCCATCAGCTTCAGCAATATACCACTCTTATAAAAACAAAGTTTATAAATGCTTAGGAAAAAGACTAGAGGAACACACACACTCCCTCCCATATATATATATATATATATATATATATGGAAAAAATGCCTTATTTGCTAATTATTTATAGATTGATTTGCAGTACTGGGGGCAGAACCCAGGCATGATGCACGCTAGGCAAGGGCTCTACCCCTGAGCCACAAACCTAGCCCACTGGCTGAGCTTTTAAAAAGGTCTCCTGGCTCATTGATCTGTGAGATGAGAGGGCTGACCCCTGGGCCAGCCAGCCACAGAACAGGAGGTGGACAAGGACTCCAGGACCAGCTACCTAGGGATGAGGCTGCTTGCTGGGCTGCATAGACACAGGCCTCGCGGATCTGCGGCTGCTAATGAGGTTCCTTTATCTACAAGGTTAGTTCCTGCTCCCCCTGTGTACCTGTCCCCACTTGAGAGAGAAGGGTGTGCCAGCCACTCTTATAGCAGCTCTCTTCCCCTGGATGGACCTTCTGTTGAGCATAGGAAGGGATGCACCTCCACCCTGCTGCCTTAGCCCTGGTGAAGAGATTCCAGGTCCTGTCCTTAGCCTTGTGTGACCCTGGACTAGTCCCTGCCCTCTGGGTCTGGTTCCCTTTTGGTAAGACTGGCAAACTGTAAAGAGTAGCACTGTGCCCACAGAAGTCAAATCCTCATGGATCCTGTGTGATCTGATTAGAATGGGATGGCCCCAAGCCAATCTCTGTAAAATGGGGTCACGGTTCCTGTTTGACAGGATCAGGGATATTCAGTGGATTGATGCCTGGCACCCAGTATGGATGAGTGAATGGTAGATGTAGGTGGTGGAGTAAAAATCAGCATTTCTTTCCTGTCAAAGTAGGGGGCAGCGGTTCCAAGTCTGGGGAGCCTCATGCCACCCCCCACATCTACTCCAGCTAGGATTGCTGCCTGCTGCCAACAGGGGTCCTGGAAGCCTCCTCTGAGGGATGATGTGCTCTTCCTGGTTCACTGGGCTCTGCTTCTTACCTGCTTTATCACGAGCTTGGCTTCAGTGGCCAGTTCCTCCACCACCAGGTTCACCCCTAAGGCCCCAGGACTCAGCTGGTACAAAATCTAGCAGCAAGGGAGAGAAACTATGAAGAGGAAACCACCTTGCACTTCCCAGTACAAACCCAACTCCCATACCTTGGCTGGTGCTTCCCACAGCCCCTGGGGGCTGGCACTGTCTCCTATTTTGTAGTAGAGGATATGGCCCAGAGAGTCTATTTCTCTCTCTCCAAGGCCAATTCTGAAGTTTCTATGACTCCATGCTCCTTCTCCAACCTATAGAGAGGGCCTTTGGGAGTCTAAGAGCAAGAACTGACCTGGGGCAGGGGGCTTATTCACTCTTTTTTTTTTTTTTTGAGTTTGTGTGTGTGTGAGAGAGAGAGAGAATTTTAAATATTTATTTATATTTTAGTTTTCGGCGGACACAACATCTTTGTTTATATGTGGTACTGAGGATGGAACCCAGGCCGCACACACGCTTATTCACTCTTTTAGGCCCCCATGACCCCAGCATCTACCTCCAAACTGAGCATCTAAAGAAGGCAACTTGTCCCCATGACTGGTACTATCAGTCATGGCCATCCCAGGGTTACGTGGACACTTCTTAACCACCCTTGTGGGAATGGAAAGCAGGACTCAGAAGAGGTGATATAGGATGAGACACTGAATCAGATTTTGGGGGTGTAAAGTCAGGATTCTGTAATCCAGCCTCTGTGTGGCCTGGACTCTGCTCAGGGAATAATGTTCCAAGCAGCATAAATCAACAGGGCCAGAGGTCAGGTGCAAGAATTCTCAGTAAAATACAGTGCATTAGACAGTAAAATACACCAACATCTCAATCAAGACTTCTTCTCCCCCCTGAAAAGTAACCTTAAAAATTCTCTGACCACTAAAAACGCTTATGCTTTACCCTGGGTAGTTCCCCCTCATAAACAGAATCTCCCAACAGTAGGAAAATCTAATTGTAAGTGGTTTTCAAATTAGTGAAATTTTTACAAATACTGAATCTAATATTTAATGAAAATGATATGGTAAGTATAGAAACATTTAATTAAATGTCCATTATCGGCTTTCCTCTGTTTTGAAACTGCTCAGGTATGGGCATTTTAGCAGACATAGGCTGAGGGGTGTTTTTTAGCACACTTAGAGGGGGCTCCTGCCGTGTGCTCTGGGCTTGCTTTTGCCTCTACAGGCCCCCATGGATTAGGAGGTCGGAGGAGCTACCCACAACCTCAAAAGGTCAGTGCTGGAAGCCCTTACTGTTCACCATTTTAAAGGGGGACAGAGGCCCAGAGAGGTGGCCTTCCAGCTGGAGGCTGACCTTACTGAGATATGGGCTCCGCCTCCCTAGGCTGACCTGGTGCTGGGTGGGCTGTGACCGTTGCCCCGTGGCGCGCAGACCTTGGGCCCGGGCAGCCTGTCCCCGCAAGGGACATCACGGCACCTGGTACTTTTCCATAGTAGCTCGAGCAGAAGAACTTCGGCTCACTCTCCCTCCGGAGGCCACTGTAAGTCCTCGCCTGGAGCCGGAGCGGGCGGCCGGACCCTGGACTGAGCGTGCTCCGCAGTGTTGGCTCCGGTGCCCATCCCCCGCCTCACCTCGTGCCCTCGCCCAGGGGCGACCCTCAACCGGGGTGTGTCTGCCTGACTCTGGACAAACCGAACGTCCCCCACCCGCGCGCCCTCGGCTACCGGTGCCTTAAAGGAGCTGAGGCACAGAGAGCGGGGGCGGGGCCTCGAGCATGAGGGCGGACCCAGAGAGAGGTGGGCGGAGGCTGTGGACGGTGAGCTTGATCGGGGCAAGGGGCGGGGCCGCGAGCTTAGAGGGCAAGGAGGCAGTGGTAGGCGGAGAGGCGAGAGAGAGGGGGCGGGGCCTGGAGCCTGAAGGGCAGTGGGCGGTGCACTAAATGGGGGAAGCCTCAAGCTCGGTGAGGGGAGATGCGGACGGAGGGCGGGGCCTGGAGAGTGACGAGAGAGTGACAGCGAGTGATGGGCGGGGTCTTCAGGGTGTAGGAGGGCTAGCGGACGGCGCGACCTCGAAAAGCGGGGCGGGGCAGTAGTTCATGGTGGGCGGGACCTCGAGTAAGAAGGACGGGGCGGTGGCGCGCGGCGGGTGGTGCCTGTGGAGCGCCAGGAGGGACTGGGAGCGCGAAAGGCGGAGCCAGAGCGTGAGGGCGCGCGGTGGGTGGGGCGGACGACGAGGGCGCGCGGCGGGCGGGGCGCAGAGGCGGGGCGGCGGCGCGCACGCGGCCCCTTTAAGGCTTGGCCTACGTGGCAGCCGCTGAAGCCGCGCCGCGCAGCGAGGCCGGCCGCCGGGCACTTCCTGTGGAGGCCGCAGCGGGGCCGAGCGCGAGCGCCAAGCAGCAGCCAGCCGAGCCTGCCGCCGCCATGGGCCAGAACGACCTGATGGGCACGGCCGAGGACTTCGCCGACCAGGTGCGGCCCGCCGCCCCGCGGCCCCGGCCCCGCCGCCGCCTCCCTCCCCGCCCGGCGCGGCCCGGCCTCCCCGCCGCCCGGGGCCCGACCCGAGGGGGCGCGGGCGGCGAGGCGGCCCCCACGGCGCCTCGGCGGGCGTCCCGGCGATGGGCCGGGCGAACCCCAGGAGAGCTGCGCCCCGCCCGGCGTGGTGCCCTCGGGCTGCTGCCCGCGCCCTCGCCGCCGCGGACTCTGCCCGGGCCCGGGGGCGGGCGGGCGGGCGGGCGGCGAGTGCGGGGCGTCCGAGGCCCGAGGCCTGTGCGGCGGGCGCGTCCCGGGAGGAGCGTCCCGTTAGGTCCGGCCGGCGGCGTGGGCAGCCCGGCGAGCCCGCGCGGCGCTGTTGGCGGCGGGCCGGGGGCGCGGGCCGGCGTCCGAGGGCCGGGGTGTGCCGGCGGCGGGCGCGTGAGCTGGCGCGTCCCCAACGGCGGCGCTTCCCCGGCGCCCCCGTCCCGGCCCGTGGAGCCGCTTCCCCGGGAGCTGGTCTGGAACCGCGGTGGGGGTGGGTGTAGCCATCCAAGTACCTTCTCCCAGGTCGTGGTTTTGTGTTTAGAGACCCAGGTTAAAAATTGTGACCGTTACAAAACCAATTCAAACAAACTTCTTAAGAATGAAGTAGGCATTTTCACTTGTCAGTCTGCATTGACATGCTTTTTAGTGACCCAGTTTTGCTTCCCCAAGTAACAACTCTCTAAGAAGATGGCTCCTTTAGCCCAGGAAATACGACAGCTCCATACTCGCTCTTAGGCTGGAAAACCCTGGGTTTTGCAAGTGAATTTCATAACCAAACCCAGATAAAATCCCTCCAGTCGAGCTGCTGCCAACTACCAAATGACAAATTTCCTACTAAAGAAAAGCTCAAATTTCTTTTGTAGTCCTCTCTCTTTTTTTCTCTATGCATTTTATTTTGCTTTAAGTGAACAAAGCTGAATCTTGGGAATGGAAAGGCTCTCGCTGGGTGCACAGGGTCCATCTCCTCTAAGTTGCCAAGGGGAAGGCCAGGCCTGCTCAGGCTCCAGGACTTGCCAGTAATCACAGCCCAAGAACAAAACCCAGGTTTCCAGCCCCTAGGCAGTATGCTTACAGCCCCTTGAGTTATCTTCTGGCACACATCAGGGGAAGACATAGCCCAATAAAAAAAACCTGCTGCTTAAGAAGAATCCCAAGTGCAGAAAGCCTCCCACAGTCAGCCATTGGCATTGGAGTCTTCTGGGTAGTGATGGGAGATGTTGAAGCTCAGTGCTCCTGTATGGCTACCAGCCGGTGTACTCCTACCCACCTGAACCAGGGTCAGGATACTCTGTGCTACAGGCAAGGAAGGGGGTACAAAGCCACGAAGATGGCTTCCTATCGCCAAAATTTGACAGAGGGCAGGTGTGTGCAGGAAGGGGGCTGTGTTTTGAATATTCATCTGTAATAGTTAAAATAAAGCTGACAATAAGAAAGGTGCTGAGACCCCCAGGCTTCTAAATGAGAAGTATCTAATTTGTAGACGGTAAGAAAGTCTCACTGAGGTCACTGTTAGGTATTGTAGGTACTTCTCTAGTCTAACCTTGTCTTCAGAAAACAAAAGCAAAACTGAAGAGATGGGATTTGCCCAGGAAGTCTGGGCTGCTGAGATTGAGACCTTGTTGATGATGATAATGCTGAGCCTTTAACTGGCCTCCATCCTCCCAGAAGGAGGTTTGCTGGAGTCTGCCCTGTTGTCATCCTATTACTCCAGGGCCAACGTCCTTCTGGCTTGGTGGAACTGCCTCCTTCCTTCTGGTCTGTGGAGTCCTGTCTGGGAGAAATGTGCTGCTTGATCTGGGCTGGCAACTTGTGAAAGCTGCATCATCAGGCTCCTTGCCCTTGGCAGCCAGGGACAGTGTCCCCTTGCTCCCAGGAAGCCAGGCTCTGGAGAAAGTGCTGAGACGGGCTCTGTGAGGGAGCTGGGCATTCGAAAGCCCAGGTCAGAAGGGACCAGAAATTCGTGAACTCAGCAATCCAAAATAATGTCCGTGCATTGCAGCCACTCCTCACTGCCTTCTGGACAGGTGACAGTGTTGCTTCTGAGCACTTGTACACCAGCCACCAGAACATTAGCACTTAATGGGTTCTGCCTGATGGCCGTTACCTGGGTGACAGGAAAGTTACAGGGGGGCCTACCCTCCATTGTGGCCTTTGGCGTTCCTTAAGGTTGTCAGAGCTAATCCTGGGAGCTAGGAGGTGGCCCGGGCCTTTGTTGAAGTGGGGTGCCTGGACCCCACACGTAGCATTAGTTGGCCTGTGATAACATTGTGTCTGTGGCAATCTGGCGTGGGTAGGTCCTGGTGGTAATGGTGGCTCTCTCAGCATTGCCCTTCTGTTCTTGTGCTCCATCATGCCCTCTATACTGAAGCTGGGAAACTGGCTAACTTTCCTGCTTGCTGTTTGTAGTGGGGGTGAGGGAGGGGTGGGGTTTGCGGGGGCTACTTCTTACCACACAGGTAAGCACAGGTTTTCAGTGAAGGCAAACAGGTAGGCCCTTGGCACTACATTGAGATACAGTGGGAAGCTTCAGAACGACTCACTGGGACATTTACTGGGCAGACCTGCTTGCAGGCCTGAGCTGCCTCAGCCTGATGCAGGGACAGTCATTGAGCCATGAGCCCTCGTTTCTGGGGATGCATGGGCTTGTGGGCCCTGGGAAGGGGCCCCGCCCCATGCATGGTGATCAAGAAAATCTGATCTGCCTTTCCCTCATTTCTCATGAATAAGGACTGGGGGCTGCTATCCTCAGTCCCTTTCTGTTCTGAACATGAAGTAGGGTTGATGTCTGTGTGATCATGATCCCTGTGTTCCCCAGGTCCTGTTGCAGATGGAGCATGATTATATTCCTAAGCCCCCTGCGAGTCCTCTCAAACAGTAACCCTGCAGACAGACCTCAGCTTCCTTCTTTTGTTTTTGTAGTACTGGAGATTGAACCCAGGGGTGCTTACCACTGAGCTATATCCCCAGCCATTATTTTGAAACAGGGTTTTGCTGAGTTGCTATCAAACTTGCCATCCTCCTTCCTCAGTCTTCTGCATGGGGAGGCCTGTGCCACTGTGCCCAGCTAAGCTAATTTTTTAAGTCTCGGCATGCTGCTGCCACCTGGGAGCCCCAACCTGCTTGACTGAGGGACTTTCATGGAAGCCTGCCGGTCATGGTAGGCTGACCATCCTCTGCTCTTCCTGCAGGTTGCCTGCTCAGTGTTCCTTGTTGGCTCTCCTGCCCCAGTTCTGTGCTGAGGCTCCAGCTGTGGGCTTTGTGGGCTTGCAGTTCTCTCATCAGCTTGGGCCTTGACAGGTGTGTGGGATGCCGGTGGTGACAGCAGCTCTCGTCGCGCTGTGCCATCCTGCCCGAGTCAGGGTTCCTCTCTGCTCTACTTACTGAGGGGTGGTGGACTCCATGCTTTCTAGAGCAGCACAACAGGGGCTCAGAGACCAGTCTGAATGGCTGTGGTCCACAGGCATGTAAGGTAGGGTCTGCCCCAGCCTTTCTTCCATACTCAGATGTGCCCACCCTCCTGGGCACAAAAGTCAGACCACCTTTCCCTGAGCCCATCAGCAGCCAGGCACAGCTCAGTGCACCACCTGGGCGTTGCACTTTCTCCCCAAAGCAAAGCACTGTGGTGAGGCACGACCTGCCCCCCCAATTTTCGCTCTTCTGCTCTTTAATCCTCTTGATCCAGACACTTCAATTAAGAGCAGCAGACACATCAGGAGGTTTTAAGCACAGCCTCAGTCTCAGGCTCAGTGCTGGTGGCAAATAAGCAGCTCTGTGAAGATCCTTGAGCCTGGGGAGGGTCTGACCACAGACATGGGCAGGCAGGTCTGTTCATCTCTGGAGGGTGCAGGCCCAGGTAATCATGCCAGGGGCAGCTGGCCACTCATTTGGAAGCAAGTTCAGACACCTCTATGGTCTGCCTCCCAGGTCTTGGGGCTGCACATCCCCCTCAGTCCTGTTAACATCTACCCTGCTTCTTCAAGTGCTTCCTTCCTGGTAGTTGCTTTTCCCCAGATATAGATGAGGTGCAGACCCCTGTCATTTCCAGGGCCATTCAGTGGTGCCACAATGTAAAGGTCACTCCTTAGCAATGCTAAGTTGGGAACCATAGTGATGGTCTCCATCGTTTCCACAGAGTGTGGGTGATCACACTGTGGCTGTGTGTTTTGTGAGCATTAGGGCCACAGGGCAGAAGCTAGGAGGAAGTGTGTATGGCTTATGCTATCTTGAACATCTGGTGGGAGATAGTGTGTTGCCATTCTGCGAGGGCCCTAAAACTTGGCTAGGTGTATTTGGGATCTCTTTTTTCCTTTTATTTATTTGTTTTTGGGATGGGGTCTTGCTATGTTGTTCAGGCTGGTGTCAAGTGATCCTCCTGCCTCAGACTCCCCAGTAGCTGGGATTGCAGGCCCAAGCCTGGCTATATTTTTGGTTTTGTTTTTAAACACGGCCTTCTCATTTTTTCTGTATAGATTTTTAGACTAAGTTGGAAGAATCTTAGTAGCCACACTTTGTGCAAGGGGAGTTGAGATCATCCCCCCACCAAGGTAATTTGGCCAGCGTGCCTGGAGCAGTGGCCGAGTTTCCTAGTCTGCCCTGGTCATTTGTCAGGACAGGATTAGAGAATGGGGTCTACTTGTACTGCATCTCCCAAACCTGCTTGGCTGCTGTCTCTGGGTATCTGTCACTGAGATTTCTGCTATCTCTTCATGGGCTGAGCAGGCTAGCTCAGATCCACATCCCGGGCTCAGGCTCAGTCCATCTGGGGAGAACTGCCACCTGTGCCAACAATCCCCCATATCCCCTGCCTCAAGCCAGGGTGTCCCCTCTTGGGCTGAAGGTTGCTCCAAGAACCCAGGTACTCCACAGTCCAGATGGCAGCTTTAGCGGCATTTTAGGCTTTGAAGCAACTTTAAAAATGCCAAAAAATAGGCTGTGGTTGTGGTTCAGTGATAGAGCACTTGCCTAGCATGTGTGAAGCACTAGGTTAAATCCTCAGCTCCACATAAAAATAAATAAAATAAAGGTATTGTGTCCATCTATACTAGAAAACTATTTTAAAAACTGCTGAGAATTCATGAGCACTCTTATGTGCATCCTTATTATTCCAGCAATAGGCGTAGTCAGCCCTAAGAGGGCCTGTGCAACCAGCACTCCCTCAGCTGCCCCTGGAGGGGTCAGACTCTGCCCTTTAGACTCTTTGTACACATCACTCCTATGGGTGAGTCCCCTGATCTTTCTCCTGACACCTGCCATGTTATCATTGGATTTCTTTTCACCTTGTGCCTCAGCTTTGAAGGGCAGTAAGAGAAAAGTGCGTGGCTTATTACCTGCATGACATTTGCACCTGGCTTGCAAAGGGCATACTAGCCTCTGGCTCCAGCCGTCATGAGTGACTTTGCTCACAAGGGACAGAAGGAAGCTTTGTGTTTCCTTTGATATTTGCCAGTGATCTTACACACTTGTATTTCAATTTTGTCCAGACAGTTGTCAATCTCATTTAGACTGTGTTGAGTTTGCTTTGGGTTACACAGGCTTAAAAAAAACTTCCAGCTCAGAGAGTTGAGTGAGTGGCTCCCCACCAGCCTCAGCAGCCCTGGTCCTGCTCACAGTTGTTGTCCACGTGCTCCTGGTCCTGAACTCTGTGGAGCTTTTTGGGTGGGGAAGGCCAGCCTTCTCCTGTAACCACGCACAGTGCTGTCCCTGTGTGGCCTTCCTCTTGCTGGTTTCGCTATAGATATTGGAGCTATAGTCTGGCTGATTGTGTGGCCTCCAGACCTGGGACCCTGGCTGTCTCCTCAGTGGACCCTTGTCCTTTCTGAAGGGACCCTGAGCATCAATAGGGAGGCTGGCAGGCCTCAGCACTTGGCTGAGTGTCACAAGTCCCAGCATTGCAGTGTGAGTCCACACGGCTCTAGGAAACCCTTTTCCCCTCTGGGTTTCAGTTTGCTTATCTGTAACATGAGGGGCTGGACATGAGGCAGGCAGTAAAGAGGGCATTTTAGTGTACCAGTCAGGGGTGCTGCTAATGGCATCTAGCAGGGGGAAGTCAGGGATTCTGTGCTGCTCAAGTTCACAAAGTGCCCTGGACAGCTCAGAGGGTCCAGGAAGCCCTCAGGGTCTTTTTAGATGTTCTTTGACTCCCTTTTTAATGCCCTTGACTGGGCTTGGAAGCAATGCTTCTTACGGATATCCCTCTGTTAATAAGAGTTGCCACCTGAATGTGGCTGTGGAAGAGATAAGGAGAGTCATGGTAGAAGAGTGCTGGGGACCTTGACCCATGGGTTCTTGCCCACATACCTGGTGTGGAGCCTTTCCTCTCTGGGATTAAGGCTTGTGGTCACGTGGATCTAGACTTATGAGACGTGCCTGGAGCAGTAGCCAAGTCCCCCAATCTGCCCTGAGAGGTACAGGGGCTGAGAGCTCTGCCTTGTACCATGTTGGCTGCTGTCCCTGACCTTCTATTCACACACCCTGCCTCAGGAAGTGCCTGAAGGTGGCCTGGTGCTCCAGGCTACAGCCACTTCACCTAAAGGCCTCTGTGCCCACAGTTCCTTCGAGTCACCAAGCAGTATCTCCCTCACGTGGCCCGCCTCTGCCTGATCAGCACCTTCCTGGAGGATGGCATCCGCATGTGGTTCCAGTGGAGCGAGCAGCGTGACTACATCGACACTACCTGGAGCTGTGGCTACCTGCTGGCCTCATCCTTCGTGTTCCTCAACTTGCTGGGACAGTTGAGTGAGTGGCTCTGGAGGCTGTTCCCTCACTGATAGCACACCTGAAGCTTGTCGTGGCACTTGGGAGGTTATGTAAACCCAGGGGCTCCAGCATAGGCCTGCCAGGTTTGGTTCTGTGAGTGTTGGGGTGGATGCTCTCAGTCCTAGACTCACCGCTTTGGGGCTTGCTAAAGGCATTGGACTCAGTCCCCGTTTGTTTTTAAGTGCTTCAAGCAGGAGGCACAGGAGACCAGGTGGCTGAGGCAGTCAAGGAAGCATCTAGGATGGATAGGAGGATCTAGGTCAGTACAGGAGGGCACTGGGGTGGGGCCCCAGGTCTTCTTTCCACTCTTGATGGACTGTCTTCTGGTGTCAGCCCTCACTCCTTGGCACATTATGGGCTCATTAAAGGACTTGTGCTTTCTAGCCTGTTTGAAGCTCTTACACAGTAAAGATGTCAAGATCTGTCTCTGTAGGGTGGTGGCCACACTTGTGCTCCCAGCTACTCAGGAGGTTGAGGCAAGAGGATTACAAGTTTCAGGGCAGCCTGGGCAACATACCAAGGCCCTGTCTCAAAATAAAGGAAATAGGGCTGGGATGTAGGTCAGTGGTAGAGTGCGTACCTAGCATGTGTAATATCCCAGATTCAATCCCAGTATTGAGGAGAAGAAAGAAAGATTCTCTGGTACAGCAAGGAATCCATATTCTAGGGGAGTGATGTCCGTGAGTTTGGGCCTGGCTTGTCATCATTAACTCTCCCAGAAGTTGCTTTTGGCTTGGGGAGGTAGTTGAGCTGCAGCTGATCCAAAGCTTGGTGGGTACAGTGTACCATGACAGTGTCTTACCCAGGACCCAGCTGAGGTCCCCCTAAACCAACCTTACTGTTGTCTTTCCAGCTGGCTGTGTCTTAGTGTTGAGCAGGAACTTCGTGCAGTATGCCTGCTTTGGGCTCTTCGGAATCATAGCACTGCAGGTACATGGGGCATGTGACAGCGTCTCACTTGGGAATCAGCTTTGGGCTCTTTAGAATCCGCACTACAGGTACATGGGGCATGTAGCAGGGTCTTACTTGGGAATCAGTGCTGTAGGTACATGGGGTACGTGGCGGGATCTCACTTTTCTTTGCTCTGGTGGAACTGGTGTTGGATCCAGCATCCCTCCTTGTAACCCTCATGTCTGGCTGCCCAGAGCTGCTTTTCTCTGTGGGGAAGTGGTGGCATTGCCTCTTAAGGACCAGCTTAGGAGCACCTGGCTGCTAAGTGCCACAACAAGCTTCAGAGGCTGTTCTTGGATTAGGTGTCAGCTCTGGGCACTGGGCCATCTTTTGCCACTTTTCTGAGTGTGCTGTGACAGGGATAGGGCACATGATTGGCAGCAGCTAGATGCTAACTGGTACTGATGTGACTCCTCAGCAGGAAAACCTGGTGTCCAGGGTGCAGTGCATCAAGAGGGGTGTTTCAGTCTAGACCAGGGGTTTCAGGACATCATGGGCACAGCCCTGAAACTGAACAGGCCCAAGGGCCATGGTTTTTGAGAAACACTGAACCCCCCCCCCCCACACACACACCAAAACTGTTATACTTGACTATGCCCTTGGTGTCCTGAAGTAGTTTTGTGCCTTTTGTATCCTCGCTCTGATGGATAAGTTGCTGGGTGCTATTATTAAATCTATAGATATTTACAATGCTGACTGAAGTTTCTGTCTGCCTGTTCCCCACAGACGATCGCCTACAGCATTTTGTGGGACTTGAAGTTTTTGATGAGGTAGGTGCATGCTGGGTGCTAAGCTGGGTGTTCTCTGCTCATTTCTCCCACCTGTGTGCTGTGGGGGGGGGGGTGAGCTTGTCTAGCTCTGCCCTGTGCTCCTAGAAGCAGATATTGTGGTAGCTGTTCGGAGCCTCCCCCAGCATGGCAAACAGAACCAGATCCTCTCACTCATTGCCATATTCACAGGCATGTGGCCTGAAGGTCTGAAGGACACCTTGCAGGATGAGACCAGGGTTCCCAGGCCTGAGTTCCCAGCATGTCCAGGCAGCCTTGCTGTTAGTTCCATTCCAGAGGCTGGTCCCATGCACTCAGGCCTGCCTGGCCTTGCTGTACAATCTCTGCCTGAAGGACGGGAAGGAAGAGCTTTGCTGTGCTCACATCAAGATCTCCCTTCCTCTGGTCTGGGAACAGATCAGATACCAATGAGTGTCAGCTTCCAGCCAACATTTCTGTTCCTCAGGAACCTGGCCCTGGGAGGAGGCTTGTTGCTGCTCTTGGCAGAGTCCCGTTCGGAAGGGAAGAGCATGTTTGCAGGTGTTCCCACCATGCGTGAGAGCTCTCCTAAGCAGTACATGCAGCTCGGAGGCAGGGTCTTGCTGGTCCTGATGTTCATGACCCTCCTTCACTTTGATGCCAGCTTCTTTTCTGTGAGTATCCAGCTGCTTGGAGGGCCTGTCTGGGTTGTGTGAGTGTAGTATGGGAAGATAAGAAGCAGATCTTGTGGTCCCATTCTGACAAATGAACCCATCCATCTCCTGTGTGTCAAGGAGCTGCCTGGAAGATCCAGTCCAGGTCTCCTGACCTTGCTGGAGTGAACCAGTGCTTTCTCTGTAGGCTCTTCTGACTTCTCTTTCTCAAAGTTCACATTTTGCTGAGAGTATGGTTTGCATGTAGGGTGTCGGGGGCACAGCTGACTAGAAGGTACAGGTACAAGGAAGGGTGTTGGCACTGTGGGAAGGGGACGGAGTTCCCATCCTGGATATCTGGGTGAGTTGGGAGTACCCTGGGGATAGAGATCCAGCTGGCAGCACTGGAGCTCATGGTAAATCACAGCCTGCTGTTACCCAGAAGCTTTCTTTAAATCCCTGAGCCTCACACTATAATGGCGTTGCTTTATCCACTTTCCCTGGTAGTGACTTCCAATTTTCTGCTGTCTCAGTAGCTGTGCCAGCCTGGCACAGGTACTTGAATGACACAGGCAGCTTGATTTGTTTGTAGAACACAGAACAGCTGTTCCTGGTGTTGACTTTGAATGTTGTCCCTCTCACCCTGTGCAGATCATCCAGAACATCGTGGGCACAGCTCTGATGATCTTGGTGGCTGTTGGCTTTAAAACCAAGCTGGCGGCTTTGACTCTTGTTGTTTGGCTGTTTGCTATCAATGTGTATTTCAACGCCTTCTGGACCATTCCAGTCTATAAGCCCATGCATGACTTCCTGAAGTACGACTTCTTCCAGACCATGTCGGTGATTGGAGGCTTGCTCCTGGTGGTGGCTCTGGGCCCTGGGGGTGTCTCCATGGATGAAAAGAAGAAAGAGTGGTAACAGGCAGATCCCTACCCTACCTGGCCAAGACCTGTGCCCTTGTGGACTGGTTCAGGGTGGAGTCAACAAACTGCCAGCAGTTCCGTGTCCTCTTCCCTCCCCTCCCTTGGTAAAGGCACCGATGTTTGAGAACTTTACTTGCAGACACCTGAAAATTGGGGGCAAAATCTGCTCTGGAACCACAGGCTGGTATCTGACCACTGAATGCTGCCCAGCTGCACGACCAGTCACCTGGCCAGCCCCTGACATGAGCAGCTCAGTGGGTTGTGGCCTCAGTCCTGTTTTCGAGTCTTTTTTGGGGCGAGGGACTTCAAGCTGTACTGTGAGCAGACATCTGTATCATTCAGAGCAGCCTCCCTCTTGTTTTTTAAGTTTACATTCTTAGCTCAAACTACTAAATGGTTTTGGATGCTGCAGCCAGACTTCACACCCCGGAAGCTCCTCGAGTCAGTGGCTTCAACATTGTTTCTGCCCCTGCATTGTAATACCTTATAATAATCAATGAGGCTATTCAGAAGAGCCCCAGTGCTGCAGTACTGGAGGGCGACCAGGGCTGCGGCTGGAGGGAGAATTCATCAACACCACCAGCTCGGATCAATCACTGGGAGATAGAGACCCTCTCAGAGCTTTAGTGGCTCAAGGCAGGGACAGGGGAAGCTGTACACAGGATGGCCACCCCCTCCCCCTTGAATGGTTTGGGGAAGAGCAGCAGCAAGGGGCCCAGCAATGTCAGGAGACCCACAGGCTCAACCCAGTTACCTCAACTTGACCTTCACAGAGCAAGGCCTGGATACCCTAGGCTGTGCTTCATCCCAGCGTGGCAGCACCCGTTCCAGACTGCACCTGCCCTGTGGGTGGCCCCAAGGTTATGGCTTGCTCAGATTTTGTCCATTTGCTATGCCAATGCAGCCAAGATTACTTTCTACAATTTGTGATGCCTTACCAATTTGATCTTGATCCTGTATTTAAAGTTTTCTAACATTGCCTTATACCGTGTTCCTCTTTTTGGTGAGGTGGGGGTCTGACACTGGGGTGCTCTGTTCATCTGTATGGCAGTGAGTGCCAGAGGGTAGTCAGAAAAACACCTACTCCTGCCCGATCCCAGGTACCAAGGTGCCTGACAAGGAGGGAAGATGGCCACTCACTCTGTGCTGGGTGTAGCTCCTGGAGCCCATCCTGGGTGTATAGGACTGAAGTGTCCTAGGGCTGCTGCAGGCCAGCTGAGCCTCCTGCCCCTACCTACTACAAGGGCATCATGGCACACCTTCCCCACACCCTGGCCTGTACCACCTGCCACTGGGGCCTGTTCCCTGGTGTATTGAAGATCCAGTGATGGCTTCAGCTGCAGGGCTACCTCAGCATGTATCCCTCCCGATTAATACAGTGTAATAGCCCTGTTAGGTGACACTTGGCCACACCAGTTCCTGTGGTGCCACTGGTTTGTGGAATAGGGCAGACCTAGGAAGCCAAGTGCATGGTCAGCAGGGGTGGCCTCCACCCTCCACCCTGCTGCCTGAGTGAGCTGGGCCAGGATGGGGGAGGAAAGGAAACACGGCTTACCCACGGATTTCAGCAAGACAGTCTCTGAAAATGCTTCTGCTTTATATGGGAATAGGTATAAATCTCATTTTTATGCTGTATTTTATATCTTAGTTGTGTTTGAAAACGTTTTGATTTTGGAAACACATCAAATAAACAATGGCATTTGTGGTATGCACTGTGATCCCGTGGCGGTGTCTGTAGGCTGGCCAGGGCCCTCAGGATGCTGTAGTGAGCTGGGAACCCCAGGCTTTGCCAAGGACACTGGCAGACCACACTCTGGGAGCAGTTGCCCTCAGGGTCCCTGCTGCCTCCTGGTTATGGGACCCCACCCAGTGCCAAGCAGGTTCCTCAGCCCTGCTTCAGGGGTAGCAAAGCCAGGAGACTAGGATGAATGGAGAGGGAAGATGCTGGAGACTAGACTTAGAGTTCCAAGGACACCAAAAGCTGTCCCCACAACCTTTATTAACCCGACTGCTTGAAGGAGCCAAAGCTCTTGGGCTTGTGGTGATGGTTCTTGAGCTTCTTGGTCAGTGAGTGCAGGTGCTTCTGTGGTACAGCAGAGCATTTGGTTATGGATGCTTCTGATCCCCCAGGGAGGCTCTGTACCACCCTGGCCCCCACTAGCCTGAGCAGACAGCCTTTCTGCCATGGTTGCCCTATACTAATGGTCAGGCAGCACTGCATGGAGCCGGGGAAAGGGAAGCACATGCAGTTCCACCCTTGTGGCTCTTGCCTCATAGCAGAAGAAGGGGCACGTGAAAGCTGAGCCCCTTCTGCCCTGCAGCACATGGGCAGAACGTCCAGAGATCCAGGCTGAGGGCCAACTGCCCTCCCTCCTGCCCCCCAGAGTGGCTCCCACTTTTCTTACACATTATTAGCTTGAGATTTCAAACAAACCAAAACCACAACTAGAGAAAGCTGCTTCTGGCACAAATTGGCAGTGCATCCAGAGGTAACAGCTTACCTTTTTCCGCTTCAAGTCCACTTTAGCTTCTCTTCTGTCCCCTGTGCCCTTCATTCTTGGGGATTTCAGCTCCTCATTCTCTTGGTCAGTCAGAAAGGCATCAGCACCATCCAGGTCTTCAGGTCCTCCTGGGTCCTTTCTGGTGAAGAGCTCCGCTGGGATGGACAGGCACTTGGCTGAGCCCACTGCAAGTGGAGCTCTACCTTCTAGGGGGTGAGGGTGGGAGCGGTGGCCAGGATCATGGAGGATGCCTACTTGGGGTGGGGGAACGAGCCAGGAAGTCAGGAGCTGCAAGGCCAGAGTGAAGGACGGCTGTGCCACTTACGTGGGTACAGGTCTGTCATGCTGTCATCACTCAGGGCTCCACTCTCATCACTGGAAAGAGGCTCCCAGAAGGCTTCTCTCAGGCCTGGTGGCTGGTTCCCGTCCACCTGGCTTTCCACCCTCCTCTTCTTGTGCAGCAGGCAGGCAGGGACATATTCCACACCTTGCTTCTGACAGTCCTCATCTGGGACACAAGCCAGCTTACTCGGGAACCCTCCCCAGCCCCAGTCCTTTGGGCACAAGGCTAACCCATGTGTGCCCCAGCTCAGGCCTGACCAGGTGTGGAGGAGGAGTGGCCCAAAGACTAGAAGGTTGTACAGGTCTACCAGGCCTTGGCACTTATCCTGCAGGCCCAAGGTGAGCCCCAGTGAGGCTGCCACAGCAGCAACCTAGTCTACTACCAGCACTAAAGTCCTCCCTCTTGGTATCACATGGGCCCCACCCTGGTGGGGCCTGAAGGACCTGGCCCTTGCTGCCCTGGGCCAGCTTAGGTAATAGGATGAGATCCTGTGGATGAACCCTGTTCAGGGATTGCCCCAACTGATCCTTGTGTATGGAGAGGACCAAGCACCCACTGTCCCCTGCCTGCAACGTCACTGCTTGCTTCTGCCACCTCCAGAGCCCTTTCTCTACGTCCTCTCTGCTACTATTTCCTGTGGCCACAGTGGCCTTATCACCATGAGCACCTGCCTATGGCATCTCCTTCCAAGTTCCTCAGGTCAGGTCCTGGTTCCAAAATGACTGCCCTGAAGTGGCTGCATTGTATCCTAGTCCCATCTCAGCTCCATCATCCATCCCTTCAACAACTTGCTCTCACAGGAACCCCCACATCCCAGTAGCTAGCACAGCTGACTAGACAAAAGTCCAAGACCTGGCTGGCGGCCCTCTCTGGGCCTGGCTTCTACAAAGTGCCTGCTCCAAGAAACTTGTGGGCTCTGCTTTCTCACCTTCCCATTCCACCCCCAGCATGAAAGAGGTGGCGTGGTCCCCTGAAACCTCGTCCTCCTTGCTGCTCTACAGCTGTGCTTCAGAGGCCCACCTACACCTGTCTCCTGCCCTACAACACCCCAGCCTGGCTCTACCCCCATCAAGCCTCAGCTGCCCTAATCAAGATTGCCAGAATCCTCTAGACTATCAAACACGGTGGCTACTTTTGTTCCCTTACCTTGACCTCCTCTCTCTGGGGCTCCCTGGTGCTCAAGCCAGCAATCCCTGGCCAGGTGAGTTCCTCCAGCTCCAGGCTGGCACCCTCCTTCCTTAAGCCATCCTGAATTCAAAACAGGCAAAGGAGCTCTCCAGCCCCTGGGGAAACCTAGTGCTTAGACATTTCCTGCCTTAAGGATGCTATGATTTCCTCCTGTGCCCTCACTTCCCTAACCTGGCTCTGTCCCCCAAACAGACAAGGCTGGTCCATACCTTTTCTTTCTCCAAGCCACCATCCTCTGCACCAGCTTGCTACAGTCACCTCATGCCCCTCTATTTTTGCAGGTCACACAACTGCCGGTACTAGTGCCAGCTTCCCATACTGACCAGGGCACCAAGACTCTGTGGCCTAACCTACTCACACACTGGTCTGAGGCCATCAGAGCTTCCCAGTGCCTCTGCCAGCCCTGGAGCTGTGCCTGGAACACTGCTCCAGCCTCAGCTGGGAAAGTAACCAGAGGGTCGTCAGGCCTCAGTATTTTCCTTCACATACTCTGAATTTTTTCCCCAGCCTCCTCCTGGCTTTGCATGGGTCTACCCTGGGAGTCCATGAGATCAGGGGCCACTGTCCCTCTCCTCATTGTGCCAGGACCAGGCAGGAGCCTCACCTAAGGATCATTGAAAGGTGACTGACGCACTGCTTCTGCCCAGAAGGAGCACTCTGTCCCAGGGGAGGCAGGTACGCATCCAAAGACTGAGCTTGTGCTGCAAACACCTGGTGACTTACATCTCCTTAGGGCTCTCTGGTACCTCTGGCCTTGGGTATGCCTCAGCACGTGCGCAGGGGACTTGTTGATGTGGCGCAGGGTGAGTTTGCAGAACAACTGGTGCCTATGGGCAAGAAGAAAAATTTGCGGGGGCAGTTCACAGTAAAGACTGAGACCCACGCTGCTCCACTGTGGCCACATACAGGAACTGCCACTAACCCACTGACTGTGACCTCTTCTTTCACCAGAGGGAGGCCCAGCAGCCTGCTCCAGCGCAGAGCAGAGAGAGGCCCGGCTGCACCCCTGCTCCAGCGCGGGGTGCAGCTGGAGACTGCCTGGCAAGGTGCTCCCGGAGCGGGAGCGAAAGCGGGACCCTCCCGTGACGACTATTTCAATCACACAGTGCAGCAGCATCTAGGTTTCCCGCACGGAAAGGGTAGGGCTGCCGGGTCAGCCCCGTCGGGGGCCGCGCGCGCGAGCTCTGGGCGGCCACCTACGGGTGCTTGCTGCTAGGAACGACGTGCGGCTCGAACTCGGCGTAGTCGAAGTCCGCGGGGGCGCGCGCCAGACGCTGGTACTTCTTGCCGCGGGTGTAGACCTGCAGCTCGGGCAGGCGGCAGGGCAGCTCGTGGCCCGTCAGGGCGCAGCGCACCTGCGGGTGGACTGCGGGATCAGCGAGATGGGCTCCCTTCGCGCCGGCCCTCCCTCCTTCCTCCAGTACCTCCTTCCCCGCAGACCCTGTCTGCGCCGGGCAGCAGCCGCAGGCTTGGGTGCTGAAGCAAGAAAGCTCGCACGTCTGCAGACGGCTCGCCCATGGCCGGAACTGCAGCAGGCACCACTTGGGCGAGAACGTGGGGACGCTCCGGAAGCGATCGCTGCCGCTCCGGAAGTAGACGCTCCCGACCCGGAAGCGTCCGCAGCGACTTGAGCGATGGCGGCGGCGGCGGCGCGGTGGCTGGGGCTGCGAGCGGTATACGTGGGGCCGGGACACACGGGCGCGGAGGGCCGCGCGGGGTGGGCGCGACGCCTCGCCGTCCCGAGCGTGCTGTTCCCGCAGGCCCCGGCCCGCGCTGCCTGGACGCGCGTCGCAGTCGCCTCGCGCTCCGGTGAGCAGGGGCGCGGTGGGCTGCAACGGGGCTGCGGGCGGCGCGGACAGCGCCTCGGGCTTCCACGGTCTCCCAGCTTGAAGGCTTACGGTACCTTCCGTGCACGTAGTTCCGTCTTTAGATTTATGATGTGCAGTGCAGGCGAAACGCAGCTAGGACCGCACTGTGAACAACTGTCCTAAGATTATGCCGCGTTTCTCTATGTAGCACAAAGCCAACAGCCCCTGGCCAAGCTGCTTATTAACTGCCTTTTAAATACATTTTGAACTAATGTGACTAGTGCAAGTTAGTGCCACAGAATATGTCCTAACACAATACTGAATATAAAGGCACTAGGTAAGCTGGGTGCAGCGGCGCACACGTGTGATCCCAGCGAAGATTGTAAGTTCGAGGCCAACCTCAGCAATTTAAGGAAACTGCTTCAAAATAAAAGTATAAATGAGCCAGGCGCAGTGGCTCACGCCTGTAATCCCAGCTGCTCCGGAGGCGGAGGTAGGAGGATCTCGAGTTCAAAGCCAGCCTCAGCAAAAGTGAGGCACTAAGCAACTCAGTGAGACCCTGTCTCTAAAATACAAAATAGGGCTGGGGATGTGGCTCAGTGGTCGAGTGCCCCCGAGTTCAATCCCCAGTACCAGTAAATAATTAACTAAAAAATATATAAATGAATAAAAAGGACAAGAGATGTAGCTTAGTGGTAGAGCACTCCTTGGTTCCCTCCTTTAAAACGTGGGATGGTTACATGGTCACAATTGGTGGCAGAACCAGTATCGATCCCTAGACCACGTTTATTTGGTCAACAGACATCTCAAGTGTGTGCTGTGGGTTTGGAGCTGGACTGGACAAGGTGCTGCTTGTTGGCTTCTTACAGCAGGTTGTTTACTCCTGTGCCACGCCTCCTGGTGGTACTGGGAGTCTTGAAGAATTGGCTGCCTCAGATCTATTTGTTTTAAGGCTTTGACCCCATGCCAGTGTTGTAAAACTCCCTCCAGGGGTGGCCTGGGGGCCGAGCAGGTGTGGCAGTTCTATGGCAGAAGCACCTGCCACAAAAACGGAAGATGACTCCTTTCTCCAGTGGTTTCTGCTTCTCATCCCTGTGACTGCCTTTGGCCTGGGGACTTGGCAGGTAAAGACTGGCATCTAGTTAAAATGGCCCTGAGCCTTTGACGGTACTGCCATCTGCTTGGCTTATGCTCTCTTTCTGTAGGTCCAGCGTCGGAAATGGAAGCTGAAATTGATTGCAGAATTAGAGTCTAGAGTTATGGCTGATCCCGTCCCTCTGCCAGCAGAGTGAGTGTGGCAGCCCATGGGGTGATCACTGAGATCAGCTGTGGAACTCTGACTTCTCCTTCCTGTGCTGTCAATCACTTCCCTGACCTCAGACAGGAGTTCTCAAAATCAGCTGTCCTGCTTGGCTTTCTGTTAACAATAGACCATCCCTGTGAAGCCATCTGAGGCCACCAGACATAGAAAAGTCTTATTTTTGATGCTGGGTTTCACTATTTTTTAGGTCTTGAGGGATTCCCCACAGTGCTGACAGCCCCTTTTAGCAATGATTCTTAGTTGGTGGGTGAAGGCAGATAATGTAGGCCTCACCATGAGGATAGTATTTTGAAAAGTGCCTGAAGGATTCTACTGCCCTTTCCCCATCATTTGAAAATACTCTCCTGGAGAGATGGATCTATGCAGCAAAGTTGAATTTGAAGTGGATACAATGTGCTGTATTTGACTTGCAGATGGCATGGGTCCCACATCATATTTTATTAATTTTACATAAAATAGTCACACAAGAATTAACACTTTTTCATCTTCTCATAAAAACTTTTACTCTGGTGGCACAGATTCACATTCTCACATGGCAACAAAGGGCTAGAACTGAGGACCTGGCCCTGTAGAGGGCAAGACCCGGCAGTCTTCACTGTGTCTGGCCCTGGTGGGGTGGTAGTTTGCAACCTACTCTAAGAGGATTTATTTTTACGCCAAACCTTGCTTGTCTACAGCTCTTTTTTCCTCTTTCTGTAGTCCAATAGAACTGCAAAATCTGGAGTATAGGCCAGTTAAGGTCAGGGGGCACTTTGATCACTCCAAAGAGCTGTACATGATGCCCCGGACCATGGTGGATCCTGCCCGGGAGGCCCGGGAAGCTGGTCGGATCTCTTCCTCAACTGAGAGTGGGGCCTATGTAGTCACCCCCTTCCACTGCACCGACCTGGGGTGAGTAGGCCATGTGGGATGCTGACTGGCCTGCTGGGTGCAGTCAAAGCAGATCAGTTTTCATCACCATGTTCTTCCAGCCCCCTACCCTTGGTAAGACCTTGAAATCCTAGATGCTCAGAAAGTGTCAGTGCCCTGCTAAATTTGAAATCCCTTATTCTGATGTGAAATAAGCCATGTCAGAATACGAACATCCTTAGTCAATTCATTTTATTACTGAATAGGTTCTGTATGTAAGCTCTGAAGGGGAAGTTGTCGTCGAGATGAGCTCTGCAGAATCAAACAGCAGCCAACACACTGTAGGACAGCACAACAGGAAGGGCAGTTAAAATCCCCCAAATGCTTAGTGGGAGCTGAGGTGGGGAAGGTTAACACTTGAGGTAGCAAATGGGACGAACTTCCAGAAAAAGGAGTGCACGTTAAGATACCTGGGGCTCCTGTTTAGTCCATGTTCCAGTTCTGGGGTGGTGCCCAAAAGCTGCATGACCAGCAGGTTGTGTGCCAGGGCTGCTTCAGTGGCCACCCTGGTTAGGAGGGGGCTGCAGTGGGAGAGATGATCCCTGAACTCTGGCCATGGTAATGTGGATCACCAGTTGCATACTGCTGGGGTGGAGCACAAGGAAGGAAAGCAACAGCAGGCTGTGCACCACAAACTGCAAATAGGGCTAGTGAGAGTGGTGGTTGGAGGAGGGGAGATTTTCCCATCAAGAAAGGCACTAGGGCCAGACTTGTAATCCCAGGACCAAAGCCAGTCTCAGCAAGGCGAGGCACTAAGCACCTCACTGAGACTCTGGATGTATAATACATGATAGGGCTGGGGATGTGGCTCAGTGGTCAAATGCCTGGTTATCACCCACCCCACAAGGAAGGGGCACAAGGGGTTGCTGGAGTGTACTCTATGGATAGTCCTCAACCAGATCCCCAGTATTACAAAACCCCTAAAAAGACATGAAGGATTTTTCCTTGGTCCCAAAGCTAAGCTGTAGGTGCCCAAGCGACAATCCTATGCAAAAACTTTACTGTGTTTGAAAGTGTTTTTTATTATCCTAGAGTCACTATTCTGGTAAACCGAGGGTTTGTCCCAAGGAAGAAAGTGAATCCTGAAACTCGGCAGAAAGGCCAGGTAAGGGATGGATATGAGTCTTTGGTCATTTCCCTGTTGCAAGCCCCTGTAAAGAGGAACCTCATCTTCCTTTTTAGGTTGAAGGAGAAGTGGACCTAGTCGGGATGGTGAGGCTTACAGAAACCAGGAAGCCCTTTGTTCCTGAGAATAATCCAGAAAGGAACCATTGGCATTACCGGGACCTGGAGGCCATGGCTAGGGTCACAGGCGCAGACCCTGTTTTTATTGATGCTGACTTCCGTATGTTGAGACCAGCCCTCCCCCAGAATAAGTATCCCTGCCTTTTCTTGGCCCGGTTTTGCTGTATTCTAGGGTGTGTATGTGTTCAGGGGTGGGGCAAGACACCAAGAAACACTTGAAGGGTGATGGGTTATGGGTCAAGTAACAACCTGAGGATGGCTGTGCCAAGGCAGCTAGCTGTTGGGAAGCAGCAGAGGTGAGGACAGGGGCCCACTGTCTTTGCAGAGAGCACAGTCCCTGGAGGACCCATCGGAGGGCAAACCAGAGTCACTCTGCGGAATGAACACATGCAGTACATCATTACCTGGTCAGTTGCACTGCCCCTGGTCCCCTCTTTTTAGTGCACTTCACAGCCTAACGATTTTTTTTCAACCTAAGGTATGGACTGTGTGCAGCTACATCATACCTGTGGTTTAAAAAATTCCTGCGTCGGACACCTGGCATGTGAAGAAGTCAATACAGAATGATCCCTAAATAATCAGAAGGTCCCTGCATAGATGGCATCTCAAGAGACTTGATTTTACTGGATCATGTATTATCAGTATAAATAAATGCTTTATAGACTCACATTCATTGCTACCTTAAATAAGACAGTGACTGGTCAATCACAAAACCCTGGCTTGGTTTCTGAGCATTTTACTGCTATATACAGCCTTTTCATGCAAGTTACACAATTTCTAAAGCTCTCACGCTACAGGGCATGCCCTTGCTACTGCCTGAAACAAGTTTATTGCCTTCAGCCCAAGACACTGGATGAAGGACAATTTATTATTTTTATGTACAGAAATGCAACAGCATACATTTATCCCAGTTTAGTGGCAAGTTCTTTAGCCTTTGCCTTTTCCAGCTTGGCAATGCGAGCCACAGATTTTGGACCCAGAACGTTGCCTCCCCAGTGGCGACGGATCTGAAATGAAAAAAGAAGCAGTCAGCTTGGCCTGCCATCTCCCAAGGATTAACACTTCGGAGTTTTGGTTTGCTTGAGTCAGCCACTCCCTTGAAAGCTCGATTCACCCAAGAAGAGTACTTAGGTAGTTTCTTACCTCATCATATCTGTCATTGTAGTTGGTTCTGATAGCTTCCACCAACTTAGCCAGAGCTCCTTTGTCTTCCCTGGGTGGGGGAGAAAAGGTGGGCTTTCAGTTTTAGTTACTCTTTAGCAAATTCCATTTTTAGTTCCAAATAAGCCTTTTTGCCTCAGATATAACATGACCACATGATTCATTCAGGTGAAGAAATTCTTAACCATCATAGGCAAAAGGTGAAATATGTAGGTTCATTAAGCTAGAACATTGGTCTTTTTAATGGAAGAGGGTTATGGGGATTGAACTTAAGGACACTATCACTGAGCCACACCCTAAGCCCTATTTTGTATTTTATTTAGACAGGGTCTCACTTGAGTCACTTAGCACCTCGCCATTGCTGAGACAGACTTTGAACTCATGATCCTCCAAAATCTAAAATGGTCTTAAAATGTCTTAAGGGAGCAAATGGACTGGGGGTTGGGGCTACACTTACGAGTTAACCTGTGTGAAGGCAACAGTGGTGCATGTCTTCCTGTGAACCAGACGTCCCAGCCTAGCCTTCCCCTTGATGATGCAGTAAGGGACTCCCATCTTGCGACACAGAGCAGGCAGGAAGACAACCAGCTGGAAGAAAGCACTGGCTGGAAAGTGTGTTTTGACCAAAACAGTCCCTTAAGAGATCTAGGTTGGTCATTGCTCAGAGTTAAAAAGCTCAAGTATATATGCACTTCAAGGTCTAATTCAGCAAAAGGCTTGCATCATTGCAAGAACCAGGCATGAACTGGATCACTTGTCAGTGCTGTCCTCAATTAAGGGGACTATCCTTGTCACCCACTTTGGTCTTATTATGCCAGACTCATCATTAAGCCTGTTCCACCCTGGTTTCAGTAATCTGTTTAAAAATATGCCCAACCCACCTCGATGGGATCCACATCATGTGCGATCACTACCAGCTGAGCCTTCTTGTTCTCCACCAAGGTGGTGACAGTATTGACCCCTGCAAAACACAAACACTCTGTGAGCATTCAGACATGGCTCTGGTGACAGAAAACAATTGTAATGAGCTGTGACTCAGTGTTAAAAAGCTCGGATTTCAACCCTCACAGTGATTTCGGGTGAAACTGATGCATCATAGCACAGGCTACCCCACTTTTTGCCCCCTCTACAGAAAGGCCCATTCACCTGCTCGAAGGACAGGTGGTCTCTTTGTGGGAACATCCCCTTTGCCAGCAGCCTTCTTCTCAGCCCGGGCCAACAGCCTCTGCTTCTTTTCCTGCTTGGTCTCAGGTCTGTACTTGTGGGCAAGCTTAAGCAGCTGGGTGGCTGGGAAAACATTCTTCAGTTAGGCTCAGGTAACACAACATAAATGCCTTAATAATAGTACTACGTAAGAACTGAGTAGAAAAAAACTCTAGAGCCACATGTCACATCTTTTCAGTTAGGCCAGCTCCTTGTTCGGAGGGACGCTGGTACATCCCAGAGCCCCACCTGTTTGGCGGTCCAAGGCCTGGGTGAACTGGTTAATCGCAGGAGGCACTTTCAGCCGCTTATAGAGAATAGCCCTTTGCCGCTGCAGCCGGATGTAGCGGGGCCATTTTACAAAGCGGGTAAGGTCCCTTTTGGGCTGGATGTCCTGTCCTGGGAAGTAAAGGGCAACACTGTCAGTAAGGCTGACTGGTATCAGGTTTCCGCCTCCGGTCTGGGTGCTGTGCATCAGCGATCTTGGTGGTCTAAATGTCATCACCATCTTTCAGATAGCAAATATTCTTTCACATCATCTGCACGCACACGCCTCGGACCGGAGACAGCGCCCCTTCCCTCTACAGCGGGAGCTCCCCCAGCACCACTCGGCGGACCAGCCCGCTCCCTGGGGGCGGCGGGGGCCCCACCCCCGGGGCCGCCTGCGCTCACCGATGCCGAAGTTCTTCGGCCTCTTCTCGAAGAGCGGGTTCACTACCTTCTTAGCCTCCTGCTTCTTGACCACGGCGGGGGCCGGGGCCACCTTCTTCCCCTTGGCCTTCTTTCCCTTCGGCTGCGCAGGGGAAGAGCCAGTTAGTCGGCGCCGCTCTCGCGCCCCCAGGCCCGCACGGCACTGCTCGCGCCCCCGTCCCCCCACGTGCGCTTCGGCCCAGGACACCCGCACGGTCGGGCTGCTCCGCGGCGTGGCTCGGAGGCGGAGTCCGAGGCAGCAACTGTAGCCGCCTAAGCCTCGGCCCGCCCAAGTCCCGCACTGCGGCGCTATGCTCCCCGCTGGCCCAACTCCTCTGTGCCAAGCCCAATAGGGCTCCAGTAGGGCTCCACTAGCGCCGAGCGGAGCCGCGGACCCGCGCAGCCGTGTCCCGAAGCGGATGACGGCGGATGAAACCCGGACCCAGATCCGGGGCTAGACGTTGCACCACGACTCACCATCTTGGTCGGCAGGAGGAGAGAGAAAGAAGAAAGAATTGTGGGTAATAAGTAAGCGGCCTCAGATATCGCGATAGCCGGCGCCTTCGCGGGATTTCGAACTTAAAGCGACAGGACTCCTTAAAGTCTACCGTCGGGGGCGGGGGGGGGGGAGGAGGGCCTAGCGCGGCGCGTGCGCGGCTGACGCTCTCGGCCCCAGGTCGGGCGTCCGCTGAGAGCTGGCTGGGAGTTGCTCTTGCAGGCGTGGGCTCCTGTGTTGCCGGGCCGACTTTCCTTCGCGACTGCACAGAGGCTCCGCTCCTTCGCGGCCCGCGGCCCAGGCCCGAGTCTGCGGTGTGTGATCGAGCTGGGCGGCGTGACAAGAGCTGCGGGCCAGGCCACGCAGGCCTTCGCCGGCGGTCGCCCGTGGTGAGCGCGGCGAGCGGAAGAGGGCGCAGGGTCAGAGGGACCCGGGTGGGGGCCCGAGAAGGAGCCGGCCGCCGCCGGCGGGGCGCATATGCCAGTCCCAAACGGCGTGGTCCGCGTGGTCCGGGGCAGGCAGTGGGTGCCTCGGGTGCTGGGGCGAAGAGAGGTGCACCCGAGGAGCGCCGCGGCCCCGGCGGAGCCCGCCTGCGGAGATGGATCCGGGTCTGCTGGGCGAGGGTGGCTAAGTTCAGTCCTGTACTTTCTGGTGCCAGGCCCCGCTACGCGTCCGAGGCCGACCATGGCCCAGCAGAGAGCCCTGCCCCAGAGCAAGGAGACGCTGCTGCAGTCTTACAACAAGCGGCTCAAGGATGATGTCAAGTCCATCATGGACAACTTCACCGAGATCATCAAGACCGCCAAGGTGGGGATGCTGCCTTGGCCTCCAGAGAACGAGGGAGAGCAGGGACTGAGCCGCTCTGCTTAGTGGTTTTTGACCAGCACCCGTGTCTGTGGGGGCTGCACTCTGTGACGGGTGGGGATGCTGCGGGGAACAGGTTTTTGTCCCCGTGGAGAAAACGTTTTGGGCTGGAGTGGCGTGCTGTAGTAACAAACGTGTCAACAGATAAATAAATGAGCCAAATACTTACAAGCCTTGGTAGAGTAATAGGGAATTTTGGCCTAGTTGCTGAGCTTCCAAGGCCAGTGCTTACTAGCCATGTGGATTTGATGGAGACCCCATGCCTCTGTGCCTCAGTTTCCTCTGTGGTGTGGGTCCTTGAGATTAGATTAATTTATCTGTATAAAGTAGTTATCACAGGGTCTGGCACAGAGCAAGTGACCCAGACTCTGTAGCTGTTGCTAGTGAGTGTGAACAGGTGGCAGGCAGGCAAAAAGGGGGGCGGGGCACCTCTCCAGGCAGGCAAAGCAGTCAGTGTCTTGCCAGGGTCAGGTAAGTCCACTGACTGCTGCAGTAGCACCACATGGAGCGGGATCTTTCCAGACCTCTGCAGAAGTGGCTGGCTTGGTCAGTAATAGTAATGATGGGAGTTAATTTAGCACCATGTCAGGTTGTGCTGAGGACTCTATGCTGTTCTGTGCAATCTTTGTAAGGACTCTGAGGCAAGGGCCCTTGTCCTTTCCACATTCAGAGGAGGAAACTAACATCCAGAGTTCTCAGCAATTTGCCCAATCACTTGGCCAATAATAGCAGAGCCAGGAGTGTCTCAGGAGGTCTGGCTCTTATTGTTGAGGGTGTCCTAACACCCTTGCCCTGCCCTGTCCCTCACAAGGCTTGTCAGAAGCCATGCCCAGGGTGACAGCCAGGACTTTAGAGCCAGCAATGCTGAGCTGGCCTCCTGGTTCCTCAGTTTATTTCTGAGACAGCTTGGGCTCAGTGAGGTCTATCCCAGCATCAAGGTTACCTGTCTGTAAGCAGGAACAGCAGCACAGCTCCTGTGAAGTTTCGTGAGAGAAAATGGTCAACCAGTGGTGCTTAATGTGAGGCCTGACATTCAGGAAATGGACACTTAAAACATTCTTCATCCTTTATTCTGTAGTTCCAACAGTTTGTTTAGTGTCATCAAGTGACACTAATCTCTGGCAAACAGGGTTTTACACCCCAAAAAAGTTCTGGCCAAGGCTGCGTATAATAGTGCATGCCTGTAATCCCAGATACTCGGGAAGCTGAGGTAGGAGGATTGCAAGTTTGAGGCCAGCCTGAGCAATTTAGCAGGACTGTGTCTCAAAACATAAAATAAAAAGGGCTGGGATTGTGGCTCAATGGTGGAGCACTTGCCTAGCATGTGTGAGGCACTGGGTTAATTTCTCAGCACCGTATGTAAATAAATAAAATAAAGGTCCATTGACAACTAAAATAGTTAAAGGGCGCAGGGTGCTGGGGATATAGCATAGTGGTAGTTTCCAGAACAGGGGGAGGGGGGAAAAATCTTGGCCAAGTTAGTTAAGACACCTCTCTACATCTGGCAGTGTCCGTTTGTCTTGGAGAAAGTGCCAGTTGTCTTCCATAGAAAAGAACAGAGAGTTCATTGAATCTCGTGATTAGAGCACCAGCACCAAGTGGTAGAAGGCAGGATACACTCTAGCAATGTGGGTATGGGAAGCCAGGTCAGGCCAGCAGTGGGGACTCCATGACTGCCAACTGGACTGATTCTTTTTTGTTTGCCCCCAGATTGAGGATGAGACGCAGGTGTCTCGGGCTACTCAGGGTGAACAGGACAATTACGAGATGCACGTGCGGGCTGCCAACATCGTGAGTTATGTGGAGAGCACGACTGGGACTCCAGAGGGTCATGGGTTTGTGGTTGGAGTATAGTTCTTCTGCCCTCTTTCTACCTGCAACAGAAGGACAATGCAGGGGTGCTGGGTCTCATCTGTTGGCAGCTTTTGAGAATGGGGTCGGGCAAATCACTTCTCAGGAGATTGTCCCCAAGAGAGCTGCTGGGAAGGGGCAAGGTGGGTAGTCTGCTAAGTCCATTCTGTGACTTTGGGGGCCAGGAAGATAGAGATGCTGCTGATGTGAAAGTTGCCTGAGTCCAGATTGAAAAGGCACATTGTCGAGTGGACCAGCTGTCTGTGCAATGTGATCCTCCTGGAGTCGTGGGGAAACCCAGCTAGCCAGAGTTTCTGCAGGTGTGCCCATGGATGAGTGTGGGAAAAGGCCCCCTAGGAATCCTGCCCAACTGGTGGCTGTGCTTCCCAGGGAAGAGTAGGGCAGGAGGCAAAATAGGATATAGGCTTCTCTATGGGGTTGAGTTGGATAAGCAGGATGTGCTTGTGCCTGACTGGTCAGATTGGAGATGGGTCCTGTAGGGGTAGAAACCAGAGGTTGATGGGAAGTTTTGGGGAGAAAGCTTATCTCATGTGCTGTTCAAGGCGGGTCAGCTTCACAGATGACCCTGTGCGGTTGGGTCTGTCGTCCCCACCTTGCAAACAAAGAAGCTGAGTTTCCCAGGGAGGCACTACTGGTCCAGGGTCACCCTCAACCTGTGACTACCCTGATTCTATGCTGCAGGTACGGGCTGGAGAGTCCCTGATGAAGCTGGTGTCTGATCTCAAGCAATTCCTGATCCTCAACGACTTCCCATCGGTGAATGAGGCCATTGACCAGCGAAACCAGCAGCTGCGCGCTCTGCAGGAAGAGTGTGACCGCAAGCTCATCACCCTGAGGGACGAGGTCTCCATCGACCTATACGAGCTGGAGGAGGAGTATTATTCGTCCAGGTACAAATAGGGCTGGACTCCGTGCAGGAAGGAGCCTGCCTACTTGGGCCTGGCCCAGCCTGGAAAGTCTTTCTGTTTTTTCACAAACGTGCCTGGTCTTGGCTCTGCTGCCCATGTTCCAAAGCAGAGTCCCTGGCCAGCATGATCAATCAACAGACAGTTCACAGCCACCTGCCGGGGCCCTGGTCTTTCCCTCAGTGCAGTGGGATGAGAATCACAGGACATCTGGTGTTGGGGAAGTTGAGTCTGGAGAACAGTGTCCTAGGGGCTGGGCCTAGTGGCTCTTGGTTCTTGAATCCATATGTAGATGTGGCAGCCAAGTCTGGGCTGGCCCCTCAGCGTCCCACAGGCCCACACCCATGTCCAGAATGCCACTATTTGCCTTAGGATGCAGCTACAAGTGAATGCTGTTGAATCCCATGGTGTGGAGGTGGGGCAGCCATGGCAGGGAGGAGGAAGGAGCCAGCAGACTTCCTTAGCAGCCAGGGCCTCATGCTTGGGTGCTGGTATCTGGTCTGCTCAGGCTTATTCATGGAGCTGGAGACTCCTGCATGCCAGCCTCAGCAGTAGCAGGACCCATCAACCTAGCCAGCATGGGGCCCCTCAGAATCCTAACACCTGAGTCTGTGAGCCTGAGGGGTCCCACAGAAATCAGAGTCCAGTGTGATGGATATGGGGGGAAGCTCAGGCTAGACACAGGGGCCTTGCAGCTCTGTCCCACTAGCTTGGGAAGTCAAGATTCAGTCCAGCAGTTTCGAAATCCAGCCACTAAACCTTCTCCCTCCCTGCTCATGAATTTAAAATGTAATGGCATAGTGAGTGGTACACTTCTGTAATCCCCACAACTTGGGAGGCTGAGTCAGGAGAATGCGAAGTTCAAGGCCTGTGTTGGCAATTCAGTGAGACTCTCTCAAAAATAACTGGGGGGATGGGGTTGTGGCTCAGTGGTAAAGCAGTTGCTTAGCATGTGTGAGGCACTGTGTTTGAATCTCAGCACAACATATAAATAAATAAATGTCCATCAACAACTAATACAATATTAAGGAAAAGAAATCCAAAGATTTAAAAGAAAGGACTGGGGCTATAGTTAAGTGGTAGAGCATCCCTGGGTTCCACCCTCCAGTACAATGAAAAAAAAAATTAAAAAATAAAATGTTCCTTTCTGACCCACGGAGGCCTTGCTACGGAGTCAAATGGCCCATGGGGCCATTCTGTGTCTCTCCCACAGGCAACCTGTCTTCTCCAGCCAGCCTGCCCTTCCCATGTCCCTGTGGTGAAGCTCTGGCCTCTGCTTAAGTGTTCACTTCAACAATCTGGGCTTCGCCATGCCGGGGCCAGGGGGTTTCATCCTCCCCTCTCCTTCCTCTGTGCCTAGTGACCTGCTGGCCACTCTGGCCTCCCTCCGCGTGGGCTGCTCCTGCCTACACTCTGTCTGCTCACTGCTTGCTCTTTCTGGCTCTGCTTCCTTTTCCACTCCTGGGGATGCCACTCAGTGCCCAGGTGGTTCTGAGCCTGAATGCTAAGGGCAGATGCAGAGGCCAGAGCCGCTGCATTTTAGACAGCTGTGGGCACGACCTTGCTCTGAGTGGTTCCTGCCAGGACTGATGAGCCACTCCTTGCCTCAAGTATTCCCTGCGAGGTGGGAAACCACACAGAGCCCAGCAAGTCTTAAGGCCGGAGAAGCAGTGTGGGGAGGTGCAGGGCCTGTTTTCCCGATAATCATCCTGTTTAGGTCAAGTCATAGGCAGGGTCTCTGTTGTCAAGGCTCCTTACAGTCTGATGACCTCCCTAGCCAGGGAGGGGATGGGCACCCAGGCTGGGAGGGGACCTTCAGAGACGTCCATGAGGAATTGCTCAGCAAGTTGAAAGTTGGAGGGCCTGCTGAGCCTCTCGGATGCAAGGGTGGTCCCTGTGGCCCCTCTCTCAGCCAGGCCTGCTGCAGAGGGGCAACCACAGATAGAAGGGAAGGCAAGTTGGGGTGGTGTTCATGTTTTCTTAACTCTGCTTCTATCTTGCTTTCCCCTCCCCTGGCTTTCCTCTTGCCTGCTCCTGTCCCTCCCTGGGGTTTCTGGTGGTGGAAAAGCTCAAGTCTTTGCGAAGCTAATGACCTGCCTCTGTGCGAAGCTTACTGGAGGCTGGACCCCGACACAGACTCCGCTGATGGTCTCTCAGCCCCTCTGCTGGCGTCCCCGGAGCCCGGTGTTGGCCCTCTGCAGGCTGCAGCCCCTGCCCACTCACACACTGGTGGCTCTGGCCCCACAGAGCATGCCTGAGCTTCTCAGGGCCACTCTCCCAGGACCCCTAGTTCATCAGGAACAAATCCAGGGTTCTGCCCTGGATGTTCACCATAGCCCTGTTTCTCTCAGCCTCCACTTCCAGTTGAGTACTCTAGGACCCCCTGTGGCCTCCTTTAACTGGCCAAGCCAGGGTCAGCCCCAGGACAGTTGGGGAAAGTTGTTCAGGGTGGCCCACCATGTCTAGCTGCTACCTTCCTGACTGACCAGGTCAGAGAAAGTTGGTCTTGTTGAGGACCTGGACTGTGGGGCAGTGATAATGCAGGATACCAGGAAGACAACCTGTGAATGTATTTAAAATTGGGAGGGGAGCTAGGTATGGTATGCACATCTGTAACCCCAGCAACTCAGGAGCCTTGAAGCAGCAGGATTGTGAGTTCAAGGCCAGCCTGGCAAAAAAAATGGGGATGTAGCTCAGCTCAGTGGTGAAGCACCCCTGGGTTCAATCCTCAGTAATCCCCCAACACACACACACAGAAAAAGAATGGGGGGGGGGGCTTAGTGGAGAGCAGTAGCCAAGCCCTTAAGCCTTGGCTCCTGTGCAGAGACCTGCTTACTGCATCTTTCCCCAAGCACAGATGTGCCTGCTGTGTGTAGACTGCCTGCCTCGGGAAGGCTGTGTGAGCAGATGGCCCACTCACAAGGCAGCCTGCCAGGGCTTCTTCCTGAATTCTGTTATGTCTGTTTTGCTACTTTTGTAATGAAATTTAAAATAAAAATACCACCTTGTGTGTTGGTTCCTCTCTTTCTCACTTCTGGTCAGTCTAATACTGCCCTTGGACTCTTAGCAGCTTCTGCATAACTCCTTGCTCTGCCTGGATGGCTTTGGGCTCCAGCCTCCTGGGTGCTCCCAGTAGGTCTTGGATGTTTCATTAATGAATGGAAAACTTGCTGTTGCACATCACATGGTTCGGGAATCAGTACTTGGGTATCATCTACTTCTTAATGCCACTGAGTCTGTGCTGCTACACCTGCATTTCAGAGAGAAAGAGGACACAGGCTTGCAAGAGGTGAGCTGTGCCTATAGCCACAGAGTTGGGAAGTGAAGTGAAACAGGATTTGAACTCTTAGGAGCCAGACCTGTTAGGTGCAGGGCAGGCTGAATGAATGTCAGCTGCAGGATAACCTGGGGAACTCTAACTCCGCTCTGTCTGGTCCTTTATCACCTGTTTGTGTCAAGGCTCAACAGTCGACCCCCCCACCCATCTGATGCAACAGAAACCCACATTTGACCCTGCCGCATCTGCCTGAAAGCAGATGACACCTGTAGCAACTACTGTGATCCAATTCTGTACGCCAACAAGGCAGCTTGCACACCAAGTGACCCCATTAGATTTGGACTACAAAAACTCCTGCTGGGCCCCCTCTTGCTCTTTTTTCTCTCTTTGCTCCCACGCCCCTTCTCTTTCTCATGGCTGCAATAAAGATCTCTTGGTCTCTCCCAGTGTTGTGGTCACTTTCAAGACCCAGTACCTTTTTGGTACCAGGTGTACCTTTGACATGCAGAGACTACAGTGCTAAGGTGGCTGCAGTGGTGGTAGACCAAAGACTAGGGCTGCATCCAGTGGCTATCCACCTGCTTCACCTCCTTCCCATGAGGAAGATCACTGTTCCTGATATTGGCAGCCCAGGATCCAGCTTTGAGGAACTGCAGCCTGTCACCAGGGAGCCCCAGACCTCAGGAGCTGGCAAGTGGGGGGCGGGGGTCAGAAACTTGCTCAGAGGGAGTTTTTATTGATAAGATGTGGGGTGGTCTCCAGCATTTTAACTGTCGGAAGTTTCTACGGAGCCGCTAAGGAGAAAAGGAGTCCCCTACACCTGGAAGCTGAGAGTTGGGAGAGGGGGACTGGAAAGAACTGAAACATCTTTCGAATCATGAATTTAATTTGCTGCTTCAACACTATATTTCCCATTCAAAAGCCGAGGGGTTTCTTCTGCCTCTCCAGCCCTGGGAGAGACGTCCTCCATATCCCGCAGTCTCTCGAGCCTGTGTCGGAGGGGTTGTAGCCTAGACTTCAGCTACGCGTGTTAGAGCAGCCGGTGGCCGCCACGTGACCAGCCCAGCTCAACGCCGGGCTCCACCGCGCGGCAGGGGCTGGGCGGAGTGAGGAGCCCCCGTTGGAACTGAGGCGAGCGGTGGCCCCGCGACCCCAGGCTCCGTTTTGCATTAGCGGGAGGTTCCTTGGTCCTTGGAGCGGACGTGCGCGAGCAGGAGCCGGGCCTGAGCCCCAGCCGCCGCCGTGGCACTCGTCCGGGACGCGGCGGTGCTCGGAACTGAGCCGGGGGCACCGCGCAGGCCACACCCCTTCCGGCGCGGCCAGGCCCGATCAGGCGAGCGCGGGCGCGGAGGCAGGCACAGCCAGACGAGCGCCGAGCCGCCGCGCCGGGCCCACGAGTGCGCCGCCATGGCCTCCCTGCAAGCCAAGGACGCCTACTTGCAGGACCTGGCCAGGAAGATCTGCGCCCCGCACGGCCCCGAGCCACCGCGGCGCGCGCGGGGTAGGCGGGTCGCGCTGGGCCGGGATCGGGTCGGGTCCGAAGTCGGTCTGGCTGGGATCGAGGTGGCCTGGGGCCTGGCGGAGTGCGGTCGGGGTCTCAGCTCCGCGGAGGCTCGGAGGAGGGCAGGAGAGCTCGCGTCCCGCCCCGCTCCTGGGGTGCTCGTGGGTGCGAAAGCTGCCCTAGGAGCAGGGGCCAAGGCAGGAGGCAGAAGTCCTTGGCTGGAGAACGCGTCGGTCTTGATTTCCTTGGCCTGTCTTCAGCGAGAGGAAGATCAAGAGCTGTTTTAAGGGTCTAGATTAGGGGCCGGATCCAGTCCAGGGGAGGGTCCGCTGGAGTCAGGACCAGGGCCTTCGCAGGGAGCCCCACTCCAGGCAGGGGCTGGGGCAGCCATCTGACCCCAGTTAGTCCTCAAGTGGACCAGAGAGTCTGTGAAATGCCGAACAAAGCGTAATCTACCTTACTCTTGGGCATTACCCTGACGCGTGGCCCTGGGGTGAAGAGAGCACCCCTGCTCTCAGCAAGCCCCCTCCTGCCAAGGAGGACCGCTCCTCCCCTGGAGCTGCTGGGGCTGGCCTGGTGCATCTCCAGCTCTCCACCTGGAGTAGTCTATAGGGAGCAGTGAGCAGTCAGGCAGAAATGGTAGACAGAGGAGGAGGGAGGGAGGAAGAGGGCTCCTGCCGTGCGACAGGAGAATCTCGAGCTCAAAGCCAGCCTCAGCAATGGTCAGGTGCTAAGCAACTCAGTGAGACCCTCTCTCTAAATAAAATACAAAATAGGGCTGGGGATGTGGCTCAGTGGTTGAGTACCCCTGAGTTCAATCCACAGTACTTAAAAAAAAAAATAGGAATGGACAGGGGCTTGATTCCCACTCAAGTCAGCACACAGGATTTTGTTGGGCAGAGGTGCCATAACTTGCTGCTGGACATGGATGTGTGAGTCTCCCTAGCTCAGGTGCTGAGCTGGTGCACATCCTGGGCTTTGTGCAGGAGAATCCTTTGTGCTGGGTCCTGCACGTGGTTGTGTGCTAGGTTTTGGTGTGTGGCTGCTCTGTTTTTGGAGCTTTTGTTTCTGAGCACTGTGGCCTAGTGTTGCTGGCTCCTCTGCCTACCTGAAATCTACCTGATTTCCTTCATGGGATCAAAGTCCTTGTGGGATCAAAGCCTTTGTGAGACCTTCCTGTTGCTGTGTGGGGCATAGAGATTGGAATAGCAGCTTTTTGTCACTTTATATCTCAGCTAGTAAAATTCAAGGCTCAGAAGCTTCTGGACCCCGAAAAAAGAAAAGAAAGAAAACACCAAAAAAATTCTGGGAACAGGAACAGAAGGCTTCAGAGCACAAAGCCAAGACCTTTGGGGAGAAGAAATCTCCAGTGGCTCCTGGGACCAAGAAGCCAACAGCAAACAAAGAGGAGCCTTCCATCTCCACAGGGGCCCCTGCAGGTAAGGGGCTCCAGGGCAATGGGGTGGGGATTAGATGCAAATGTGGCCTCCTCTGCTCTTAAGTCGCCATCAGGGTACTGGCTATTCAGAGCTTCCCAGAGAGTGAAAATCACAGAAATGCAATGGATAGTAGACTATGGGAAGAGCATGGTGATCTGGGCTATTGGCCAAGACTATGGAGGACATGGCTCCACCATGCAGCCAGCGCAATGGTTTCATTAATGAGGTTCTTGGCATAAAAGTTACCTAGAAGAGATCGAAATAAAACACACAGACTCAGTTACCTTATTTCTATTGCTAGGTCCGAGACGGCTCCCCTCTCTGGTTCCCTCCTCTAACCGCCCAGCAGGGCAGCAAAGATTACTCAGGGCTAGCAGGAGAGAGAGAATGAACATGCCTGGGAGTAGCTTTTTATTGGGGAACAAGAGATTCAGGGGAGAATTCCATCCAGTGAAGGTTGAGGGGGGGCTGCACTCCAAGGTCAGGGTCAGTGATCAGGCACACCCCCACACGGATGGGTTCTCTCATCAGGAAAGGGTCGGGAAAGTACCGACACAGCCAGAACGCCTCAGACCCTTAACGGGAGCCACCCAATCACGTGTCAGAATGGCTTCCCACACATGGCTATGAGTTTCTCAGCATCTGGAGCAGTGAGACTGGTAGGAAGAAATTTTTTTGTACCACAGTGACCAGATATAACCATCCAATCCAGGAGGCTGTAGGGGCCAATCCACATTGAAGAGGTGGATGGAGTGGAATTTAATGGATTGGCCTGTAGATCCGCAAGTGGCCACTGGGGACAGGAGGGCAGTGAGTACAGGCTGAGGCTTAGGTATTGGGCCCTGGGGAAGGACATCAAGAAGGGCCTCCTTTCAGCCCTGTCTCCCTCCCTGCAGGTGGCCAGGCTGCAGCATCTGATTCTGTCTTTGCCCTGGATGTCCTGCGCCAGCGGCTGCATGAGAAGATCCAGCAGGCTCGAGGCCAGGTAGGTGGGCCACCTCTGGAGCACTCATCAGTATGTCTTTGGAGTAGCCTCCCTACCCAGCTCCATGCTCGGGGTGAGAGGGGGCTCTTAGCAGGAAGCCCTGGGGGAGCAGGAGAACCTGCTTCCTGGAGAACCTCAGTCCCAGGGTCCCTGGCCTTTTGCTTGCTCCTCTCTCCCATGGGTCTCAGAAGCCCAGACTTCTCCTCTGGGAAGCCACCTTTGTTGGCGCCACAACAGCTAGCATGGCCCCTCTGTTCTTCTAAAGGTTACCATGAGATGAAGTGACTGGCCAGCCTCCATTTTTGTGCTGAGTAGTGCTGTTTACTCTCTGACCTGGGCACCCACCTTTCCCTGGGACCCCTCCCGCCCACCTCTGCTCTGCAGACGGCTTCAGCCTCCTGGGTCATGACCACTGGCCCTTCCCTGTTTCCTAAGAGGCCATCAAGGTCCTGGGCCCTCATTCCTGCAGCACAGGGCTGGGTAGGTCTGGTGCAGGGCACTCTTGTTGGCTGTGGAACTGAAAGGTCTTTGGGATGGGGCTGCAGTGCAGAGCCCTAGTGCACAGGACCGGCCTGCTCATGCAGAACCAGGCCCCGCTCAGAATTGGAGTGACCCACTTGGCAGTTGGTGAAACTGTGGTTGGCCTGAAGCTGGAAGCCACCCTCTTGTCCCTCACCCTGGAGCCACTGGCGCCTTGGGCAGCAGTCCTGTTGAGGAGCTCCTCTTGCACCTTCCAGCCCTAATTCCATCTCTGCCCTGTGTCAGGGCGGGGCCCTGAGGCTGGGAGGACTCTGAGCAGACCCTGCTTCCCCAGGATGGCACGCTCTCTGCTGCCAGACTGGAGAAAAGGCAGCGGAGAAAGCAGGAGCGCGATCGGAAGAAGAGGAAGCGGAGGGAGCTATTAGCGAAGGAGAAGGAGAAGGCGAAGGCAGCGGCACAAACCGGAGGCACTGCAGCGGTGGCGGATCCCCCTGCAGCGGTCTGCGCAGGGCCGCAGGAGCCAGCGCTGATCTTCAATAAGGTGAACCGAGCAGGCTCCGGGCCCTGGCCTGTCCCCTGGTTGGCTCTGTGGCCTCAACTCCCTCTTGGGTGGCAGCAGCCGCGTGGTCTGGGTGCTCCTGAGGTGGGGTGCCGGTTCTGCGTTGTCTCCGACCTGCTGCTCGTCCCTAGGTGGAGGTCAGTGAGGAGGAGCCGGCCACCAAGGCCCAGCGGCGGAAGGAGAAGCGGCAGAAGGTGAAGGGGAACCTGACCCCTCTGACAGGCAAGAACTACCGGCAGCTGCTGGAGCGCCTGCAGGCGCGGCAAGGCCAGCTGGAGGAGCTGCGGGAGCAGGACGCAGGGAAGGCCCGGGAGCTGGAGGCCAAGATGAAGTGGACCAACCTGCTGTACAAGGCCGAGGGGGTCAAGATCCGGGACAACGAGCGGCTGCTGCAGGAGGCCCTGAAGCGCAAGGAGAAGCGCCGGGCTCAGCGGCAGCGCCAGTGGGAGAAGCGCTCGGCCCACGTCGTGGAGAAAATGCAGCAGCGGCAGGACCGGCGGCGGCAGAACCTGCGCAGGAAGAAGGCGGCCAAGGCTGAGCGGCGGCTGCAGAAGGCCCGCAGGAAGGGCCGCGTGCTGCCCCAGGACCTGGAGCGGGCGGGCCTCGCCTGAGTACCCCGACCCTCCCACCGCGAACCCTCCCCACCCTGGCTGCTGTCTCTGAGACTTCAGAGCTCCCAGGTGATACGTGACACTGGGCACAGCCCGAGCGCAGCAGATGCCATCCTCGTCTCCCAGAGCTGCCTGAGGCTCAGATCACATGCTGAGGAGAGTGGGGTGTCTGTGTTGTCCCTGAGCAGGGCCAAGGCCTGCAGACCCACAGGAGTCGAGAACTAGACTCAATCCCAGAGTCCTTGTAGGGTGGGAGAGCTTCCCTGAAGTCTGCAGGTTGCTGCGGAGCCCTCCTCCAGGCCCTCCTGCCTTTCCTGGGTTCCCAGGGGTCCTGGGCAGGAAGAAAAGGGCCTTGGTCAACTGTCCCATTAGTTCAGGGCTCAACAGGAAGGGATGCAAGCCCAGGGGACTGACTGGCTCCCATAGCTGGGAGAACTGGCTCCCAAGCACTGCCCTTCTGGGGATGCCTTGCTCTTCCCTGTGGTAGTCTCATCTCTCCTGTTCCTCAGTAGTCCTAGGACAATGTTTTCCCAGCTCAAAATCCAAAGAGGGGAAGGGAGCTGTTCTTCCCAGGCCCATGGGGTGTGACTGAGGCTGCGCAGTCACCTCTGGGCATTTGCTGGCTCGAGGGCTGTGTAGTGGTCAGCGAGCCTCGGCACCCTCCTGGAGTCAGGGCAGAGGACTCCCTATGGGTACAGGGCTGAGGGAAGCCTGCTTTCACCAGATGAGTGGGTAGGAGATGGGGACAGGAACCTCAAGTGAGAGCCTGGATGCAGACGGGGGAGCGCGGCTGGACATTTCCCTAGTGTCTTGGGAGCATCCCCCACTGCCTGAACAGCTCTTTAGAAATGGGCTGCTTGTGCTGATTTGGTGGCCCACACTGGTGATCCCAGCACTCAGGAAACTGAGGCAGGAGCTGGAGGATCAAAACTTAGAGACCAGCCTAGGCAATTAGCAAGACCCTGCTTCAGAATAAATGAAACAAATGAGAAGCTGGGGCTGCAGCTCAGTGGCAGAGCAGCTGGTTCAATCCTTGGTACCAGACCCCGGGGGGAATGAGCGCTCCCCCCCACACACACACCAAAGGCTACTATTTAATAAAACAGGCAGAGTACACCTATGCACACAGTGGAAAGGTCCAGGAGAGAACAGGCCTTGGGTGGGGTAGGTTTCTGTACTCTTAAGGCCTTTGCTGTGGCCCAGTTGAAATGTCCCATACGGGTTATTTTCTTGTAAAGGAGTGGGCTGGGGGAGTTAAGCTGGTTGGCAGCCCCCATCGCCCTTGGTATCTACTTTGTCACTGCACTCAGGCCCTGCTCTTCTGGGTGGCCTCCACCAAAGTTAAGCCCAGTGAGGGGCACTGGGGCCTGAGGTTCTGCTCCTAGCAGGGCTCCTGTTCAAGTGGCTGCCCACGACTCCTGCTGGTTGGCTGAGGCCCCAGTAGCTGTGTGCTGATCTGATAACTCTGCCCCATCCTGCTTCCTGCGCTTGGTCACCACAGGCTATATCCAATAAACCTCTTGCATTCCTAATTTGGCCTCTGTCTGTTTTCTGGAGGGACACATAGCTCCCGGTACAATGCCAAGTAAGTGTTTTGTTTGTTTTTTGGTGCTAGGGATTGAACCCAGGTCACTTAACCACTGAGCCTCATCCCCAGCTCTATTTTGTATTTTATTTAGAGACAGGGTCTCACTCAGTTGTTCAACCATTGCTGAGGCTGGCTTTAAACTTGCAATCCTCGTGTCTCGGCCTCCTGAGCCACTGGGATTACAGGCGAGTGCCACTATGCCCAGCTAAAACAGATCTTAAAAGCATTCTTCTTACCTTGTTCCTGATACTGAACACTCAAAAATCTACAAAATTAGTAAAACAGTAGAGGATAAGAGAGGACACTGTGTTGCCAAGTCCTAGGACCTACTCTAAACTTTTGCCTTTGCCAAGCCCTCCCCAACAGAGCTGGGTGGTCCTGGTCAACTGAGAAGGCGGTGGCTTCCAGTCACCACCCCTGCTTTGACAACCTTGACAAAGTTAACAAGGGCAGTGACAGTGCCTCCCTGCAGCTGCCCATTTCTTCCTGGTTTTCTTGGATGGGAGGGACTTGCCTTTGTTGAACTTCAGAACCTGACCAGCTCGCTCCCCCTCTCCAGGGGACCCTTGCTTGGCACCCAGTCTCCTCCTCTCTGTGCCTTCAGAATGGGGAAGGTCCTTTGCTCTCTTTTCTTCCTTTTTATAAATGTGTTGGGAGTCTGGAGCTTAGTCTTTGCTCCAGGAATCTGCCTCCTTGGCCACCTCATCTGCTTCTGTTTCTTTGCTGACCCCGGCTTGGAAACCGCCACTCCTGCCTGGATCTGCCCTCCGTCCTCGTCCTTGCTGTCCCTGCCTGCATTACCATTCTGGGCAGCCAGTGCGGGGTGCCCGGCCTGGTCTTCTTTGTCTTGTTCTCCTCACTGGAGCTACTATCAGTCTTTCTGGCCAGGCTTCAGGCTGCTGCCTGCAGGCTGCTCAGGGCTTGGGTGGCTCGGGGTGGAATTCTTGGTGGTGCTGCCTGGGCTGGAGCTTCATCCTCAGGGCGGAGCTCCCTGAAGTGCTTCTGCCGCCTTTGCTGCGTCTGGTCTTGTGCTTGCTCTGGGGATGGCTGCCTTAGCGGGGTGTCTTCTCTTCCCCAGAGCTTGACTCAGACCCATCGCTACTGTCCACATTGCTTTCCACAGACTCTGCTTCCATCTCCGCTTCCTGGGGGACTGGGTTCCCAGGGACGTCTTCAGTGGCAGGGCAGGAGGCGGGGGACTGAACTGCAGGGACCTGGTGCTTTCTTTGGGGTTTTTCTCTCCTCCTCACTGGGGCAGTCTGCACTGCTGGAGCTCTTCGGTGCAGGACAACAGCGGCTTTCCCTGGGACTTGGCCCATGACTTGCTTCCAGGTCCAGTCTTCTTGACTAGCCTGGTTTGGCTGGGGCCTTTGCCTGAGCTTTCACTGCCACAGGATGCTGTCTGGCTTCTTGTTCTTTGGCACCTCATCCTCTGAGCTTAAGCTAGAATCAGGCGTGTTGCTCTTGGCTTGGGGCTTTCTGGGGAGCCTTTTTGTCCTCCTTCTCCTCCTCCTTGCTGGATTCTCCACTGCTGCTGCTCTCTGAAGCTTTGGCTGCACGGGATGCCCATTAATTTGGCCTCTGTCTGTTTTCTGGAGGGAACACAGTTCCCACTAGGAGACTGTGACCGGGACTGAGAGTCTACTATACCTAGCAGGGGTGATACACCTTCAGGGAAAGGGTGGGACTGGACATTAGGAATGCCAGGCAGTCAGAGTAAGCTCAGAACTAGTATGCTGCACTAGGAGGAGCAGAGGTGAAGGCAGGCGTGGCCAGGCAGACAAACCAAGGAGCAGGAAAACCGATGGCAGGAAGGACTCACAAACCCCTCATGGGTGCACTCCCTTGTTTGGGTGGGGGGACCAACCATCTCCAGTGTTAACTTTGCTCAGCCCACACAGAGCCTGTGCCTGCACGCCCTTTATCCTTTACTCTTAATACAATGAGTATGGAGCTCCTCTTGGTGCTCATTTTTAGAGAGTCCAGCTGTTGCTCTTTAGTGTCTTGTACATAGGAGCTTTTTTGTTTGTTTGTGGTGCTGAGCCAGATCTCCAGCTCTCAGGACACAGGCTTTTTATACAGGTTGAACTCCTTCCCAGGTTTTGGCTTTTTTAAAAAACAACCATGCACATTTTTTTTCATCTTTGTTGGGTCCTATTTATTTGTATTCACTTAGGGTTATATTTGTTTAAGAATATAATATATATTTGTCTTCACTTAGAGTTATATTTGTTTAAGCTACCAAGGCAAAAGAATGTTTACAAGGTATTTTTAAATAGAGCTGTTTTCACTTACATGTTGTAATTTTTTTTAAAAAAAGAATCTTTTTCAAACTCAGAAACATTTCCCCTCAAGTTTTAAAAAGTAATATTGCTCTATATTTTACTCTAATTTATTTACATTTTGCTTAAATTTTATTTTGAATAGGTAGTGCATTAACAGTTTCAGACTTAAAAAGGGCACCTAAAGGTTCGTGCTGGACCCTTGCTGTCGGGTTCTGGGCGCCAGATGGCATCAGAACCTAAGCTCTCGGTGAGGGCAGGTCTGGACCCTGTGGGGCGGGGCGTCAAATGGGCGGGGGGGGGGGGGGGGGGGAGGGGGTCGGCTGGAAGCCTGCGGGACATCAGGGCCGCGGGACCGGGAAGGAGCAGGACTCTTGGAGAGGCAGATGGTCTCGGTTGCTGCCGGTCCGGCGCGGGCGGCCCCTGTCCTGGCCACAGTCCTGGGTATGATAGTCCTTCCCGCGGGCAGCCGCGGATGCTCCTTAGCGCCCCTATCCTCTTGCGACGCGGCTGCCCTGTGCTTCACCGGATTCCTCGGCCCCTGGCAGAAGGTGGCGACAGGTGCCGACGCGGAGCCATGACCGCACTGCGCGATCAAAGGCGGTTTAGTGTCCCCCCCCCCCACGAGTCTGTTGGTCAGGTTGGGAACTCTTCACGCCTCTCTTGGTCCCTCTATGCTCACCTGCCTTTTCCCAAACTGGAGTTCCTAGTGTGACCCCCGGAGCCCGCTGCAGAGTCGCGGAAACGCCCAGTGTCCACCCCAGCAGTACATGTGGCCCCCAGGCGCCTGTGGAGGAGGGCTGCGGCTCAGCAGGACCAGGTGCTTGCAGTCGGCGGGGAGTGGGAATTGTGTGGACAGCAGAGTGCGAGGGGACATGGGAACCCTGGCGGTCGGGTGCAGCTCTGTGAACTGCGGTGGGAAGGACATAGAACCAGGGCTGAGGTGCCCAGAGCCAGCACTATGCCTGATTTAGGGCACTGTTTAGGCACTGCTATGGGGGGGGTTGTCGGACTGGGACTGTAGGGGGACAAGAGGTGTCTACAGGAAAGGGTACCAGGATTTTCCAGAGAGAAAGGGCAACTGGATTCAGGACCAGCAGGATCCTTGGAATATGGCAGATAACTCCAGCACATGCCGGGCAAAGTCACAGACAGGTTTATTTAGGAAAACAGATCCACATTCAAGGGATGGGGGGAGCCCTCGCTAAAGGGAAAAGCCAGGAATACTACTCAAAGGCCAACCCAGGCCTTCAGAGGGAGAGGCAGCAACTGGTGGGTGTGGGGAGTTAATGTTTCTAGAGGGGGCTGCAGGGGCTGGACAGGAGGTGGGGACAGGGTGGAACTGTACAATCTGAAGAGTTTTTCCTTTGTTTGCACTTTCCCTCATTCTAAATGGGTCTGGCCAAGGGCCAGCCACTCAAGATCTCCAGCTGTGCTTTGGGCATCTCAGGCTTGTGGGACTTTAAGATTCTCTCTCTCTATCCTAAAACCCCATCACAGAACTAGGAGAAGGATGAAATAGAGGGGAATTTAAATCGCCTTCACTCCCCAAGCTGTCTCCTCCAGATGAGAACCCTTAAAACCTCCTTGGGTCCTCCTGGGTGTGGTGAGTGGCTGAGATGCCTGTGTACCTTAACGCAACATTTTTTTTTTTTTTTGGTGGTGGTGCTGGAGATGGAAACCAGGGCCTTGTGCATTCAAGTCAAGCACTCCCAACTGAGCTGCATCCCAGCCCCAGCATGTGCTTTGGATGGACTAAAGCCAGGGGAAAGGTGCTGTTGGAGACTTAAGACATGGTGTATCCCAGGTGTCGATGTCAGCCTGGATGTCCCCGAAAGAAGCAGGCACGTGACCTGCCCTGTGTTCCGTGATTAAGAGGATTGAGGTCACCGGCTGAGGTCACCCCACCCACTTCTCATGTTCACTGTTCACCAAATTTCCTTTAAAAGAAGAGCCCAAGACCCCCAAAGAGCAGCTACGGCTGAGCGGCCCCACCCTTCTTCTGCATGTGTGTCCTGTTCCATTGCTTGCTTTACTGAATGAATCTTGCTCTCCTAAATAAATGCCTGCCTCAGCCAGGGTCTCAGTCCCCTTTCCCTTCTGGAGACCTCCTCAGACCACGATGGGTGACATTCCCCGTTCTACTTTGTATTTTCCCTTCCTTCCTCACTTCCTGCCTCCCACCCTCCTTCCTTTGTCCCTTTCCTCCCAGTGTGAAACACACAGGCTGACAAGTCTTCACATACCTAAACACCCAGCCAGGGGACAGCACACCCAGTGCCCGCGAGGCCCTCTGGACTCACCATCTCACCAGTCTGAGGCCCTTGGAGGACCAGTGTCTGCGTGGGGTCCTTAGCCTTGAGGTCTGGTGTGGGGCCTGGCCCATGCCTGGATCTGTGCAGAGCATCCTGAAGAGTAAGAAGTGCAGGTCTTTTGAGAAACCCAGCCTGCTAGTGCCCTTCTCAGGTTATCCCCATTTCCAAACATTTATTCATTCATCCAACAAATATCACTAAACACCTAAAGAAGCCCTGGTGCTAGGAAGGGCACCTGCCACAGTGAGCCAGTTTGAGGAGATGGTCTTAGAGACATGATTGGTGAAAGGCCTGGTACCTGTTGTACCAGGAGAGGAGCCAGCAGGGGGAGCCCTGCCCCAAAAATCAGCCACGTAGGGGGGCGGGGAAGGCCGCCTGCTGAGGAAGAACCAGCAACTCAGTGAGGCCTTGTGCACTACCAACTTGAGCTACACCCGCAGGAAGAGGAGAGGCAGGTGCAAGCTGAGGGTGGCTCCTGGCTGCTCTGTGGAGGGGCTTCCCAGAGAGCACTGGCCCCCTGGAGCACTGGCCAACCCGCAGTTGTAGAAAATGGGAGCAGGCCAGGTATAGCTGTCCCCATGGGTTTCACCCTTGTTGGGCAAGAAGAGGTCAGACGTCTTCCTTGGAATTGGATGTGTTACTTCAGACCTGCTCTGTATGCACCCACTTTCTCTCTTCCTTACGCTTAGGACCAGCGATCTATGCTGGGTGGCATTTAAAAAAAAACAAACAGATTTATTGAGGTGTCCTTACATATCATAACTTTCACCTCTTTTAAGTGTACTCTTTAATTATTTTCAGTCATGTTGCAGAATAGTGAAATCAATTCAAGTTCCTTTGTGTCTTTTAACATTCATTCCACAGGCCCCTCCCAGCCTTGGGCCCTCACCTTCTGTCTCTAAAGCTTTGCTTCTTCAAGACATTTTTATATAAATGTGACTTTTTGCACTTATTTCCTTCAGTTAGGATGTTTTAGGGGTGTAGTACTGCAAAATTTGGTGCATATGTATTTACAGTTGCTATGACATCTTTTTTTTTTTGGTGGGGGGAGGTACTGAGGATTAAACTCAGAGGCACTTGACCACTGAGCCACATCCCAGCCCTATTTTGTATTTTATTTAGAGACAGGGTCTCACTGAGTTGCTTAGGGCCTTGCTTTTGCTGAGGCTGGTTTTGAACTTGTGATCCTCCTGCCTCAGGCTCCTGAGCTGCTGGGATTACAGGCATGTGCCACAGCGCCCAGCTGCCATAACTTCTTGATGGTTTGTTCCCTTTATCAATATGTAGTGAATTTCTTTGTCTCTTGACTAATTTTGGCTAGAAGCCCATTTTATGAGGTCTGAGCATTGCTACTCCTGCTGGCTTTCAGATGCCTCTTGCTTGAGACGTCTTTCTCTTTCCCTTCACTTGTGCTTGGTTCATATCTTCGCAGTGAGCTGATTCTTGCAGATTGTTGGGTCTGTTTTACAACCCAGTCAGCCAGTCTGCTTCATTTAATTGGAGAATTGAAATCATTTGCCTTTGGTCATTGTTGAAAAGTATGCACTGAGTCCTGTCATTCTATGGATTTTCTTCTAATTGTTTCATATAATCTACATGAGATTCATTTTTTGCTCTTATTCATCTTAGGGGTTTTATGACTTACTAAATCAATAGTGTTTGGTTCTTTCCACGTTCTCGTTTGCTCATCAACTCTTCTAGGGAGATTCATTCCTTCTCATGTTCTCGTAGTTATCTTGCTTCCTCTTCTGTGTTTCAGATTCTTTGAGTATCTTCTGGAATGCTGGTTTAGTGGTCAGGAATCCCTTTGCTTTATGCTTATTTTTATTTCTTTGACTCTGAAGAATATCTTTGTTGGATATAGTAGTTATTTTCTTTCAGAGCTTAAAATACAGCATTCCTTGTCCTGCCACCTTCAGTTTCTGCTAAGAAATATGTGATTTTGATGGGTTTGCTGTTGTAAGTGACGTGCAGCTTCCCTCCTGTCCTGCAGTTCTCAACATCTTTTCTTTTTTCTGTACTTTTGGCAGGTGACTGTAATATGTCACAGAGACATGTTTTTCTGGTCAAGTCTCTGTGGGGTCCCAGATTTTTCCTGTAGGTGTGTTCAAGAACATCCATGTGTTCTTGAGATTTGTGGAACTTTCTGCTGTTATTTCATTGAATAGGTTTTCTATGCCCTTAGCCTGTTCTTCTGCTCCTTTATCAAATATTTAAAAGTTTGGCCTTAATTGTGCCCCATTCATCTCATCTGATTTTCATTGATTATTATTTTTTCTGCCTGAGAGTAGCATTTCCCCAACCTCGTTATTCAGCCCTAATATTCTCTCTTCTGCTTGATCTGGTCTATTGGTGAGGATTTTCATTGAATTTTTTTATTTGACTTATTGAGTTTTTAATTTCCAAGTTTTGTTGCGTTCTTTTTCAGAATCTCTACCTCTTTATTGAATTTCTCCTTCATATCCTACATTGTCTTCTTTAATTCATTTGGCTGCTTTATTTGAATTTTCTTTGAGTTCATTAATATTTTAACCTTATTATTTTGAATTCTTTGTCTGTAGTTCATCCATTTCAATATCTTTGGAGTCAGTTACTGGAGAGCTGTCAACCTTTGGAAGAGTCGTGTTGCTTTGCTTTTTTCACATTGTATTTACATGTTTAGATTTTGCATCTGTTGGGATAAGCGTTCCTTCCGTTTTACGTGGGGCCATTCTTAAGGAATAGCCTTCTCTCCGTGATGTGCCGTGGGCTGTCTGTGTGCTGTGTAGTGATGAATTTAATTCCAGGAGGACTCAACACTGCAGTTTCCCTGTGGCTCTGCCCGTGATAGTGGACTTTGACAGTGTGTGTGGTGTCAGAGCTGAGGGACCTGCTCTGTCTGAAGCCTCCCGGGCTGGGCTCCCTAGGTAGTTCAGGCAGGTGTGTTGCACACAGCAGAGGGTGAGGGGTGCACTCTCTGTGGCTACTCCTTGAGTCGTGTCAGCAATGTGTTGTCTGCCAGGGTTTGGTGCTGAGGTCCCTGGTAGGTGCAGTGTCCATGACCATTGGTTCTTTCTCTGTGCTATTGCTGTGGGGTGAGTGTCCAGAGCAGGCATTTGGCTTTTCTCTCCCCTTTGTTAGAGTTGGAATCTCTGCCAAGGTTCGAACAGGACTAGAAAACATGACGGTCGTAGAATGCCACTTCTCTCCATGGTTTTATGAGTGCAGCGATGCCCTGCTCCAGAAGGAGGAAAACGAACGGCAGTGACACTCACAGCATGGAATACAGCAGGTGTGGGGATGCAGACTGCTGTGCTCTCCACTCTCGCTGTGCCCCCCCTTGTCGCAGCCCACAGTGCCCTCGGCTCACCCCTTCCCCAGCCACAGCTGTCTTTTGTAGCCAATCCACCTACTCGGTGAGGCAGAGTGTCCACAGGGACTCTGAATTGCGGTTCTCTGAGTCTTCTCCTCCCAAGAGCAGTCGAGTCCCTCCCAACAGGACCCTCTCAAGATGGCTCCTGGCCACAGCACTCTGGGAGCTTGCCGAGCCGGATGTTGACTTTCTTCCCTAAAGCCGCCTTGCTCTGTGGGAGACCCTCTCAGGCTGAATTCCTGACCTGGACTCAGCACTGGCATGAACCGTGGATTCTTCCTGCAGTAGGGACGGCTGCTCTGTGGCTATCATCAGGGCTGGTTGCAAATTTCCGGGCATCACCCTTCTGATTCTCATGCCACTTAGACTTACTGTCACTTCTCTGTTGGTCCTGAGTGTTGCCTCCCCCACTCTCCCCAGAATGTAGTTTCCCTGACTCTATATACTTACAAAGTCCCATGAAGGACAATTCTCTTCTTCCACCTTGCTTCTCTCGGACTGTTCAGCCGTCTTCCAGGAGGGTGAACGTGGCTTTGTGTGTGACTGGTGACTTTTGAGACATGCAGGGGTGTTGAGTATAGGGGTGCACTCTCTGTGGCTACTCCTTGAGTCGTGTCAGCAATGTGTTGTCTGCAAGGGTTTGGGAGGGACCTGTGCTGAGGTCCCTGGTAGGTGCAGTGTCCATGACCATCGGATTGCTAGGAGCCACTGCAAAGTATTACATTCATATGGAAATTGGGCTCCTACTGTTCACTTAGGCCCATTTGGGGACTCAAGTTACAAGACTCCTGGAGAGTTCCCATTGGTTGGGGAAGGATGGTAGGAGGGTGTTCCGGGGGAAGTGGAGCCCCCCGTGTCCGGTAGGGACACACGTGTGTGTGTGTGTGTGTGTGTGTGTGTGTGTGTGTGGACCGGCTTGTTAGGGGGACGCACACGGCCTCTCACAAAATAAAACTTTGTTTCAGTTCCATCTGGCTTGTGTTTTTGTGCTCAGCCGGATTGCAGCATCGCAAGCCGGCGTGCACTGACAGCGACCCGCGAAAGCGCCCAGCAGGAAGGCAGCAGGTGAAAACAGCAGCGGGCAGAAGCGGAGCCAAGGCTCACGCGGCCCCCGCCGTCCAGCCTGCAGCATCGGATGGTCTGGCAGATGACAATGGATGTCTGTCCACATGCCGGAACCTTTATGAGCCACACCAAGGAATGAAGCTGTGGCCCAGGCTTCAGCTCAGACGAGCCTGGAGACCCTGCGAGCGTGGAAGGAAGCCAGTCAGCAAGCCACACACTGCACGATCCCGTGCACGTGAAATGTACAGAACAGGAATTCTGTAGGGGTGGCAAGTAGATCCGTGGTTCCAGCTGGGGTGGGACTGGGAACCAAGTGCTGATGGGCTCGGGGGCCCCGGGGGTAGTGTTCTGAAGCTGGACTGTGCGGATGGTGCACAGCCCTGCAAAGGGACTTGGCCCACAGGCGGATCCGCTGGAGGTGCACGGGCATTAGGGAGCCATCGTATGGGAGCAGAGCTGCTCAGAGGAGGTGACCAGAGGGCCCCAGGAGTGAGTCTGCTCCTGAGAGAGGCAGAGGAAGAAGAGAGAATTTAAAATAGCCCAGAACAAAGGCAGCCTGGTCTGAAGAATGGCCGCTGCTGGGCTGAGCCGAGTTCAAGGTCAAGTGCTGCACTGGGGTCACAGCTGAGCTTCTAGTTGTGGGACCCTTTCTCCTCAGGGTGTCGTCCGCCCTTCCCCAGGCAAAACACAAGGAGAGCAAGGAGCCGGTCCTGGAGCCTGCAGGAGGGAGGGTGGTGGCCTTGAGCTGCCCCCGGAAGTCCCTGGGTTGCCTGGTCCTCTGTCTGGCAGCCAGTGCTGGGGGTTCTGAGCCAGCAGCTGCCCACTTCCCCACAGAGGGCCCAGGCAGCGGACGCCAGCGGGACAGACAGGCACGTGGCCTGCAGAGGACAGAGAGCCGGGAGCTGCCTGAGCCCCACTTCCCTGAGAAGGGCCCAGCTGGCCAAGGCAGCATGACGCAGATCCTGAGGCCGGGCCTTCACGGGTCCAGAGCGCCACACAATTGTTTGGGGGCGAGGACTCACGCGGGCGAGATAAGCGTGCTCTGTCCCTGGTGTTTGAAAGGTCAGTTGCTACAGTTTTCAGGACACATCCTGTTGCCCTTCCAGGTCCCTGTTCCTCGTGGCTGCAAATCAGCAGTGGAGCTGCCTCTGAGGCTGGCGGGGGGGCCCTCCGAGCCCCGTATCTCCCCTGGCTTCTCCCTGCCCAGAGACACCCGGATCCCTCCGTCCCTGGTCCACAGCACAGCGCCCCAGCACACATGGGCTCTGTGCCCTCCCAAAGCGGGGAGTCAAGCTGGCCGTGCAGCGGTCCAGGCTGGGGTGCAGGGTCAGGCAGGTTGTGAGGTCACGCAGGACCTGGGCGCTTCCTGTCTCTGCCCGGGGTCCTCTGAGGGCTCTTCTCCAGAGAGCTGCTGCTGTGGCTCTCAGAGGTGCTGTGCCTGGCTCTTCTCTCTGCCTGCCCACTCTGAGCCACCAGACGCCGACCCCTCCCCTCTGGGGAGCAGCCTCTGGACGGGGGGTGTGGGGGAGCCCGTGGGGATGCCTCGTGGCCTGGGGTGAGGCTGGCAAAGCTCCCCAGAGGCCACTTCCACATGCAGCAACTTGGCAGCCGGCTCGGTAGGACACTGGTCCAGGAGCCTGCAGGCACGTTCCTGCCTGTGTGACGGTCACGCAAGTCAGCTGTCACTCAAAGCATCCCGTGTTCAGATAGGCCAGGGCCTTGGAGGAAATGGAGAAGAGAGAGCTTGAGTGCAAACACAGCCGTGCCCTGGACGCAGCCTCTGCACACAAGGGCGTCCGGCCTGCCAGGTGCACCCGGGCTCTCGTGGCCAAGGCAGATCCGCTCCCCTCAGCTTCCTGTGACTCGCTGGGTACATCCGTCCAGCCAGCTTTGCCAGCCCAGGCCTGGGTGGACGAGGAGCCCGGTGGTGGGGACGCCAGACCTGAGCTGTCCACATGGCTGTCACTCCACAGGGGAGGCACCAGGACCAGTGATAGGGACATGCCAGACACATGTGACTGGCCAGACCCAAGAGGCCCCTCTAGGCTGGATGGTGACACCCGTATCACTCCGTCCCTTGTCCACAGCACAGCTGCCCCCAGCACCACGTGGGGCTCTGTGTGGTCCCCACGCTGTGAGTCAAGCTGGCTCCCCCCTTCCTGGCCCTGGGAGGCGACTGTGCTGGGCTCTGGAGGGCCACAGAGGAGGGGAGCATAATGGAGAGACCCGCTGGGCCCGGCAGGCCTAACTGCACCAACCCAGGCGGCTCCTGGAGCCCTCTGTGGTCACTCAGGAAACAGGACTGCTGAGGGCCATTGCCAAGTAGGAATGACGCATCGAAATCCTTGCCAGCGTACCCCATGTTAAATGGACTTGCCTTGGAAATTTGCTGTGACCTTGCATGTGTGTTTGAGAAAGGTGACCCTGCTCAATGACCAGGGTGGATCCAGGATTAGGGTGTATCCTGCAGGTTTGAGGAAGTATCCCGTCCTTGGGTTTAGGGCGTGCCCGGTTTAAGACAATAGGAGTTTTAGGGAAGTTGGAGGTTGAAGATTATTGCTGCTGGGAGTAGGGCGTGCCTGCTACCTGAGTTCCTGCTGAGTTCTCCTGGAGAGAAAGTATTTAGGACTTGAATTGTGCCAGAGATGGGCATTGCCCCTGAACCTGTGTGGAGGCCATGTGAGATCGGGAATAAAGAATTGCTGTTTGAACCCACAAAGCTGTGGTGGCTCGTGATTCTGTGCCAAGCCGAGACATTGGCATTTGGCACAGGCCCTCGGTGGGGACAGGACACCGACTGGATGGTGAAGCTGGAACCTCGATGGACCTTGGAAAACACGGGCAAGATCCCTGGATGTCCACCCCAGGCCCTCCTTGGTCTCACATGGAGAAGGGACGTCTAGTATCACTGCACCTGGGCAAGGCCCTGCTAGAGCGAGGGAAGGAAACCGTGCAGACTTGTGGAGAGATTCCGTGGGGGTTTGGACTCCGTGATGGAGTCTTGCTGCAGCGTCTCAACTGCTCGGTGCCTGCACGGCCTTTAAACTCCACACCAAGCAGCCACTGGACGAGGACTTTGTGTCTGAGCTGGACACAGTCATCAATTCCAATTTGATCTGAAAATAAATATTTATTTGGATTGAGAAAATAATAGCATACCAATGACAAGCTTAAAAAGCTGATTGCTGTGCCCCTTCCTTCCTCTTCCTGTGAAGCTGACCACACCATTTCCTGAGGCAGAATAGAAAGAGGGTGCTGACTCTCTCCCACCTGCAGATCAGAACTCATCTCTCACCACGGACCTCAGACCATGGAACACTGGTGTCAGACATAGGCCCTGGCTTGGATCCTGGGGGTTTGCCCCGTAGGTAAAAACTGTGGTCACCTCTGCTCTGCGTGGTCACCATCTAGCATGGCTGAAGCTATGCATTGCGTTCAGATGTGGTGCGAGATCATGGGCAGGACTTCCCCTTTGACCGAGGAGTGTGAGGCCTGCGTTTCGCTCACAGCCTTCCATCAGACTTGAAGATCCAACCCACACTTGCCTCCAGCCTCATGCAGAACTTATAGCACTTGCTGTCTAACGGGGGAGGATTGGCACCTCCCATGTGGAGTGTGGGTCTGCCAGGACCCCTCTGTTCCCCTCTGTTCTGGCTCTCGTGCTCCCTGCGGCCTGTCTTCAAGTTCGTGGCACTGACCTCCTTGAAGGATGGCCCCTTAGCTGGGTCTGAGCTGGCTCCATTTCACTGCATTGATGCTTTATCTTGAACAAGGTTCAACCTAACAGGCTTCTGTATTTAATTTAAAAATTATGTATTGTGTCCACCTGCGTTTCCATTTCCCCACAGACCACTCTTCTTCTGCACTCAAAGCACATTTTAAAAATTTGTATGAACTCTTACAAACGAAGGTGTTTGTTTTTGGTGTGTGTGTGTGTGTGTGTGTGCACACACAGTAGCACTTTTAAATATCAGTGCAATGGACCTTCCCTCTATCCAGGTTTCCAAGCACGCACCATTTGTGATTTTTATGGTCACGAGTTAGTGGACCTGGCTGACTGGCTTCCTGAAGCACTGTCCCCGTGGCTGCACCTGTGCTTCCTGTGATGCCCGCAGCTGTCGTCCTGAAATCCATCCCTGATGAAGGCCAGGGAGGGTGGCTCTCAGCTCTCCCGCAGTCGGAGATGGCTTTGTGTTTTGAAATGTGTACATTTTCAATGTAGCTCCTACATTTTGTAAATGAAAGATAGAACACAGCTAGAGAGAGTCTAGGGCCGCAAACGACATAATAAAAACCTGGAAGCCAGGAGCACTGTGCAGCCAACAGGCAGGGACACCCTCTGGTGTGCAGAGTGACAGGTCTGAAATTCTGACTCAAAGTGACTTTCATCACACTGAAAGGGGCTGGCCTTCTGTTTAATAATTTGACGGTAGAAGTTATAAATTCAAGAAATAATAAAGAAGTAATATATACAGAGAGAAGAGTTTAAATAAAAGTCTGAATGTTCAGTTAATAAAGGAAGATTCCTAACTCCTTGAATCCGTTTACCCTTTATGAATCTATCACTTTTTTAAGGAAGACCACATGATCTCTCCAAATACACTGTTTAAAAGAGAGGACCATTTTTGATATTCTATTTACCTCTTTCTGATGTTTTTTATTTGTGTTTTTATTTGGGTGCCATGGTTAGACATGAGTGGGTTTCATCTTCACGTGTAAAGGTGATGTTAATTTGTTTCCTCTTGTACTGCAGAACTTCTCTTCTCCTTCCCTCTGCTCTCCCCTGACCTCTTCCTTTATTGTGCTTCTTTCTATTTATTTGTTATTTGGTGCATTGGAATCTACATAGAAGCGGGATTCACTGTGATGTACTTACACAGCTCGGCCCAGGGTCAGTTGGTCTCCTCCTGTACTTCCTCCCTTTTCTCACCCCACTCTCTCCCCTTCCCCTTCCTCTACTGTTCTCCTTTCTATTTTTATGAGATTCCCCTTTCTTATTCCTTAATTCTTTCTAGCTTCCACATATGAGAGAAAATTTTTGACCCTTGACTTTCTGCATCAATACATGCACAGATAAACTCAACCCAAATTTTCTCAAAAGAAGAAACACAAATGGTCAACAAATATGTGAAAATATGCTCAGTGTCCTTAGCAATCAGGGAAATGCAAGTCAAAACTACCCTGAGGGCTGGGGATGTGGCTCAAGCGGTAGCGTGCTCGCCTTGCATGCGTGCGGCCCGGGTTCGATCCTCAGCACCACATACCAACAAAGATGTTGTGTCCGCCGAGAACTAAAAAAAATAAATATTAAAAATTCTCTCTCTCTCTCTCTCCTCTCTCACTCTCTCTTTAAAAAAACAAACAAACAAACAAACAAAAAAAACTACCCTGAGATCTCATCTCACACAGGTTAGAATGGCAAGCATCAAGAATATAAATAGTAATAAATGCTGGCAAAGATGTGGGGAGAAAAGAACACACATACAATGTTGGTAGGATTTAAAAAATGCTTTTCTTTGAAACTCGTCAGCATACTGGAATCTCTTGATCCATTCTGCATGTTTGTCAGTTTTTCGAGGCTAGGGGTGGATTTCCTTTGGCTCCTGAGAGCCGCTGTACTCAGGAGCATCTTTTTGGTAGCATTTAATTACTAGATGGAGGCTGCAGACTGACTTGATTCTGGTGTATTTTTGTTTTTATTGATTTCTGTGTCCTGTCTTCCAATGTAGGTCGTTTCCTTTCTACTGTCAAGCATAGACTTTATCCTCTTTATTGGATTTTTATTTGTTACACATGCACCTTTAAGATTTTAAATGATCTCTATTGCCTTGCATCTTAAAAGTACCCGGACCTTTTCTCATTTTATAGTTTCTTGTTCTTTTTGATCTTCAGTATTAATGTGTTGGCATCACCAGGAGTAAATCCCTACACCGGCTGTTCATTTTCCATCTGCACCTCTTCTCGAGCCCTTTCTTGCTCTGAGGGGCGTGGGCTTGCTAGCTCACTGAGGGTGCTGCTGCTGCTTCGGCGCTTCTCCACCTTGCACCGTCACTTTGCTGTGCCCTCTGTCTAGCAGTTTTTCACCCTCCCTGCCTCTCATCCCAAGTCCCAGGTCTCGGTTCTGCTGTGACACTTTTAATGTAGGATCTTTAAGCTATAGAAGACCCATTCAATGATCAGGAGAGACAGGGAAATGAAGGTTTCCTTACTTTCAAATCCTGAGGATCACACACATCCCGAGGCCACACGCATAGTTACACACAAACACACAGGACAGGGAGCACATATGGATAGGGAGAGGACCTCGGCACTTCCCGGTTTCAGGGAAGAGGTGGGGAACATAAGCATCAGGGCAGTTAGTGACAGCTTTAAGGGAACAGGTGTGACATTTGAAAGAGACCCACCTGACCCCCCCCCCCCCCAGGAGGAGGTTCATCTTGGAAACTGGAAATAAAACAAGAACTTAACATCTCAGCCAGATGGTCCAGCACTGCATGGACCCTGGGCAGCATGGACTCCAACATGGGCACAGAGGACATCGCAGGTGTGGCCAGCCATCAGGGTGCCCTTCCAGCTCCTGCTCTGGTGGCTCCCCTGCGTCCTCCCACCTGCTGAGGCCCGGGCATTGGGTAATCAAGGTTGGAACCCTGGGACGTGGTGGGAAGGGCTTCTTGGCCTCCTTGCTGGGGTGAGGACCCACTCTGGCTACGGTGACCTCAGGGCCTAGAGTCAGTGGACCGTGACCTCAGCCCCTTCCCCAACCATTGCTCGCTGTCTGAGTGTGTGTGTGTGTGTGTGTGTGTGTGTGTGTGTGTGCTCGTGCACACGCATACCCCTGTCTGACCCACTGCTGTTCTGACGTGGAGCGGGTCCTGGTGCACACGGTGCTCAGGGAGCTCACTTCTGTGAACACACTGACTCCCTGTCCACACTGCAGGTCCCTCTTGGTTTGCTCCTCTTCAGGGTTGAGGGCTGAACCCAGGGGCTCTACCACTGGGCTACATCACCAGCCCTTCTCCTTTCTTTCCTTGGAGACAGGCTCTGGCTAAGTTGCCTCCGCTGGTCTTGAAGGTGAGAGCCTCCTGCCTCAGCCTCCCCAGGAGCTGGGATTACAGGGGTGGCCACTGAGCCTGGCCAGGGTCCCTCCTTTCGCAAGATGAATCTGAGGTGAAGTGACCTGTCGTGGATGCGGGAAGGTCACCAAGACCAGAGCCCAGGGCTCGCTGGGTCCCCCCTGTGTCAGCCAGGGAATGCCATGAGGGGAGGGCCCCAGGGTTCTGCTGCCACGGCACACACCCTCGGGGCTCTGCACACGGGGCTGCCCCCTCCAGCTGGCTCATTTCCTGCCAGGTGAAAGGTGCGAGTGGCTCCCCTGGACAGCGGCCCTGTCCTGATGATGCCCTGGGGAACGGACACACTGTTACTCAGCGACTTCCAACAATAGTGACATTTCATCTGCTCCACTGCAGAGCAGCCACGCTCAGTGGCCAGGAAAGGACTGGTGGGTGCTCTGTGCCAAGTTCCCCGGGGCCTGCCCCGAGCAGTATAAAGGGCGGGGAGTGAGGAAGCAGCACAGCCACTCCAGCCAGAGAGCCCGCGCCAGCAGCCGCGAGCACAGACCGGCATGAAGACCCTGCTCCTGACCCTGGGCCTCAGCCTCCTCGCTGCCCTGCGGGCCCAGAGTCTCCCAGTCGGGGACGAGGAGAACCAGGATGTGAGGCTCACATGGGCGGGGGGCTGCGGGGGCAGGGAGGGCCAAGACGGCTGGGTACAGACCCCATCCCTCCCCCATGAAGGAGACCCTCGTTTCGACACCAGGCCTTGAACCCTGCCCCAAGGAGACATCACACGGCGCAGGGGGGTCTGGGCCAGAGGGGGCTGCAGAGGGCTGGTGGAAGCAGGGGACACATCTGCCCTGGGAGCCAGCGCCTGGGTCCTGGCCGAGCTGCGGGAGCTGGGATCCGGCTCTCGGGGGCCTGGTGGGAGTGGGGGTGAGCTCGGGTGGGGTAGGGGCGGAGGATGCTCCAGGTCCCCGTCCTTGGAGCCTAGAGTCCAGGGTAGCTGAGGAGGGGAGGCCCTGGAGGTGGGCCTGAGCCCTGATGGTCAGGTGCCTTGTGCAGGCGTCAGGCACGTGGTACCTGAAGGCCACAGCAGCAGACAAGGAGATTCCCTGGACGAAGCTGGAGTCTGTGTCTGTGTCCCCCATGACCATCAAGACCCTGGCAGGGGGCCACCTGGAAGTCACCTTCACTGTCCTGTGAGTGTCTGCTGGCCGCATGGTCCTCCCTTTCCACGGAGGACAGCAGGGCTGGGTGGGGTGCAGACCATGCCAGGGGCCTACTCGGCCCTCAGCACCCAGCACCTGGAGCCTATGGCGACTCTGCCAGGGGGTTCCTCCCAGGCAGCTGATATCCCCTGGCAGCCAGTGAGGGGGTCGGAGGACACAGAGTTCTGGCCACTGTGGGCCCAAAGGCTCTCCGTGGGACACAGAGGGCCATGGTGCCTGGACCAGTTCAGGTGCTCAGCGTCTGTGAACACACCTGACTTCCTGTGTGGAGAGGCCTGGGCCTGTCTGGGGCCCTCCTGCCAGGCCAGGCCCCGTGGCTGCCCTGAGCAGGGCGGCGTTGCCCACGGAGCTTCTGTCCTCCAGGATCGGAGGCCAGTGTCGCGAGGTCAGCACTGTGCTAGAGAAGACCGCCGAGCCGGGCAAATACACAGCCTGTGAGTGCTGGGGCCCGTTCAGGACAGCTCCGGCCACCCATGGGCACATGGGGCCAGCCGGCAGCTTCTCAGGGTGGCCTTTGGCCTGAGGCTCTCGTTTCTGGCCCTACTACATACCAGCCTCCACCCCCACCAGACCATTTTCCACAGAGTCAAACTCCCCGCCCCAATGCTGCTGAGGCTGGTGGATGAGGCCTGGGGTCTCTGCCCAGGGCTCCCCCTTTGGCCACAGCTGACCCCTGGCATTGGTCAGGGCCAGGGGTGTACTTGGCTGGGGTTGAGGGTGGATTGTGCTGCCCCAGCTCCAACCTCTGCCAGTCTCATGCCCCAGACCTCCCTGAGACTCACCAGCTTGACATGTGCCATCTCTTGGGTGCATTGGGTTCCTGGGAAGTGGCCCCAAGGCCTGGGGCCAGGTCAGGTGGGGACCCAGGTCAGGGAGCCTGGGAGGGGGAGGGGGAGTTACTGAGGGGTGTTCTGGGCTGGAGTCAGCCATCCTGGGTCTTCAGTGGAGGATCAGGGCCACTCCCCAACTCGCCCACTGTCCCTCTGCAGATGGGGGCAATCATGAGGTGCAGGTCCTTAAGTCCCAGGACGAGGACCACTACATCCTCTACTGTGAGGGGCACATGCACGGGCAGCGGATCCAAATGGCAAAGCTTGTGGGTGAGTCACAGTGTCTGGTGGCTCCAGCCTTGGTCCCTCTCCTTTCTCCCTGGGCCCCCTGCCCCTCCCCTAGGAGGAGCCACCAGGATCCAAGGACCTGGCTACCTTGTCCAGATGATGGGTTTTGCTAGAGGAAGCCCGAGTCCCACCTCAGAGCTCAGGACGGGGGATGGCCCGTCCCTGCATGGGAACGCAGGAAGGAGGAGGTGCTGTGGGCACAGGGCCACCAATGTCATGAATGTCACAGGATGAGTCGAGGACTCATTGCGGAAACCTGGCAGGGCCATCCGTGGGTACCTGTGGGGAGTCCAGCAGGGGTCAGGGAAGGACGTGGATGGGGAGCCTGCGTGGGAAGTCCAACTCGGATTAGACACTGGGTGTCTGCGCTCCTGCAGGGCAGACTTGGTCCTGCCACTCTGTCCTGACCAGGGAGAGGCTGGGTGGCTTTAGGGAGAGGGGCTCTGGGCCTTCTGGGTCGGCTGCCCTGGGTGCCCTGTGGATGCTCACGCCCCCTGGTCTTCCTCTCCTAGCTGGGCTCTGCCCCAGCCCCAGGCCTCTGGGTCCAGCTCCACGTTGAGGTCTCCCTCCCCAGCACTGCGCTGGTCAGTCTTCCAGGCTGGGAAGGAGACGCAGCAGCTCCCAGCTCTGCCCCCACAGTCCTGTCTCCCGTGGCCTCTCCTACAGGCAGGTACCCTGAAGTCAACCTAGACGCCCTGCAGGAGTTTGAGCAGGTCGCAGCAGCCAGAGGCCTCAACGCAGACAGCATCTTCATCCCCAAGCAAAGGGGTAGGGAGAGGGCTCTGCAGGGCTCTCCCCCCCAGGAGCTCAGCCAAGGACGGTCACAAGAGGGAGCTGCATGGATCCTGGCTTTGCCCTTTGAGGGGTGGTGGGAAGTGCTGGCAGAGGGCGGGGCCCTGGGTGCCCTGGAATCCCAGGCTCTCCTGAATCGTGTTTTTCCTTCTTCCACAGAAGCCTGCTCTCCCAGGAGCGATTAGGGTAAGAGACCAGTTTCAGGGGACATGAGGACCTCCCAGTCCTGGGGGTGGAGTGATGGGACTTCCGGGGACACGTCCCCTGCTTCTAGGTGGACAGGAGAGCCACCACCTGGCCGGGCAGGTGTGCTCTCCCCAGGCGTGGCCAGTCCTCGGTGTCGTCTTGAGGTTTCTCTAGGATGTCATCTGGGCAGTGAGGGAACCCCATGGTGACCGCCCCTGGGTGGGGCCGCTGGTGGAGACCCTGGCCCTCTCCCCCAACCCCCCAGAGTGCTTGCCAGAAGGCGGGAAGTCCCTCAGCACCTCTCTGGCCCTCAGTGGTGACACCATGTGCCCCATGAGTTGCTTGGAAGGTGCGGCAGCCATGCCTGGGGACCTCAGAATCCCTGGTCCCTAGCTGTGTGATGTAGGGAGCTGACAGGTCAGAGACTGCCCAAGGTCCCCTGCCCAGGTGAGGGCGGAGCCAGAGTCCACACAGCATCCTGTCCTTCCCTGCCCTCCACTGGCCTGAAGTCACCGTCCCTCCTCCCACACAGAAGAGGAGCTCTGGGCAGCCTGCTCTGACCTCGCAGATGGAGCCCAGAGGTCCCAGCATGCCCCGCTACTGCAGTCCTCCCTTGGCCCACCCCCTGGGCTCACTGACCTCCTCTTGTTCCCAGGGCAGGGACACCATGCTCCGCGGCAGCCCCAGGTGGCACCAGCAGAACCTCTGGCCTGGGGGACTTGGAGAGTAGCCCACCTGGGCCCAGCTGGCTCCCCCCACTGCCTTCCCCCCCCCTCACCTTCCTGACTCTCCATAAAGAGCCTCAGCAGTCCCTGGTGACTCTGCCTGTCTGTGGGGCCCCTGGGGTTGGCCTGAGCTCCCTCAAGGATCTGCTGGAGCAGGAGGGAGGGACGGGAGGGACCAACTTCATCCCCCTTTGTGGTTGGTACACAAGGGCCGGGTGCACAGTGGGCGCTGGGTGTGCCCAGGGGTCCTATGAGTGCTTTCTGCAGGTCTGCTGCCCACCAATCCCTGGTTCACACACAGGTGGTGACGTGGGGACCAGGGGTCCTTTGCAGAAAGCAAAGCCGCAGATGGGGGGAGCTGCCTCTCAAAGCTCTAGTCTTTCAGCAGAGACGCAGGATTACAGCCTAAAGGGTTCCCCTACAATAATCCAGCTGCCTAAACGCATGTCTTCTGCTTTGCTTGCAAGAGGACATGAGCAAACTGCAGGTCACACGTGATATGTGACCATGTGCAGACAACACAGGTCACACGTGATATATGACCATGGTGGGGGGCAGTGCAGGTCACACGTGATATGTGACCATGTGCAGACAACACAGGTCACACGTGATATGTGACCATGTGGGTGGCTTGGAGGTCACATGTGATCTGTTCACCCAGCGTTCTGCCCCTGAGCCTTTTGGATTCTGTGCCACCTACAGACTTAGTGTCACTCAGTTCCAGGTGCACCCTTTGCTGTTTGCGCTGCCCTGCTGGAGCTGGGCCCTGTCAGCCCCTTTGCAGCTGGTGAGGTCAGCCTTGTCAGTAGAGGGCGCTGCAGGGTCTGGGACAAGGCCTTCCCGTGGGGCCCAAGATCCTCCTCTTCCTTCTCTGTCCGGCAGGCCTTAGGGCTTGGCCAGCGAGCAGGATGCCCAGTGGGGCTCACCTGGTGCTGGCAGCACCCTCGGGCTGCTCTCCAGAGAATTCCTCGGGTGCCCTGCCCTCTGGCCCCAACCTTGGAGAACCTTTCTGCCCCGCCAGGGCCGAGCAGCGCCTCCCCGGGCAGCTGAGCCCTCTCTCCCACGCGCTCAGGGATCTCCCTGCCTTCAGTGGCCCCCGTTACCCGTTAGAAGTTCTCCGTGTTGAGCTTCAGCTCTTCAGATCCTGTGCGGCCGAGGTCGCCTGCCTCCCTGAAGTGATCTCCACGCCTTTGCTTTGTTCTGGTGCTGGACACGGGGCCCTGCTGGCCCTGGCGGGACTGCCCTTTCCAGTGTCAGCCAGTCCCCAGAGTCAGTCACCGGCGCGTCTGTGAGCCTTTCTGAGCAGACCCCGGCTCCGGCCCACCCCCCATCCACCTCCTCGTGCAGCTCCTGGCCCCGGCCACCATGGCCAGGCCCAGACCACAGGGCCAGCCTGTGCAGCGAGCCCAGAGATTACCCCAACCCACCACCCTCGGCCCTGCCCTGCACACTCCGTGGAAGACAATGACACTCTCACCTGTCACGACCCACAACTGAACACTTAAGGTCACTCCAGGTGAACTGGCTGCAAGAAATAACCACACAGAGGGGCTGGGGATGTGGCTCAAGCGGTAGCGCGCTCGCCTGGCATGCGTGCGGCCCGGGTTCGATCCTCAGCACCACATACCAACAAAGATGTTGTGTCCCCCGTAACTAAAAAATAAATATTAAAAATTCTCTCTCTCTCTTAAAAAAGAAAAAAAAGAACGAAATAACCACACAGAGACAGAGAAACACCTTTTCCTTTGGGTCCTGTGATGGCTCCTCTGACCTTAGGGGTCTGTGGAAAGACAGAGTGACCCCTTTTATTGGGGAGAAGCCATTCAAATGAGGCAAGGGGTCAGGGGTCAGGGGTTGAGTCCAGCTTCCTGATGTCTGCTGTCAGTGGTTGACTGACACCTGGGGAGGCCACGCCCATCTCATGAGCTGTGTGGGGATCCAGGCAGGGCGTGGGAAAAGACAGACTGAGGCCCCCCAAACAGAGGGGCCAGTGGGGTCCGCCCGCCCTGTGCGCTCGGTGCCCACGGTTCACACCCAGCCCAGGGCGGGCTCCCCACACCTGCACTCTCACATCGCTCAGGGCTGAGGGGCACTGGTTCCTGTGTGGCAGCTCCCGACACTCGCCTGCTGCTCTTCTGACCCGCCCCGGTGCTGCCCAAGGGGCTGGTGGGGCCCCCATCCTGCTTCCAGGGAGCTGCACAATAAACGTCCTCGCCACCATCCTTCTCCCCATCGCGACCTTTCTCCGCACGATGCTGGAAACAGTCTGAACCTTTGGACCAGCTGGAGGCTGCTCGAGGCTGGGTGGGCTCTGAAGCCGCCCATGCTCAGGGCAGCTTGGTAAACGCAGGTTTCACAGTGGACACCACTGGAAACCAGCCGCAGTGCATCTTCCAACTTCTGACAGAGGTGACCCGGTATTTAAAGGGGCCGTGAGGAAGGAGGAGAGGGCTGATCAGTGTGAGCGCCATCACGGGTTCCCTCAGGGCTCTGTCCTCCTGTAGAGACTGGGAGACAGGGTCCCCTGCTCCCGATGGTCACAGTTCAAAGGAAAGGCTTGGGAGACCCTTCTGAGTCAGAGCCCAGTCACAGTTCTCAGCCCTTTGCAGTAAATACTCCAAGAAAGGAGGCCAGGGGTTGGCCAGAGAAAACGGTGACTTCTCTGTGGGCTGAGGCTCTGAGGCAGGACCTGAGGGGTGGGGTCCCCCAGGCTGTGGCCTCGTGCCTCTGTTGGGCAGGCAGGCAGGAGGAGCACGCCCAGGCTCCCAGCGCACAGGAGGGAGGGCAGGGCCGCCCCACCCACCGTGTCAGAGGGCGGTCTCCCCACTGCCCTCTCCGCCAGCTCAGGCGGCCGTGCAGTCAGCGATTGTCCTCTAGCTCCTCAGTGAAAGGCGGTCCCCACTCTTGCCAACCACGGTGCAAGGGTGACGTTGCCCGTACTTGCAGAGCGCAGGGGCATCTGGCCAATGGAAAGTGGGATGTGGGAGGCGCAGGGCACAAAGTGACCCCCAGAGCCTCCAGGTGTGAGCTTGCTCAGGGACAGTCCCTGTGGGAAGCCAGGCTTTGGGAAAGCAACCACCTCGCGGCCACAAGCAGAGACGATGACCCCGTAGGAACCAGGGCTGGAGAGACTCTTCTGACTGCCCAGGGGATCTCAGAAAGGAAGAGGCCAGCCTGCTCTCCCGTGAAAGCCAAAACACCAGGGAGGCTGTTCCTTGTCCCTAAAATATTGCGGGGTCCTGTAGCCCCAGGGCAGCAGTGGCTGGAACCCAGGTCTCTGATTTAGAAGTGTGGGCTGCAGAATTGCTGGGTGAGCTGTGTTCAAACCTGGCCAAGGCTCTCGAGTCAAAGTCGGGTTGACACAGAGGTGGCACTGACACGTGGACGTGGGACGTTTATGCAAGGTCAGGGGACAGTAGAGGCCCTACCCTGCCTCCACCCTCAAAGCTTAGCTTTTGTTTGACAGGTTCATGCACATTTCCTCTTCAGCTCAGAGACGCTCCTAACCCGAGGTCGTCCTCCCTGGGCTGTGGGGCTCCACCCCCTGACGTGTGGCCGGGCATTTCCCTGGACCCTCTGTGTCAGGGGCTCCTCCTCCTCATGTGCCCTCCATCTGGGCATTGTCCCACAGACTCTGGTCATCGTTGCTGCCCCAATTCCCGGCTCTCCTCCCCTCGGCTAGGTGGCCTTGTCCAGCAGGTCCCCTCTCTGCGTGGTGCTGGAATTACCTGAGGCTCTGAGCTGCTGTGAGGACTCCGAGCTCTGGGCTCCTCATTCGGGGATCTCGGCCTGATACCCTGTGCCCAACGTCTAGTGTGATCCTTTCACAGGTTCTGACGCGGCTTCCCTGTGTATGTGGTGGGCATGTACGTCCACTCCCCATCACTCCTGGACGCCCAGGTGGACGTCATCGCACTGTCATCCTGCCAGGATCTTTTCAACTGGACTCGCTGCTCCTATAGTCCCCCCATGTGCCCCTAAATCTGCCCCCACTGAGCGACTGGAGGGACCCTTTAGAAGAATGAGCCACATCCTGACTCTGCCAAAGCCCTCCAAGTTTCCCGTTTCAGAGTAGCAGCCAAGTCCTTCCAATGGCCCAGGGCCAGCCCGGCAGTCCTGCCTCCCTCTCTCCTGGAATCCGGCCAGTCTAGCCCTGTGTCCTCTGCTCCAGCTGCTCTGCCCTCCAGGCTGCTCCTGGCACATGCCAGGCACCCTCTACCCTGGCCTGCACCGCATGTCCCCTCCTGGAACCCTCTCCTGCCTGACTCCTCCATGGCTCACTTCCTCAGCTCTGTGTGCAAATGTCACCTGGTGAGGCCGGCTGCACCCTTCCATTTACAATGCAAACACCCTGGTCCCGTTGCCCTGTCCAGCTTGTTCCATTTGCCTTTCCCCATAGCACTCACCTCCCTTTAAAATAATAGGTCATTATAGGAGTCCATGCTGGACCAGGGGACAGAGCCACACAGTGGGCGGAGCAGGGAAGTTGTACAAGGAACAAGTAACAATGGAGGTGTCAGGAGAGCTATGAGAACAGCTCGGGGTCAGGAGACGGAGGAGGAAGAAACAGGGGTGTGGGGATCCCTCCACAAGGCTGGTCAGAGCTGGTGGGAGATGGGGTGTTGCCGCCCAGGGATGGGGGCACGTTTGCCAGGTTGCCTGGGTCAGCGCTGGTCATGGTCAGTGCAGAGGTGAGCAGGTAGGGGGCTGAGAGCCGGGCCTCGGGCTCCTTTTCTTCCCTGGTGCCTGCCCTGGGCCTGCAGGAGGTGCACACAAGTCCTGCACAGGGGCGCCGTGTCTGCTCCTGCAGTGCCCCGTTAATGCGCCATCTCCTGGAGATAGGCGCTTCCACTGAGCCTTTGTGATTCTGAGGGATATTGAAGGTATTTCCACGATATGTAAGTTAAGCAAAGTTATTGTGGGTCACATCTGCTCTGCACACGGGGGACTGTCCCTGTTGGAAGGACACATCTGAGTGGAGTTGCTGAGTCCTGGGCCACCGCTGATTTAAAGGCATATTCATGCTCGTGGTGATTTTAAATGACACCTTTTGCTTTGAGAGAATTGTGGATTCACGTGCAGTTGTAAGAAGTAATACAGAGGGAAAAACCCTCATGGATGTAGAGGTTCCTGTCCTTCGTCTCCTGACCCTGTAGCTTCCTGATGTTTCTATCACGGGTTGACCCCAAACTGCTTCCCTGCTGGATCCTGACAGCATCTATCTATCCATCAATTCTGACCTCCTGCCATGTCATCCCATAGCAGTATTACCATCAATGGACCTTGACCTCTGCCTTGTCTCCTGTCTGGCATGCATCGACCCCAAACTGCTGTCCTACCTCTGTCCACCATCTGATGATCCCTGCCCCTTGCCCTGTCACCTCATGAGGGTGTCCACCAGAAGCTGAACTTAACCAGTATCTAGGAAGAGCAAATTTAGAGAGCTCTGTAGAGGTCAGCTTGCTGGGACAAGGGGCAAGGTGGGTGGCCGGCAGGAGGCGCCTGGAGATCTTCCATTAAACCAACATAGGCCTGTACCCCTGTCACAAGACCAACCATCAGTGGCTCATACAAAACAGGGGACAAAAGATAGCTGGGGCACAGTCAAACCAGAACACGGGCAGACCAGTCTCCCCTGTGTGGAGCCTCCAGCTGCTCCCTGGCCTCTGCTCCTAAAGAGCACGGGCCCCGCCCTCCCCACCCTGGGGAGGACAGGCTTCCTGCTCAGAGCACCTTCCAGGCGGGGGTCAATCCTGGATCATGCCAGCACCCTCAGGACACCCCCACGGTTATCAGAGGGTGCTCATTAGTATTGTTTAGCCAGTACCCAGGCCAGAGAGGCACAAAGACACCATTGTGGGCCCAGCACCTGACTGCAGAGCCAAGGTCCCCTGGGACTCAGGGCAGGTGCTCAGGCCTAGGAACTGTGGGGTCTGGAGGGCGAAGGGGAAGATTCAGCTCCAGCTGGGGGCAGCTGAGGTTGAAGGAGCAGAGCAGGGGCCCAGGGGACTCAGCATGAACTCTGAGCACAGGTGGGCGCCAGGCCTCCTGAGCCTCTCAGGAGATCTATCCACAGGAACCAGGCTGTCATGGGGACCTGTGGTTGGTCAAGGTGTCGAGAGGGGAAGCCTTTGGGAGGGGGCTCTGCAGGACTGAGGAGGAGGGACGCCCCAGGGAGGGTTCACGCAGGCTGTGAGGGCTCCCGCCCCTGAAGCCCGCTCCAGGGGGAAGGTGAACACCCAGGGAGCCTCGGCTGTGCCGGGGGCAGGGGGTCCTCAGAACACCAGAGCGATAGCAGCCGTGAGTCCCCTTGTTAGAGTGAGTCCACGGAGACCCGCAGAGTCGAACAACTCAGGAGACACGGCTTCATGACCCTCCCACGGGCCGAGCTCCTCAGCTGCCCTGATAAAGCAGAGGACCGCGGAGCCAAGCCCCTCTCCTGGGGACGTCAGCTGCCACAGAGGAGGTGGGCGAGGGACACAGGAGTGCCCTCGAGACAGCAGACCTGGCCTCCTGGCTCACACTGGGTGGACCAGGAGGCTCCTCCATCCCTGGCGAGGCCTGGGGCAGCTCTGAGGGGTGATGGCTGAACTGCTCCTGGCCATATGATGTGTCCCCACTTCCAGGGAGCTCTGGGGAGGGGCACCCAGGCAGGAAGAGCCAGGAGGGCAGCTCCAGGGTGGAGAGCTGGGCTCTGGGGGCTGGGGCACAGCTGAGGCCTGGAGATCAGTCCCCCTCAGCAGCAGGAGAGAAGCCAGTCCCTGGGGAAGCCGGGCCCTCCCTCCCCGGGCTCCCAGCCACAGCCCACGCCTGTCCCCTCCAGGCTGGCTGGGCTGGAGCAGCACCTGGGGGGTGCAGACACTGAGTGGCCTTGTGTGTCTTTCACCTTTAGGTGGCTCCAAATGTGACTCATGGGATCCAACAATAACGACATTCCCCTCCCTGATGATGGGAATGTGGCCCTGAGTGACAGGCGGTGGGTGTGTCCTGTGCCAAGTCCACACAGGACACTGGCCGTGGGGGACATATAGGGTGTCCTGTGAGGAGCCGGCACAGCCTCGTCCTGACGCCCTGTGACCCGCCTTGGCCCAGAGCAGAGCCTGGAGATGAAGTCCCTGTTCCTGACCATCGTGCTGCTGGGCCTGCTGTCTGCCCTGCAGGCCCAGGATCTCCTGACCTTCCCCTCGGAGGAGCTGAATGTGAGGCTGGGGGGCCAGGGGGCGGGTGGGAGAAATGCCCTGAGCCCTGGTCAGCGGGCAGCAGCTGGGAGCCCTGCTTCAGGGGTCACTTAAGGCCAGCTGACCCTGCACTCCTGCCCTTGAGGGTCAGAGATGGTCTTCCCTCTGCTGCCCTAGACAGGGCCCTTTCTGGGGACAGGGCTGGCGCAGGAGGAGCTTCAGGTCAGGGTCCTGTGGAAGTGACACTGGAACCTGAATTCCTCTAGGGACAGGGCCCTCTGGAGTGACGCTCATCCATTCCAGGCCCCGTCCCTGAAATGAACAGATCCTGGGGGGCCGAACCCTCCACTCCGTGGGGTCCAGGAGACCTGAGTGTGGGGCCTGCTCTACTGAGGGCAGGGAGCAGGCATGGGGGAGGCCGTCTCGGGGGGCTCAGCCTGGGCCCTGGGAGTCCCCTGGGCTGCAGGTCCCTGTGCAGGGAGTGATGGGAGAATCTGGGCCGGGCCAAGGTGACTCATGCCTTGACCTTCTCCAGATCACAGGGACCTGGTACACTAAGGCCTTTGTGGTCAACATGGCCTCGGTACCAGACTGGAAGGGGCCCAGGAAGGTGTTCCCCGTGACGGTGACAGCCCTGGAAGATGGGAGCTGGGAGGCCAAGACCACCGTCCTGTGAGTGCTGCCCCTGCAGGACCCTCGGTTCCCTTTCACTTCCCATCACCCATCCACATTTGAGTGACATCAGAAATAAATCCCCTATTATGAGGGGACACAGTCCAGGAAGCTTCCCAAGGCTCAGGCGGGTTGAGTGGGATTTTCAGTGTCACCTGGCGAGGGCTGGCCCACCAGGTGAGCCGAGCTTGGCTCAGGTGCCTGAGAGCAGCTGCCCGTGTGCTCCTGCTTCCAGGATTAAGGGGCAGTGCCTAGAGAAGAAAGTTACTCTGCAGAAAACCGAGGAGCCTGGCAGATACAGCACCTGTGAGTCCCTGGGGCTGAGCCTGGAGCCCCCTGCAGGGAAGCTCCCAGGGGAGGGAGGGTCCTGTCCACCTCCCAGCAGGGGCTGCCTCTGCTTCCCAGGGCCTTGTGGCTCTGACCCCAGACACCAGGTGTCCCACGCTGTCCCCAGCAGGGACTGACTGGGCAGTCGCTCCCTCTGAGAGGTCCTAGCTCTCGACCTTTGGGGAACGGAGGACTGGAGGCCTGGACAGGGCAGGGCAGCTGCCCGGGCCAGGGCCAAGCTGCAGCCTCCACGTCCTCCAGCCTCTGGCACCTGGACTCCACAGCTGGGTGGCTCCTTCCCTGGCTGGGGTGGCTGTGGCCCCTGGGGACAGGGGAAAGTAGAGGCTCCTCCTCAACGTGGTCTCCAGGGTTTTGTTTTTAACAATGAAGACACTGAAGAGCTGCCCTCTCCGTCCAGCCACAGACCACGGCAAGAAGCTCGTGTACATAGAAGAGCTGCCCGAGAGCCACCACTGCATCTTCTACTGTGAAAGCCAGGAGCCGGGGAAGAAGTTCCGCATGGGCAAGCTCATGGGTGAGGGTTCCATTTCCACCTGGCATCCTGCCCCACGGTCCCCACTCCCCAAAGCCAAGGAACAGCAGCCACTCCCTGGCACCGGGCACTAGAGCCTTGGGCTGGCCTCTGCGTGCCGGGCCCTGTGAGCTGCCCAGGCAGAGATGAGCTCTGAAGTGGGAAGGGGTCGGCTTGGGGGGGACTGTCAGGCACAGGGACAGACAGGGCCCTCAGAGTCCTGACCACTCAGGAGGGGGCTCCAGCCACTCGGGCTGCCAAGTGCCACTTCCCAGTGTTTGGGCATCAGGACAGCTCAGCCTGAAGGGGGAGGGACCTGGCAAAGACCTTCATGGGACAGGGTTCCTCCAGGGTCAGGGGACAGCCCTGTGACTCTGGGACATGAGGTGCTTCAGCTCAGGGGCCTGACACTGCAGACCTGCTCACTCCAGGGCAAAGCTCTGGATGCCAGTTGGTGGCCCTGTCCCCACAGCATGTGCAGCCAGCCCCCCTCAGCTCCCCTGGTCCCCTCTCTGCAGGGAGGAGCCCCGAGGAGAACCTGGAGGCCCTGGAAGAATTTAGGAAATTCACGCAGCGTAAGGGACTGTTGGCCGAGAACATCTTCACACCTGAGCAGACGGGTGAGGGGCCGGCTGCCTTTGTCCCCCACAACGTCCCCTCTGTGTTCCTTGTGCCACCCTATGTCTTGCCTGTCTTTGCTCCCTTGTGTCTCTCTGTCCTTCTGTGACCCCAACGTCCCCTCTGGGTCCTTACGTCCTCTCTGCCTGCCCATGTCCCGAGCCCCTCAGGGACACCAGGGCCCTGCTTGGGTCTTGGTCATGGAGGGCTGCAGCTGTGGGTGTGAGGGGGCCTGCACCCATCCTGGCGCCTCCTCACCACCGAGTTTTCCTTGGTTTCTGCAGACACCTGTGTTCCCGAGCACGACTAGGGTAAGTGACCGCGGGAGGACACTGGAGACACCCAGAGTCCCCCGCTCTGGAGTTTCAGTCCACCTCTCTGCCTCCTCCCATCCACCCAAGGGGGAGACCCCACCTGGCCAGGCAGGGGTGAGGCCCTCAGGTATTGGCCCTGGGGGCGATCCGGGACACTTGGGGACACTTTCCTCTACCAGTGAGGTCAGCTCCTGTGCCCTCCCACACCCTGGGCCCTGATCCAATCCCTACTCTGGCCATCAATGACCCGGATGGTCATGGCAACCTGGGAGCCCTCCCTGGGCCATGGCTGCCCATCAGGGTCTTCACCAAGCCTGGGGAAGGAGGAAGGTGCACCTGGATCTGCTCAGCCTGCAGCCCTGCCCCTGGTCCCCCCATGGGAGGGTCTCCCACCTCAGCGCCTCTTCTTGTCCCCAGAGCCAGCTGGGTCTGCACCCCGTGAGCCCCCTCTGCCACTGACAAGGCCTGTGCCCTCCTGGACCACCCCTCCTGCTGGACCACCCGTCCCATGCAGCCACCGTCCCCACCCACATCCCTCCTGTCTCTAAATAAAGACCTTCTGCACCACTCTGGGCTTGGTCGAGTCTTTAGGGGCCTGGCGATGGCTTCCTGGGGGCCCTGCTAGGAGGGGGAGCCACGGGGGAGCTGGGGAGACATTGGCTCCAACAGTGGTCAGACCCCAAGCACAGAGGGGTGCTGTCCTGAGGTCCTCCTCATGAGCCACAGCCCTGAGTGGCTTGGGAAGGTGCCGAGCCGTGGGCAGGGGCATGGGGACGTCACTGGGGTGGGCAGGACTGGGGAGACCTCTGTGTCAGGGCTGCAGAAGGTGCACAGGTCCCTGGCAGGGCTGCTGCCTCAACGGGGGCTTCCAGGATCCTGCAGGAGCCAGACATGAAGCAGGCTGGGCCCAGGGGCAGGTGATGGGGATGGTCCAGCAGCTCCCTGGTCACCCCTCAGGCAGACGGAGCCAGGCACAGCCTCCCCTGGTCTGCACCCTCGCCCTGGCCCTCCCCGTGGTCTGTGCAGGCCCTGGTCTCTGTGAACACTGGGCCCACAGGCGGTGGGGGACCACAGTGAGCCAGGAGATGATAAACGCGGCCCCAGTAACCACGGACCTGAGGGACCCGGCTCCCCAGAGAGCCAGCCTCAGTGCCCACCTCTTCCTCTGAGGGGCCTTTGATGGCTCAGCCGCCTGACCATCAGCTCAGCGACCCAGCTACCTGAGTTCCCCTCTGACCTGCCGTCCTTTCTTCTCTCCCCTCCTTGGCCCTCTGGATGATCCTGCAATGGCGTCCACCCAGCAGGTGCCAGGTGGAGCCCAAGGCAGCTGGACACTTGGGAGGACAGAGCAGGTCTGACCCTTCAGGACAGGGGCAGGTTTGTCTCCCCACACTCCAGGCCCAAAGTAAATTATGGCAATGCCAGGATCCCAGATAAGAAGAAAGTAGGAAAAAGCTTCATCATTTCAGGGTGAAGATTTTCAAAGCATCGAAGCTAAGGGGAAACCTCTGTTGAAAAGACAGAAATTTGATTACAAGAAGAATAAAATGTCATTGCAGAAATCATTTTTAATAAAAATTTGAGCTGTGAAGTGGATTTTCCCTGGTACCGTGGCATGAATCCTAACTCATGTGAATCCGTGTTACCTCCCCAGTCAGGCCACAGTACTGCTGTCACCCCAATCTTCCCTGTGGGCCCTCTCCTCTCTTGGGGATTATCCACCAATAGGCTCACAGGGCAGGAAGCCCCTGGCACTGTCTCTGCCCACTGGGTGGCACCTGGGAGCCGCTCCTGGGGCTCTGTCTTGCACACAGCGCCACCTGTTCCCTAGGCACTGCGGAGGCGAGGGACACCTGTTCTGGGCTTGGGAGAGATGCCTGGGGTCTCTGTGCCCTCCCGTTATTTCCACCCCAGGGGAGTCACCCCTTCTCTAGACACTGGGGACTAGGAAAGGACTGCCAGGAGGGCCCATGTCCCTGCTGGACCCGGGGCTGGACCTGGGCCAGCACTGCGTTTCCACCTGGCCCCCTACAGGGTGCATGAGGGGGTGCGGCTCCCCAAGGTCAGTGTGAGTTGGACCTTCCAGGACACAGCCCTGGTTCCTGCCTGCTTCCCTTCTCTACTGTCCTGACTCAGGTGAGTGTCCATTGTCCCCGTGAGAGCCAACTCCTGTGACAGTCACTGCCTGTGGCACTGGGGGCTGCTCCCTTCCCAGGGTGTTTCTGGGCTGAGCGGGCTCAGGTGTGGGGGGAAGCTAGCCCTCCTGGGGCGGTGCCCAGGCTCTTACCATCCTTCCTGATCTCTGTGGTCATGTACCTGTGGCCACCGCTGCCCCTGTCCTGGGAGCCCCCATTCTCCTAATCCTCTCCTGGGCCCTCCCAGGCTCTGGGGCCCAGCGCTGAGCCAGTCATGGAGAGGGTCCTCAGCTGGGTGCCGGCGGCTCCTGCACCCCCTGACCAGGAATGGGCCTGGATTCCAGAGCCAGCCAGACTGCTGTGCTCTGTGAGTTCCTTGATGTCCCCTCCAGCTCTGCTGGGCGCCACTGTCGCCTGAGCTGCCAGGCCCCATGCCTGTGTCACACCAGGCAGGCTCCAGGCCAAGGGAGAGGGCGTGCCCACCCAGCCTCTCGCTTAACCAGCCGCGTGAGGGACTGTCTGCTCCAGCCCCTTGGGAACAAACGTGCTCTGGGTCCTGCTCTGCAGGTCGCCCATGCCCGACTGACCTTCAGTGGAAAGGCCCCATTCCTTCTCAGGACAGCAACCCCCAGGGCACAGTCACCAGCTGGCCCATAGCTGGGCCTGTGACTCCCAGGAAAAGAGCATTGTCCCACTAGGTTTGGTCTTTGTGGAGACCCCTGCATGGCCTCCAGGTGAGGGGGCTGTGCCATTGTCCACCAGGCTCGTGGCCACCAGAGAGGCTTGGGGAGATGGGGATCACGGTTCTCAAGGCACTGACCTGGGTGACCTGGTCCCCGGCCCCACAGCCCTGGCTTGGTGTGTGCAACCCTGGGGAATCACTAGGCACAGATGTGTCCCCCTCTGAAATTCTGCCATCTTCCTTTAGCTCCTGAGCCTGGTCCTCGGCTCTGACTACTTCTGGGGACCGAGATGCGGCTCTGCTTGAAGGCCACGTTAGAGCGTGTTGGTCGGCTCGGGCTGCAGCCACAAAACACCATGGCCATGAATCACTCCTGGCAGCAAGGCCATGTAGACAAGGTTAATTCCCGCAGTCTGTGGTCATGGGGGACGTCTTGTGTCTTCTAGTGACTCCTTCAATCTCCTGTGTTTTGAATTTGTACTGTAGCTCCTCACCTCCCTGCTCAGTGGCTTGCCTTGGTGTATGGAGAGCCACTGAGCTTTCCTCACTGACTTCCTGTTCTCTTCTTGGCAGGTTCATCAGAGGTAACACCAATAATTTATCAAGGGTTTGCACCTGTGTTCACCAAGCATATTTGCCTAGTTTTCTTTCTTGTGATGTCCCTAGCAGGCTTTGGCAGCAGGGCAATAGTGGCTTCATAGAATGCGTCAGGAAGGGTCCCTTTCCATTGCATGTTCTGAAATCTTCAGAGGACATTGGTGTTACTTCTCTAAAACTCTGGTTTTTCAGCTGTGAAGCCAACGGGTCCTGCCTGTGTTTCTCCTTATTTGGAGACTGTTTATGACTGCTCTAATCTTATTGCATATGGTGGGGGAGGGGGTTGTTTGTTTGCTTTTATAATTGTCCTTTTTTTTTTCTTCTTGGTACTAGGGATTGAAACCAGGGTGCTTAACCTGAGCCACATCTTTTTTTGTTTATCTTGAGCAGGGTCTCCCTTAGTTCTTAGGGTCATGCTAAGTTTCTGAGCCTGAACTCATACTTTGGATCCTCCTGCCTTAGCCTCTTAATCAGTTGGGCCACGGAGAATGGGGGACACCTACTGTCCTGCCCTACAGACTCCCCGTGGTGACCATGGGTTGATCCCGACCTCCTGTTCTACTCTCTCCACAGCATCTACCTCTGGCACTACCTTCTGTCCACCATAAGGTGACCCTGACCTCCTGCCATGCCATTGTCTAACAGTGTGAACGACCATTCCGTCAGAAGAACACGGTTAGAGAACTCAGTAGAATTCAGCCCACAAGGTCACTGGGTAATAATAGGGTGGCTGCAGGAGGCCCCTGGAGAGCCCCATTGTACTAGCACAGGACTTGTAGGGGCAGCCCTGTGCTGTCAATCATCTGTGCATGTTTTCCATGACTTTTTCAAGGACTGAAAATGCATGCCCTTGTCAAACATAGACCCAAGATTCACACACAGTGAGGCACAAGGTGTTTAGGGTATGGTCAACAAGAACAGGAACAGAAAGACCTCCCCCTGTGTGGCACCTCCAGCTGCTCATGGACCCCACTCTCCCCACCCCCCCTGGGGAGGACAGGCTTCGTGCTCAGAGCACCTCTACCCTGGGACCAGCTAACAGCAGGCTGTGAGGGCTCCCGCCCCTGAAGCCCGCTCCAGGGGGAAGGTGAACACCCAGGGAGCCTCGGCTGTGCCGGGGGCAGGGGGTCCTCAGAACACCAGAGCGATAGCAGCCGTGAGTCCCCTTGTTAGAGTGAGTCCACGGAGACCCGCAGAGTCGAACAACTCAGGAGACACGGCTTCATGACCCTCCCACGGGCCGAGCTCCTCAGCTGCCCTGATAAAGCAGAGGACCGCGGAGCCAAGCCCCTCTCCTGGGGACGTCAGCTGCCACAGAGGAGGTGGGCGAGGGACACAGGAGTGCCCTCGAGACAGCAGACCTGGCCTCCTGGCTCACACTGGGTGGACCAGGAGGCTCCTCCATCCCTGGCGAGGCCTGGGGCAGCTCTGAGGGGTGATGGCTGAACTGCTCCTGGCCATATGATGTGTCCCCACTTCCAGGGAGCTCTGGGGAGGGGCACCCAGGCAGGAAGAGCCAGGAGGGCAGCTCCAGGGTGGAGAGCTGGGCTCTGGGGGCTGGGGCACAGCCTATGGCCTGGAGATCAGTCCCCCTCAGCAGCAGGAGAGAAGCCAGTCCCTGGGGAAGCCGGGCCCGCCCTCCCCGGGGCTCCCAGCCACAGCCCACGCCTGTCCCCTCCAGGCTGGCTGGGCTGGAGCAGCACCTGGGGGGTGCAGACACTGAGTGGCCTTGTGTGCCTTTCACTGCCCCGACCGGCAGGACACATCAACGTGGGCAGTGAACCTAGATGGGGAGGAATGAAGGGACAAGAGACACGAAGGGTGACAGCAAGACAAAAGTTCTGATCAAACTGCAAACTTTTATTGTTCACACAGGGGTATTTATGGGCTGGGGATGGGGGGAGCTCTCTTATCGGCAGTTGCTAGAAGTCTTCACAAGGTGAGATAGCACAGGATGTCTCAGGGAGATGGATGGCTGCAGGGTGTCTCCCAGGCGAGATGTCTCCTAGGGGGCTGTTTCTTGTAACTGTCAGGCTATTCTTTGAAGGAGAACTCCCTTTTGGTCCCTGGCATCTCCCCCTTACTTATATAAAATATATGACCATACCTTACCGGCCTATGTCTAATAGAGAAATCTTTAATTCTGTTACTTAGGGCTGGATAACCATACTAGCAAACATTAAGCCTACCTGTGTAGGTTAGAAATAAAGGCCTTAAACTAAAAACTATTCTGGAAGTCCCTTTTTATGGTTATCAGGCATTCCTGTCTGAGAATCTCTTTTGTAGCCTCCAGTTTACTTAGTTTTGGAAGTTACATTTAACTATTATTATCATTTAAAATGCCCAGGAATAGCAGTGTTTAGGCTTTGACTGTCTTTGCTAAGTGTTTAAGATGAAGCAAGTCAAACTGATTTTTGTTTCTACCTATTGTTAAGTCAGCTGAGTTACTCTGGAAATCCTCGGGAACTTCACAGCAGCTTCTCAGTTCTGCTAGTGCCATTTGCGCTAGGATGGGTCCAGGCCTTGCTTGACCATGTGGCTTCCCTCGGAAGCATCAGGGATGTCTCCCTTCTCTGATGACCCTCCTCTTCACAGCAAATGCACTGATTGGCTTCCTGTCCTCCACTGGTCTCATTAATCTCCCTGATCAGGAGGTTATGTGGCCTAGGGTTGCAGAGCCCTTTGGAGAAGTCCCCTATCCCTGACTCAGACTGACTCTGAGGGCAAGAGCCAAATATTGGTTTTCTTGGCCCCTTTAATTTAACTTTAATTTTAAAACTTAATCTTAAACATCCAGCAAATAAATTTTAACAGCCCTATATTAATAGTACTGGGCTTTAATGTCTATCTCTCTATCTTGTTGGTGATAACTCCTTATCTTAAATTAGCCCAGGTTGTGTGTTCTTAAATCAGTACCTCTGTAAAACAGCAACAAGCAATCCTTAGACCACCTATAAGCAAACTACAAACTAAAATTAACTAGGGTAAAAGCATATTTAGTTTATGTAATAGCTACCTTGAATTCTGGCAGTGTTATACATTATAATCCCCTGTTTGAGATCCTGGTAATCGTGACAAGAACCAACTTTTGGACACAACTTTTAAATGTACTGAAATCTGGTCTGCTTCTTTCATAGTCGCTCTCACATGTAGTGAGACGGGACATAGAGCCTTATCTCAGGCAAGGCAGGGCTCTTTATAAATCTTAAGTACCATAGTTCTGAAGCTGATCATTTTACAAAGCCTTCATAAATTGTTGCTCAAGTTTACATGAACATTAGCTAACACATCACATCTACAACATGAATTAAAGGCTGAAAAATTCTACCCCCCCTTTTTTTTTTTTAAGTAGCAAAGTACTTTTGAGTTGTACAATAAAACCTTCACACAGATTAGGCTCCCATTAACTTGAAAATACATTTAAATTGTATCTCAGTGTAAAGTAACATGGAACTTTACATATCTTATTGATAACAAATCCAGTTAGAGAACACAAATGATATAAATAAATCTCCAACATGTTTTTTTTTTCTAAGCCTAAAATTACCATATAACTTCAGAACACCAGCTTGATATAATGCTCTTTTGAAGCTTCTACCTTACAGACTTCTATACCTGGAAGATATGAATTAATAGCACCATAAGTACATTGATGATTTTATATTGACCGAGTTTAGCTCTTAAAGAAATAACATTACAATATTGAAAAAATAACAGTTGTTGTTTAACCATAGTTGTATAATTTTAAAAACTTATACATATAACCAATTTACACAGACCTTTTTCATCACTTGCTTAAGCCCTTTTGTTAACTTAATCATATATACTTTTTTATCCAGAAACACATTTTCCCTCTATTAAATCCATATCGAGAACCTTTTAGTTTTTCTTTTTCATCTGTTAACCTTCTTTTTTTTTAAATAATACTTGTAAATTTCTGAATTTAAGCAATTATTTCATAGACATCAACATTTTATTAGGTTTTATTTTTATTTTGAACACCTAGAAAAACTTATAAGCTTAATTTTAAAGACATCTTTACTTCTATCTGTTTACCCAGTTTAAATTGAACCATTTGAATCACGTGAATCAAAGATATTTGGATCCTTTTTTTTTTTTTTGAGCGCTCTTTGTATATCTGCCAATTGTCATATAACTGCATAATATATGGACATACACACACACAGACATAGGACATACAACACATAACATGAGTGTAACACATACACAAGGATTGTAGTTTTTTCTTTTTTTTTTTCATTGCAATTTTAAAAACTCCACAGTTCATCAAAAATAGAACTGATCAGAAAGCATTAACTTGTCTATGAGCTCAAAAAATACAGAATCTAAGGAAAAAACAAGAGTCAAAATGACTGGCCAGTAATTAGCAAATATCATACAATTTACTTTTTGGTTTGGTCTTGTTTATGTTCAGGTAAAAGGACACTTTTAAGAAAGGAGGATCTGTGGGGATGTAAACTGAAGAAATAAGCCTGTGAGAAGGGTATAGCATCCTTTTAAATGTTGGCAGCGCGGTCTTCCATCTCCAGACGATGATAGTGAACCTGTATGGGCTTAGAGGCTAAAATATTAATCTGTTCTTTAATAAATTGAACCAGCCTGTTTATAATGCAGGGTCCTATGGACATTATTAAAAGTAAACCCAACAAAGGGCCTAATAGTGGAAGAAGGTAGGGTAGAAATCCATTAAGCCCAGTCCAGAGGGGATTTTCAAATAGTTCCCTTCGTCTCTTTTCTAGATCTTCTTGAAGCTGCTTAATTTTAGTCCGTACTATGCCTGATTTATTGGCATAAAAGCAGCATCGTTCCCCTAAGGCCAAGCAAATACCTCCCTGGTTAGCTGTCAGCAAATCTAAGCCTCGTCTGTTTTGAAGGACCACTTCTGCCAGGGAGTCTATTTGGTCCTGTATATCTTTAATGGTTCCTGATAGAGTTTGTACATCATCTATAAGTTGCTGAGATAGGCGACGGTAAGAGTGTATAGCTGTGCCTAAGCCAGCTGTACCTGTGCCCACAGCAGCTGTAATTCCAAGGGTGGCAAGGAGTGGTAAGGCCTGTATTGCCCTCCTATGTCTTTTAACTAAGGTGTCTAGGCTAGGAATGGGTAGAGGTTCATCTCCTGGGACAATAGTTATATCAGGGAGTAATAAGGCAAGAACACAGCCACCGGTCCAATTCGCTGGAAGCCTGGGGAAGGCTGAGTTTCCTTCACACATAAAAACTGTGCCATTGGGGGGACAAAGAGATGGGGTGGGTGAGGAATAATTTTTTACTGTTGAGCAATTTCCAAAGGAAGTAACTCCAACATCAATATCATAGGTATTATTCTGCATCGCGTCTAATTTACCTATGCAGGCCTCCTCCACCAGGTGCTTGCTGATAGTTTTAGTGCAGCAGTTCACTGCAGTGCTCCGGGACCAAAGGCTCACTCCGAAGCCTTGGAATGTCTCACGTTGCACACCCCCTAGAGTGGCTCTCCAGCCGGGAGCCCTGGAGCGAAGGCCGGCTTCAGAATTTCCAGCAGTCTGGTCTTGTGCTCTGGTTGGGCAGGGTCATCTCGCTGGGGAACTCCAAAATGTTAGACCAGGATGCAAGAAAAGACCACTGACTCCAATTAAAATCAAATTAAAGCAAGCTTATTATTTCAACCGGCCGGGCTGCCTCTCCCTCCCCAAACAGCGGGAACAAGACAGCCCCCACCTTTCCTACAGCCCAGCTTTATAGCCCAGAAAGTTACACAAAAGGGGGGTTACAGGTAACAGAACTCTGACAAGCATCACACTAAGGGTAGTTTACACATTTTTTTTTTTTGCTGACCCCAACATCAGAATTTATGAGGACCATTAGAGCCTCAGAGAGGATGGTCAGGGAAGGCCAATATTTATGAGGCGTCACTAAGTTTCAGAGAGGGCTGCTATCTGGTCAGAGAGCCAGGCATGGGTGAGTTCAAGGCACGGGCAGGCATTCCAAGCAGGTTCAGAATTTGTAGTAATTTATAGTAAATCTGTCTTGTTCCTGCTGGGATGGCTGCAACTCCATTAATAGCTGTGGCCAGTATTTTTATTTTTCCAGTGAAATCATTATCAATAATACCAGGGAAGACCTGAACACCTTGTAAGGTAGTAGAGGCTCTTCCAAGAATAAGGGCACAAGTATGAGATGAAGGGGGACCCATAATTCCAGTGGGTATTATCTGGGGCCCTTGCATGGAGTCTAATATTGTATCCGTGGTGGCACAGAGGTCCAATCCTGCGCTGCCTGGGGTGGCTGGTTGGAGGGAGGCAATCGTGGAGAAGGATTTTGAGGTAGGTTGGGAGTTTGGGAGGGAACAAACCTTATTGCCCCTGGGTTTGTCCTGGGGGAGGTCGGGGCTGAGAAGCAGGAAGAAATAGGCTGTCCAAGGGCATTTGCCTTAGATCTACACTCACTAGCCCAGTGACGACCTTTACCACATCTAGGGCAAGGGGTGGCTGGGGGCGGTTTAGCCCCGGTTTGAGGAGACACCATCCCTAGGCTTTGCTTGCCTGTCGGACACTCGCGTGCAAAATGGCCAGGCTGTTTACAAGTAAAGCAAGTACGTGAGCCAGGATTGCGAAAGGCCTTGGTAAAGGCAGCACCTATGGCCATACCCATGGCATGGGCTGCTCCCACCCCTGCACAGAGTCTAATAAAGTCAGAAAGTTCCGCTTTGTCCTTATGTGGTCGAAGAACATCCTGACATGCGGGGTTAGCATTTTCAAAGGCAAGATGTTTTACAAAGGGGCTTTCGCTTTCGCTTGGTCCAAGCAGGCGCTCCGCGGCTAGGTTAAGCCGGGCAACAAAGTGGCTATAAGGCTCGTCAGGCCCTTGTCGGATTTTTGCCAGGGAAGTGGTAGCCGAGCCCTTTTGAGGGAGGCGTCTCCAAGCCTGTAAGCCAGCCGTCTGAATCTGCGCCAAAAGTCCAGCAGGGAAACGCGCCTGTTTAGGGTTAGTGTCAAAGGGCGCATTGCCCACTAGCTTAACATAAGTCCAGGATTTAGAGGAGGCCTTATTTAAATTTTTTTGAGAAGTTTCCCAACAGTGCTCTTTGAAATCTGCATTCCATAACAGGAAGTCTCCGGCACTGAGGGTAGCTAGGGCTAAAAATTTCCAATCATTAGGAGTAAGCCATTGTGCGCTGTGACTCTCTAGTAAAGCCAATGTGTAGGGCGCAGTGGGACCATAGTGAGCACAAGCCTTTTTAAGTTTTTCAAGAAAGCGCAGGCTTAATTTTTTGTAGACACTCTGGGTTCCTTCCTGCCTAGGGGTGAACTCCTCATCCTCTGAGTCCTGATCTTCTTCTTGCCCTCCCCCGCTTCATCCCCTTGATCCGTTTCCTCGGCTTCCTCCTCTAGATCTTTCTCCTCTTTGTCCTCAGCCTGGGCGGGCTTATCTGTCTGACTGCGGGTGACTGGGAAGGCGAGAACAGGCCGAGGTCGCGGCTTAGCCTTTGTATCGGATCGCCTTGGGCCAGCTCGGGTTGACTCGGTGCCTAAGGCTAATGAGCTGAGCTCAGAGTCAAGGGATCTTAATTCTTTTAAAAGTTGGATCTGTTCCCATCTATGTTGGAGAGACTCTCGCAAGGGAGCCAGGTCAGGCAGGGGAAGTGGAGAAAAAATGTCTGAGGGGGCAGTTGGCCCCTGAAGGGCCGGAGCACAAAAGGCAGGAGGGATATAGGAGGGAGGTGGATGTGTGAGTCCTATAGGCTGTGGCAGGGTCCTGAGAGGTGGCGGGTCTTCTGAATGGTAGCGAACTGCTTCCTTCTCCAAGGTAGCCTCCTCCCCAGGGGTCAATGTGTCTCCAGGATTTAAAACTGGATAAAGGCGGTTGGTAACCGTTGGAGCCTTATTTATTAGGGCGGGGTTTTGAGCGGGACCAGGAAGGTTCCCAGAGTCCTGGGGAGACTGAGAAGGGTCTGTGTCTATACTAACTAAAGGGCATGCCGAGGGGGGACGAGAGGTCTTTTGCATAGCCTCTTCCCCAATCCTGACAAGTTTTAAGGTGCCATTGTCAAAGGGTGAACTTTTAAGAAGTTCATTAATTAAGTTCCAGTAAGAAAAGGTGGGAACATGCACCTTTTCTGGGCCAAAGGATTCATAATAATCTTTTAAACAGTCTCCTACTCTAAGCCGTCTTTTACCATCAATGGTCCCTTCAAGGGGAAACCACGGACACAATTCTCCTACGTATGAAAAGAATAATTTTAAGTCCTTTTTCTTAACACCCGCCCCCCGTGTCTTGAGGGCCTCCTTGAGGCCTGACAAAAACAACTCATGTGACGAAACTGCTTGTCCCATGGTGTGTCACTCACCTTGCATCTTCCTCGCTCTCCTCCCGGATCTGTCTCCGGTCGTGTCTGCCGAGGCGATCTCACGCTCCCGCTTGGCCAAGTCTTCCCGGAGGACGGCGTTCCCCCTCAGTCAAAGGCTCGAGCCCCACACTGGGCGCCAAATGCCCCGACCGGCAGGACACATCAACGTGGGCAGTGAACCTAGATGGGGAGGAATGAAGGGACAAGAGACACGAAGGGTGACAGCAAGACAAAAGCTCTGATCAAGCTGCAAACTTTTATTGTTCACACAGGGGTATTTATGGGCTGGGGATGGGGGGAGCTCTCTTATGGGCAGTTGCTAGAAGTCTTCACAAGGTGAGATAGCACAGGATGTCTCAGGGAGATGGATGGCTGCAGGGTGTCTCCCAGGCGAGATGTCTCCTAGGGGGCTGTTTCTTGTAACTGTCAGGCTATTCTTTGAAGGAGAGCTCCCTTTTGGTCCCTGGCATTTCACCTTTAGGTGGCTCCAAATGTGACTCATGGGATCCAACAATAACGACATTGCCCTCCCTGATGATGGGGATGTGGCCCTGAGTGACAGGCGGTGGGTGTGTCCTGTGCCAAGTCCACACAGGACACTGGCCGTGGGGGACATATAGGGCGTCCTGTGAGGAGCCGGCACAGCCTCGTCCTGACGCCCTGTGACCTGCCTTGGTGACCCGCCTTGGCCCAGAGCAGAGCCTGGAGATGAAGTCCCTGTTCCTGACCATCGTGCTGCTGGGCCTGCTGTCTGCCCTGCAGGCCCAGGACCTCCTGACCTTCCCCTCGGAGGAGCTGAATGTGAGGCTGGGTGGGCCAGGGGGCGGGGTCTAAGATGATGGCATCTGTGTCCTTTCAGAGACTCAGCGTTTCTCATCCTGTGTTTCTCTTGTTTTCCACAGAAACCTGCATCCCCCAGTGTTACTATGGAAGTGACCACCTGGGAACCAAAGAACCAGAGTCCTGTGTTCCGGAGTTGGAGTCCTTCTACTCTGTTCCCCTCCAAGGACAGAACTGCCCCCAGCCCCACACTCGCTCTAACACTGGACGTCATTCCAGAGCTGGGGCTGGGGACAGGGCTGACGGCAGCACGGCCTTCTGAATGGAGTTAGTGCAAGGGGAATGTATGGTTTAGAATGATTCGAAGGGTGGGCTTCCAGCCAACAAATATGTGAAAAACGTTCAACGTCTCTAGCAATTAGAGAAATTCCAAATCAAACTACACTAAGATCATCTCACTCGAGTCAGAATGGCAATCATCAAGAACACAAGCAATAATAAGCATTGATGAGCATGTGGGGAAAAGGTCCACTCATACACTACTGGTGGGACTGCAAATTGGTGCAACCACTATGGAAAGCAGTATGGATTTTCCTCAGAAAACTGGGAATGGAACCACCATTTGACCCAGCTATCCCACTCCTCAGTTTATACTCAAAGGACTTAAAATCAGCATACTAGGGGCTGGGGTTATAGCTCAGCGGCAGAGCGCTCACCTTGCCCTTGGGAGGTACTAGGTTCAATCCTCAGCACCACATAAAAAAAAATACATAAAATAAAGATATTGTGTCCATCTTAAAAAAAATCAGTATATTGCAGTGATACAGCCACATCAATGTTTATAGCAGCTTAATTCACAATAGCTAGACTATGGAACTGACCTAGGTGTCCCACAATAGATGAATGAATAAAGAAATTGTGGTATATTGCTAAGAGCCACAGCAAAGTAATATGATGCATGGCATTTTTGGTTTCATCTTGTCTTCACTGGCACTGGGATGAAGATAGGAATTCTGACAATGATGCTAAAAAAAATTATGTAACATTCCAACAGGTACTAAGAAAACAATTTTTTGAATAATTTACATTAGCCTGAACAGAATTATTAAATATAATGAAAAGGAAAGGTGAAAGTAAACAAACAGATCTGTTAACCTGATTGTTTGTACACAATCCTCAACAGCTGTTTACCCAATTTAAATTAAACCATTAAAATCACGTGAATAATAAAAAAAATTCGGATCCATTTATTCATGAGCACTCCTCATATATGATCTATGGACATACGTATACAGACATACAACACAAAACAGAAGTGTGCACACGTAACATACAACACATAAGACAATAGTAAAGGCCTTGTAGCTTTACCTAGGTGAAATCTCCATTGCAATGTTTAAAAACTCCATAGTCCAAAAATAAAACTGATCAGAAAAACATTAACCTAGGTCTGTATGAGCTCAAAAATAAAATAGAACTTTATGATGTGGGAAAAAGCAATAATAAAATAGATATTGAAAAAAGCATCCTGATTAATCACTGTCGCAGGTGTAATAGCCAAGCTGGAGCTCTGGATATCAGCTGTTATGGATTTGAGTCAAATCATCTTCTTTTTGGTCTGTAGAAATTGTTTTGGTTAATCTCTCTGGAATCCAAATCAGCTGCTGTTCTCCCTGTGGAAAAACACAGAGCCCCGACTCCAGACAATCACTGGGTCAGAACCTTTCCATTGTCCTGTTAGAATATTCTTCCAAAGTAACTTAGGCTTATGTACATTTTTTGGATACAAATGTCTTTCCCCAGCACTAAGCCCTGATGAATCCAAATTTTAAAAGTTTAGAGTAAAAAGGGTTATTTTAAGTTTATCTTTGGGGGATATATACCCCTTTCCAATTCCCTCCTTTTGTTTTAATAAGTACATTTTAATGGTTTGATGAGCTCTTTCAACTATGCCTTATCCCTGTGGATTGTATGGGATTCCTGTTATATGAGTAATGCCAAATGATGAGCAAAATTGTTTAAAAGAGGTAGAAGTATAGCAAGGGCCATTATCTGTTTTTAACTGTTTTGGAATGGCCACAGTGGCAAAATTTTGTAAGCAATGAGCTATAACATCTTTAGTTTTTTCTCCAGCATGAAGGGAGACCATCAAAAATCCGGAAGTATCAACTGTAACATGCAAATATTTTAATTTTCCAAATTCTGGCAAGTGTGTGACGTCCATCTGCCAAATATGGTTAGGTATCAGTCCTCTAGGATTGACTCCAAGATTAGCTTGTGGTAAAAATGTCACACAAATTTTGACATTGTTTTATTATATGTCTGGCTTGTTCTTTAGTTATTTTAAAATGCTTTTGTAAAGTATTAGCATTGACATGGAACCTTTTATGAAAATTTATAGCTTCTTCTAGTGTAGAGAAAATATGTATGTCATGTGTAGTTTTATCTGCTAAATCATTGCCCAAACTAAGGGCTCCAGGCAATCCTGTATGTGCCCTGATATATCCTATAAAGAATGGATCTTTTCTGTCCCAGATTAGACTTTGTATAGTGGAAAACTGCCGCAGTCTGGCTAGGCACAAAATCACAAGCCCACCACACACCTTGTAGATTCAAACAGCAACTCTTTATTCCCGAACTCACACCGGCCCTCTACAAACACGTTCTGGGGAAATTCACGTTCTGGGGAAATTCACGTTCTGGCCCAAAATTCACGTACTCCACCAGGCTCTAATCAGCAGGAAACATCCTATTCCCAGCAGGGTACACCTTAAACCTGGAACCGCCCTAAACCCAAGGAGCGGGATCTCCCTAAAACCTGATCCGCCCTAAACCCAGATCCGCCCTGGTCCTTGAACAAGGTCACCTTACCCAAGCCTACATGCAATGTCACTGCGAATGTCCAAGGCAAGTCCATTTCCACGAGTCCTTCCTCTAAGCAACATGGGGTACGCTGGCAAGGAAATTGTCATACCTGCTTGGCTAATGGCTCTCAGCAGAAAACAAAGAGAAAACAGTAGAGGAAGGGGAACTCCTACCAGCATCTTCAAGGGATACTATAGCATTAACTATATACTGAATATCAGAAAATAAATTAAATACAGAATCTTTAAACATCACAAAAGCTTGTAATACTGCATTAAGCTCTACCTTTTGAGCTGATTGTTTGGATACTAAAAATGTAAAAGTTTGATCAGGGGTAACTACTGCTGCTGTACCATTATTTGACCCATCAGTGAATATATTTGGAGCATTCATGATAGGGGTTTTTCTTGTCATTTTTGGAAAAACTACAGGATGTTTAGACCAAAAAGACAACAAAGGATTAGATGGTAAGTGGTTATCAAATGAAACATTAGATTTACACATGATTATTGCCCAAGTATTTAACTCATTAGCTAACTCATCAATTTGATCCATAGTATATGCAGTAATAATTTTATTGGGATAAATCCCAAACACTCCCTTTGCTGCTTTTATTCCTTTGAGTATTAATTGTCCTATAGCCTCAGGATATCTAGTAAGAATAGTGTTAGGAGAATAAGATAAATGTATCCACAATAATGGAACTTCTTGCCAAAATTCTCCTGTAGGAATATTTTTTGTTGATTTTACAATAAATAATAAAGGCAAACTTATATCAATTCTACCCAAATGCATATTTTCCATATATGTTTCAATGATTTTTAATGCCTTTCTTGCTTCAGGCATTAACATGTGGGGTGAATTTGGATCTGATGGACCTTTTAGGATAGCAAATAAAGGTCCTAGCTCTCCTGTTGGTATGCCTAGATAAGGCCTTATCCAATTTATGTCTCCTAATAACTTTTGAAAGTCATTAAGTGATTTGAGTTGATCTACTCGTATTTGAATTTTTGGTGGACGGACCATGGTTGAAGATAATAGAACTCCTAAATAATTAATTGGAAAATTTAATTGTACTTTATCTATTGCTATCTCTAGATTATAATTTTTTAATAAATTTGTAAGTGTGGCATAACATTCTAGCAATGTGTTTTTATCTTTATGTGCCAATAACACATCATCCATCTAGTGAAATATTTGTAGTTCAGGATTTTGATTTCTAAGTGGCTGGATTGCTTTGTTAACATAGATTTGACACATAGTTGGGCTGTTAGCCATCCCTTGAGGGAGTACTTTCCATTCATATCTCTGATCAGGACCTTCATGATTTAGTGCAGGGATAGTAAATGCAAAACGTGGACTATCCTCGGGATGAATTGGAATAAAAAAAAAACAATCTTTAATATCTATAGCTAAAACATTCCAGGTTTTTGGCAAAGCAGACAATTGGGGAATCCCCGATTGAGCAGGTCCCATAATAACCATCTCATTATTAATGGCTCTTAAATCTTGCAATAATCTTCATTTACCAGACTTCATTTTAATGACAAAAATGGGAGTATTATAGGGAGATACGGAAGGTTGTATATGTCCCTCCGCTAATTGTTGTTTGACCAGGTCATGGGCTACTTGTATCTTTTCTTTAGTCAGGGGCCACTGAGGAACCCACACTGGTCTTTCTGATTTCCAAGTAATTTTAATTGTCTCAGTGGCCCTTTCTGAAAATCCAATCCATGTCTATTTTTTCCTTGATCTATTTGAATTGATGCTGCTATACCTTGTTCTTGTTCTCTTAATCTTTTTTCTTTCCTAAAGCCTTGTCTAGCCCTAGTAGTGGGCATATTAGGATTGATGTTATTTGTTAATGTCAAACCTAATTGATCTAGGACATCTTGTCCCCCTAAATTTATGGGAAGATGATCCAATACATATGGCTGTATAGTTCCTTCACATCCTTCAGGATCCTTCCAATCTAATACCATTGCACTTCTATGGGGATTAGTCGCCACTCCTAGGCCTCAAAGCGTTTGAGTGGCTTGTTGTAATGGCCAATGTTTTGGCCATTCTTGACGAGATATGATGCTAAGGTCAGCACCTGTGTCCAGTAGCCCATTAAATTCATGTCCTTGAATATTTAGTTTTAGCATGGGGCGAGAATCTAAATTTAAAGACAGCATAGCCCAATCTACACCTGTGGAGCCTAATCCCCTGGAACCTCTTTCTACAGTACGACTGGAAAATTTATCATGTAGGCTGGGTATTATTAACAACTGTGCTATTCTATCTCCTGGTGAGATTACTGATATACTTCTTGGAGAACTGGCTATAATTTTTATTTCACCTTTATAATCAGGATCAATTACCCCAGGACTTATCATAAGTCCTTTTAGAGTAGAAGAACTGCGTCCCAATAATAAGCCTACTGTTTCCTGGGGAAGAGGTCCTTTTACTCCTGTGGGAATGATTTGAACTCCCATCTCTGGAGTTAGTACTGCTCTGGCAGAGGCATAGATGTCCAACCCTGCGCTCCCTCGGGTTTGTCTGATGAGGGATTTAATGGACAGTGTTTCCTGGGCACTACCCTGATGGGGTTGCTGGGTTCCTCCACTGCCCCGTATATTTGTGGTTCGGGGCCCTGCAGCATTGAGCCCTCCAGTCCGTTTTTTGGCAATGGAGCCTGATGCCTTTCTCCATGATATCGTGGGTAAACACTTGGTCCTTGTCCGTTTTTTGATAACAGAATACCCTCTATGGTGGTTTAAGAACGGCATTCATTAGCCCAATGTCTCCCTCTATGGCATCGTGGGCAAATACCCGGTATTCTATTCCTTTGATACCTAGCTTTGTTAAACCTTCCTCCTATGGGGCAACTCCTTTTAAAATGTCCTGTTTGATCATAATTATAGCATGTTTTTGGCCTGGCATCTAAAGCCTGTTGTACTGCTGCCAAGATTTTCCCTTGTTCATTAATGTCTCTACATAATTTGATATATGTGTTTAAATCTTTATGTCTCTATGGTCTAATGACCTCTCTGCAGCAACGATTTGCTTGGTCATAAGCCAGTTGTTTTATAAATGGCATTGCCTGTTCTGTATCCCCAAATATTCTAGAAGCTCTTTGAATAAGCCTATCTACAAATTCAGCATAAGGTTCATTAGTTCCTTGTATTACCTTAGATAATTGTCCTTGTAAATCTCCATGCCCCTGTAAAGTCTTCCATGCCCTAACCACATCTACAGCAATTTGTACGTATACACCAGGATCATATTCAATTTGTTGCCGTTGACCCTCATAAGGTCCTTTTCCTAATAACATATTTAGATTTCTTTGAGGGTAACGGGCTGCTGCATTTCGCCTAGCTGTCTCCCTGCAAAATTCCTCATTGGCAACCTTCCATAACAAATATTGTCCTCCATTTAGTACAGATCGACACATGTTAGCCCAATGTGCTGGCCTCACGTCCAAGTTGGTAATGGATTCGACCATGCTCACAGTGAAGGGTGCTTGAGGACCATAGGTTGTTACAGTCTCCTTTAATTGCTTCATTGTTTTGAAATCTAAAGCACAGTGAATTCGTTGCCCTCCTGCCTGCTCAAGTACAGGGCATGCTAATCTTTGGGGTTCTGCCTCAGGTTATGCCCTCTGGTGATAGAACGGAGTTAGTAGCAGCCTCCTATTGTAATTCCCCGCCTGATGGTTGTTTTTCCTCTAAGCTTTCTTTCTTCAAATTTTCCTCTGTCTGACTAGCTCGACAGACCTTCTCTTTTGCTTGACCTAACATGTTTTCTACCATAGTCTGGACCGCTAACAGTTTACTTAACAGTCTTTTGGTTTGTTTTTTACTAGTTTCTAATCTACTATAAAGGTAACGCAACCCAATAAGATAGCATAAAACAAAACTGAAACAGAATGAAACAAAAACGGAACAAAAAATAGTTGTATCAATTTTCTCTTTCTTAGGGCGGAACAACTTCAGACCTTGAGCCAACCATTTTTCCCAGTTTGCCTGAGAAAATTTTAGGGATAGGCAGCTTGAAACAAAAACAAAATAAATCAAAACAAGAACACATTGTTTTTTGAAATGGTCACCCATTCTTTCACCTTCCCTCAGGGGTGAGCAATTTTACTCACCTCCAAGCTTCAGGTGTCCCCCGCATGGGCCACCAATTGCCACAGTCTGGCTGGGCACAAAATCATGAGCCACTCAAGCAGGAACAAACTTTATTTTTTGAACTGCCGCCAATGCCCCATACGCGCCCGGGAAGAATGCCGATCAATCCACTCATGAGGCATTCTCCCGGAACCCCAGAGGAAGTTCCTCCCCCGGAATTCCCTCCTACTACACTTCCCCAACCAATGGGAACTCTTCAGGAGTCCTGTAGCAGGCCGAGGTGAACAGCAGGAGTCCAATATCCATATGAATGCAAATCTTAACATAATCATATCATCTCAATGACTAGCTGGTGTCACCTTTCAACCAAAAATGCCATGCATCATATTACTTGGCTGTGGCTCTTAGCAGTATATATTCAACCTTAAAGAAGAATGAAATTATGGCATTTGCCAGTAAATGGATGGAGCTGGAGAATATCATGCTAAGTGGAATAAGCCAATCCCAAAGAAACAAAGTCCAAATGTTTTTTCTGATAAGTGAATGCTAATTCACAATGCAGGAGGCTAGGGAAGAATAGAGTTTGGATTAGACACAGGAGAGTGAGGGAGGGAGGGGGCATGAGGGTGGGAAGGATGATAGAATGAATGGACATTATGACCCTATGTGTGTATATGATTCCATGACCATTGTAATCCCACACCATGTTCAACCAGAAGACTAAGAAGTATACTCCATTTATGTATGATATGTCAAAATGCATTCTATTGTCATGTATAACTAATTAGAACATGTAAAAAGGTGGATTTCGTTGTATGCAAAATTTAAAACCTAAAAAAGTCATTAACCATAAAGAATATGAAATGAAAAAAGGAAACAAGATTTTTTAAAGGAGCCGTCAGGATGGGGTGTGAGCTGTGGAGCTGGAGCAGGCCCTGAGGGTGTGTGGGGCTGGCTCTCACCCTGGGCTGGGGCTATGGGGGCTGTGAGATCCCTGCTCTGGCTGAGCACCTGGCTCTGGAGCTGGTGTCCAGCTGGAGCCGGGGGCTGCTCCCTCTCGAGCAGTAGTTCTGGGACAGTCCTCGACTCGGCTCTTGCTCTGGGGCTGGTTCTAACTCTGGTCTGGTGCCAGAAGCAGGGCAAGGACAGGCAGGGGAGGTGGCCTCAGCTCTGGAGTAGAGGCTCCCTGGGTTTGTAGCTGTCCCCAACTGGAGCTCCACTGATGGTCCCAGGTCTCATGCTAGAGGTGGCCCCCACTGTACAGGGTCTGTGGCTGAGGGTGCACGGTCATCCTATTAGGCCATTGGTCCGAGGCAGGAGCACGTCAGGGGTTCACTGTGACGTTCCAGGTGCCTGCAGACACCAGGGACAGCACACAGGTGCCTGAGGTATGCATGCACGCCTGAGTGAACCCAAGACCTCTTTGAACAGCAGGTGGCTCCTGTGTGTCAGGCGCTGCTCTGGAGGCCTGGGAATACAGCACTGAGCACGCACAGCCCTGTTCCCATGGAGCTGCCTCCAGGGGGGTTAAGTGAGGGGATGAAGGTGACAGGTGTACGTCCTGAGCTCAGCTGGGAGCAGCTGCTTGGATGGGCAGGTCATGCACAAGTCCAAGTCCAGCAGCTCAGGGCCAGCCCGGCATGGTCTATAGAAGAGGGCACATGGGGTCCGTGGTCTGAATGGCCACCACCCACTATCCCTGTTTGCTCTTTCACCCCACCGACTCCTCATTTTTCATATCTGTAAAGTGGGCATCCAAGGAAATCCATCCCTTCCTGCATAATGAATTAGGCCTTGATCCTCAGAGACAAAGAAGAACTCCCTCTTGTTTGTCCCCTACAGGTAAACCAAATGGGCCGGGGCTTGATTTCACCTAGAACACTGGGCCATGTCTACCTTGCAGCCTGACAAGGGTCCTCCACTGGTCAGTGCTGAGCTGAGCTAGCAAATATATACTGACCCTCCATTGTCTTAATGTCCCCCGCATCAACTGTTACTGGTCATGTGACTTCTCAAGGAGTCACAAAAGCCAGCAGAATATCCAAGGCACAGAGCAGCAGGGGTCAGCCTGACCAGCAATGGGGTCCAGGCAGGGATCTTCCCAGATCAGTGCATGAGAGTCTTCCTCCTCCGCTGCCGTTTCTGACCTTCTCCCAGTCCTGTGTCATGTTTCATGGAGTGGATGGCCACGGTTGACTTAATCAGACTCCCTTTGCGGGACTCGGGATCATTTCCAACATTTGGTTCCTATGGGGACACCGTCAGGAGGAGCCTGTCTCATGTGGCATGGAGGGGTTCTTCTAGGGGTTGAAATCTCTGGCTTGGACCAAAGGGTAAGTGTTTGCAATAGTGATAGATGCATCTCACCTGCCTCACTGGGAGGCGACTGCACTCCATCAGCAGGTGGTGTTGTGTTTACCAAGCCTCAAGGTGTATTTCCAAAGCTTTGGATCTGACAATTTTGTCACACTATGCCTGAGAATAGTGACACATCCATGTGTTTAAGGAAGTTCATGTTTCTTTTTCTTTGTGAGGTGTCTTATACTTTCTTTTCTCCTCCATTTTCTACTGTGTGGATGGTCTTTTTCTTATCAGCTTCTAGGAGCTCTTTATATATTGCAGACCTGAACCCTGCACCTGAGATGTGACTTACAGGTCACAGTTCTCAGCTTGTCATTTTTTTCCTTTTGAGTTACAGTGCTTCCCCCCGACCCCTGCACCCTGGCTATTATTAAGATGTGAGTTCTCTCCAAACTGATACACACACACACACACACACACACACACACACACACACATACATATATATATATATATATATATATATATATTTAACACAATCCTTACAAAAACCCACAGCAGTTATTGCTTTGTGGCAACTGATGACTTGATTACAAAGTTCATATAGAAATACAGAGAACCAAAATGGAATCAGAAGAAGCTCAGAGAAGAACCAAGTTGGAATTCACACTACTGGGTATCCAGACTCATGGTAAAGCTACAGTAATCTAGGCAACAGGGTTAGTGGGCAGTTAGACATGTGGAATAATAAAAATAAGCGGATCCAATCCAGGTCACTTACAGACATTTCTGAGTCACGGGAGCATCATGAGGACACATCCACACAGGAAAACCCAGGAACGTCCACACCATGTCAGCACAATAAAGGTCAAAAAACCCATGGTGAAGTCAGGAGAGACAGAGAAATTCACTTGGCAGGCTCAATCCTCCTAATGATCAAAACAAAAACACTGAACCTAGTCGGAGCAGAAGGAAGTCTCCTCAACATAGTGAGGATCACAGGAAAAGCCCCGCCTAACATCATGCTCAGGTAAGTGCTCTCCTCTGAAATCAGGAGCGAGGCAAGGATGCTATTCTTCCCAACTGTGTTCAGCCTAGTACGGAATTTACAGTCAGATCAATTAGGCAAGAAAAAGAAACCAAAGCCATCCAAATTGAAAAGGAATAGTACAATTAACTACCTCTGTCCACAGATGAAATAATCTAAATGTAGCAAATCCTCAAGATTTTAATCCTTAAGATCCTTATCAATAAAAAAGTCAGAAATAAAAGCAATCTTAGCAAAGTGGCAAAATAAAAACTCAAAATTAGAATATCCCTTATTTGTCTAGATGTTAATAATAACTATCAATAATTTGAAAAAAAATCGAAAGTAATTCTAGTCACCATGGCATCATAAAGGATAAAACACTGGGGAGTAAACCCATCCCAGCTGTGAAAGGTGCATACACTGAAACATTGCTGAAATAAATCAGACACAGACGATTGGAAAGACATCCCATGTTCATGGACTGAAACAGCTAAATGGCGTTAAGTGTCCGTCCACACTACCCAAGGGATCTAGAGTCAACTCGACCCTATCAAAATCTCAAGGGCATCCTTTGCAAAAATAGGAAAGTTTAGTGTCTCCCCCTGTAAACCAGGTAGATTGAGGTCCCTCTCCATAGCTATTCTGAGGATTTAGCCCTTGCTGGCCATAGCAAGAACTCACTTATAATTGTTCTTGTGGTCAGTTTTACTGTCCTCTGCTTAGAAGAAGGAAAAAAAAGGAAGAGGGAAGAGAAGGCTAAGGGTCTAGTTGCAAGACAAACTCCAGGTTAGGGTTTAGGGAAACAGATCAAACTGATCTGAGATGCAGGAGGCAGAGTGCAGAGGTCTGGGGTCCCAACTGCCATCCCTCTCTTACCTCCTCTCCATCTGCAAACATGGGAGGGGAACTAACCAGGTCATCTCTAGCCAGTTAGTCCTTCCAGCTATGACTCTAGACAGTCAGGAGGGCAACAGGAAAGCCATTCAAAAGGCAAACACAAATTTCCAAGTTTGACTAAAACTCAAAGGTCAAGACATTTGGGAGTCACCGGAGGCAGATTCTCAGAGTTGGATTGATGGGTCATTTTAAAATTCTTATTGTACATTTTAAACTTTATGATTATTTGTAATAATTATGTGAATTCCAGCTCCTGTGGGAGGGGTGTCCTTGAACAGGTGCCTTAATCCTGATGGGGCTCATTGCCCTCTGTGCAAAGGGGGTGACTTAATCTTGACGGGGCTCAATGCCCCCATACAATGGGGACAATAATGCTGCCTGTGGATGTACCTCTGGCTGCAGAATGATCTCAAATGGCAGATCATGGGTTCCCCTCCCATCCTGCTGGGGTTGAGCCTCCACCTCCACACAAAAGTCATCCTGGGGACTGTTGATTGCAGAGGGGACAAGATGCCTTCCAGGGAAGGATTCTGAGAAGCTGGACATCCCATTTTCCCAAGCAGCCCCCAGTGAGCCTTTCCAGCTCTGTGTCTTTGCTTGAGTGTGCACGTATGTGCCTGTGTGTGTGTGTGTGTGTGTGTGTGTGTGTGTGTGGCATGTCTGTGGTGGTGGCCAACCCCAGAATAATCCCCTGCTATTTAGTTCTTACTCCATGGGAGAGTGATGCCCCACCCCACTGGTCTTCAGAACCTCCCACTGCACCCGAGCCCCTGCCCTGCTTGTGGCTCCTCAGCTTAGGGTACATGCACCCAGTGGGGTCATGCAGGAGCTCCAAGTCCATCCTGTGGAAGGTCCTCAGACTGCTCCTAAGCCGACAGACGCTCGGTTGCATCAGCTGAATCTCCAGCAACGCGGGGGCTGAGGCTGGGAACCTCCCTCTATTTCGTTTTTCTAGAAATTCGTTTCCCTGCTCCGGTTGGCAGAATAAAAAGCTGCCCAGGTGTGTGACCTGTGGATGAGGGAGGGTAAGGTTGCAGAGGGAGCTGAGCCTGCCAGGGGCCTCCCCTCATGGTGGGAGAGTGTCCCTCACCGTCCAGGTGTGCCAGGGCGGCAGGAGTGTGAAGGGAGGCAGGAGAGCCAGAGTCAGAGAAGTGACTGTGGAGCGCGGTGGGGTTGGGAGACACTGTGGGCTGTGACCACGGAGGGCCAGCTGGGGAAGGCGGAGTCCCAGAGCTGAGAAGCAGAAGGTGGCTGTGCCAGGAGCCTCTCAAGGAGCTGGCACAGCCTGAGGACAGGGCCTGAGAGCAACAGGGCCTGAGAAGGCGCACGGTGTAGGCAGCAGCCTGGGCTCTCAGGAGGCTGCTGCCGCCCACCTGGGCCAGGGGAGCTGAGCCCGGGTCAGCGGGTCTGTGCAGAGGGCCGTGGACATGGCACTGAGGAGGGTCCTCGCCTGCCCCACAGGACGGCAGGGGCGGCTTTCTTCACAGGGCATTTGAACCCTGTGTTCAGCCGCCATGAGAGCCCTGGGTCTGGGCCTCAGGGGGTGAGTGTGTGTGTGTGTGTGCGTGTGTGTACGTCCCTGTGTATCTGTGTGTGTTTGTACGCCTCTGAGTCAGTGCTTGGGTGCTGGTGTGTCTCTGTGTCCATGTCGGTGTGTGTCCTAGGTTCTAGGGGCTGCCATAGCAAATTCAGCCAAGCTAGTGGGGGTGCAAGAGAACAGAAGTTGGTTTGGGGTATGGCTCAGAGGTGGGGCGTGGCTCAGAGGTAGCCCTGGCCAGCGCACACTGGGCGGGGGTCCCCTCCCAGCACTGCAAATGAAGGAAGGAAAAACGGACGCGGATTCTCTCAAGCTCTTGAGGCCAGGTGACATCAAGGTATCATCAGAGTGCTGAGATAGTGAGTCCTGAGCCAGTGAGGGTGACGGCCGTGGCCCCAAGCCCTCCCAGGGTGGGCCTGGGAGGTCCCAGCATTCTGCAGGCTCAAGCCCAGTGGTTCAGATCCCCATCCTGGAGAGGGTCGAGGGCCAGGGTCATCTCAGTGGGTTCTGTTTCTACTTAAATTAGCTAGGATGCACTTCTGGCATTTGGAGTCACCAACAATGATGGTCCAGAGGCTTATGAAGAAAGAAAGATTGTAGTGCTGAGCCAGAACTCTGGAGGAACCTGAGCCTGTCCTCCAGGGCTGTGTCCGGGAGACTAGGCAAGTCACTCAGGCACAACTCAGGAGGACCTGGGCACCCAAGACGGAGATGGAGAAGAGAAAACCACAGCAGGTACACCAGGAACCAGGAACCCCCAAGTCCTGAGAACAGCATCTCAGAGAAGTGCAGGGCCACCTGGGCACAGCAGCCCCCTTCCCAGGAGCCATGATGTGGGCACATCCCAGCACCCACCCACGAGGAATCGGTAGACCCCAGCCGGGCCATCCCCACAGTGGATGAGCATCCAGCCACAGGAAGGAGCGAGCCTGTGACCCAGGGGTGGACCTGCAGACAGCTGCTCTGGGCAGCACACTGAGCACTCCGTGAGGGCAGGGTCCTGAAAGGCCAGTGCCCGGGGGGGGGGGGGGGGGCCAGCTCCACAGCTGCCATTCCTGGGGTGGGGGCTCAGGCCGCGGCTGCTCATGGGGCGGGGGCTTCACTTTGGACTGAGAACTGGGCACTGGACAGAGGTGGTGGCTGCACAGTAGGTGCAAGTGCCACCTGCCACCAAGTGGCTGGTTTGAGGTTGTGTGGCTCCACCCACCAAATCACTAAGACAAAATGCACCTGTGGAAACCTGAGGTGGACCAGCAAGTGCCCGGTGGCTGAGAGGATGAAGAGACATTCCCTCGAGCCCAAGTGGAGGTCTGGCTGCCCAGGGCGGTGGGTCAGGTCGCTCACAGCTCACCAGCTGGGACAACAGGAAGGACACGGGTGAGAGGCTTTGGGGCTGAGCAGGAGCGGCTCATAGGCCAGGACGAGGCGGGTGGAGGGCAGGGCCAGAAGGGCCAGAGGGAGGTGACCGAGGTTTCAGGACCTGGCCAGGTAAAACAGGCCTCTGTGGGTGGTGACCCCTCCAGGCTGACCCAGAGAAACAGCGGGGAGAGTCTGGGAGCCCCCAGGGCCAGCCTGGGCCCCGGTCATTTCCATCCTTTGAGTTGGGCCCCAGGCTCGTGAATGGTCATCAGATCTGAAGCCCTCTTTGGGGACACCTGTGTGACTCGAGGCTACAGAGGATTCTCCAAACCCTTTCAAACACACGTGGGAGGAAGGGCAGCACTGTCCGCCAGAGCCAGCAGGTGGGCAGGAAGGGAGGCCACAGGGTCCAGGACAGGTCTGGAGGGAGTCAGTCTGCAGGGGACTGTAGAGGGGCAGCAGTGAGGACAGGCCCCCCCAGCAGCTGCAGTCAGGGAGGAGCTGAGCCCAACAGCAACCCCCCTTCCTAGAGTCACTCAGGGCACCCGAGGCCCCCATCTGTGCACTGGACGGGGCACAGTGGCGTCCGAGGGGTGCAGCTCAGAGCCCTTTTGGAAGCTGCTTCCCTGAGAGAAGCTGACCTCATGGGGCCCTTGGGGTCCTGCCCTATGTGAGTGGCAGTTGGGGGTTCTGTTAAGAATGCCTCCGGCTCTGGCCCGTCTTGCTCATGGCCACCTCCCCTGGTCAGCCCCATGTCCAGTCCCCCTGCAGGGTGCCCAACACTGGGCCCAGGCCCCACCCAGGGCCAGGGCAAGGCCAGCTCATCCGAAGTCCATGCCAAGCCCCCTCTCAGGGCCCCTGCCCCATGAAGGGCCTGGACCCTGGATCTGGCCAGTGTAGCCCCAGGTCTGGAAGCTCTGCGGGGACAGAGCACTCAGAGGCCCACTGCTTAGGGGCAGGTCAGGCCAGGTGGACAAGCTGTGCTGGCCCAGGCTCCCAGGGCCGGATCCTCAGGCTGAGAGGCAGCCACCTGCTCACACCAGCCAGGCACCCAGCGTGAGGAAGAAGCCATCGTCACTGAAGAAAGCCAGTGGCTGATGGCCTGGCCTCCACACCGCTCCCAGACTGGTGGGTGCGTGACACGCAGGGCCCTCCCCTGGCAGCACCCAGCTCCTCACAGGCTGCGACCCAGACTGCCTGGCCCCCGCAGTCTTGATCGGGCCTCTCGTGTCCAGGAGAGGGCCCAGGGTGTTGGCCAGCCCCACCACGGGTCTGGGACATGGGAAGTTTCTGCAGAGGGAGCCCCCGGTCAGAGGGACACTGGGCTGGTTCATCCATGGAGGAGAAGAGCCTGTGGCCCCAGTGGGCTCCATGTCGGCGGCTCAGAGCAAAGCCCCAGAGTGACTGGGGACCTGTCCTCACGGCACCAGGGCCTGGAGCAAGGCCTCTCCTGGAGCTGTTTCCCCCGGAGCAGCTCCTGATTCCAGCCAGTGCTGCAGAGAGGGGGGGGGGATGTGGTCCCTCTCACTGTGGGTGAGGGGTCCCAGTGTCCTGCTGTCACTGTTGTGGTGACCCAGGACATGACCGTCAGCCTGTGCCCTCAAGGGTGATCTCCCCCCAACTCCCGCCACCCCCTCGAGGTGGTTGGCAGCCCTGGAGCCCAGGTGGCCCCTCCTGCGCTCAGGATGTGCTGGGTCCCTCCCCTGGGTGAGGAGCTCTGCTCTGTCACGCTCACAACCCTCTCCCTGTCACCCCAGACTGGGCTTCATGGTGGCCAATGTGGAAAGCCCCCAGGGGGACCCTGGGCAGAGCCAGCTCCCACCTCCTCAGCCGGCCACTCAGGCCCCTTGTAGCAGCACCGTCCATGAGAGCCAGGACGTGCTGGGCACCTTGTCCTTCCCATCCATGGCCCTACCCATTTCCTTCCCAGCAGGGGGCCCTCCCAAGTGCCCCACAGACAGGCAGAGCCACCTGGGGCAGCTGAGGCTCTTTATGGAGAGTCAGGAAGGTCGGGGGGGAGGGCAGTGGGGGGAGCCAGCTGGGCCCAGGTGGGCCACCCTCCATGTCCCCCAGGCCAGAGGTTCTGCTGGTGCCACCTGGGGCTGCCGCGGAACGTGGTGTCCCTGCCCTGGGAACAAGAGGAGGTCAGTGAGCCCAGGGGGTGGGCCAAGGGAGGACTGCAGTAGCGGGGCATGCTGGGACCTCTGGGCTCCATCCCCAAGGTCAGAGCAGGCTGCCCAGAGCTCCTCTCCTGTGTGGGAGGAGGGACGGTGACTTCAGGCCAGTGGAGGGCAGGGAAGGACAGGATGCTGTGTGGACTCTGGCTCCGCCCTCACCTGGGCAGGGGACCTTGGTCAGTCTCTGACCTGTCAGCTCCCTACATCACACAGCTAGGGACCAGGGATTCTGAAGTCCCCAGGCATGGCTGCCGCACCTTCCAAGCAACTCATGGGGCACATGGTGTCAGCACTGAGGGCCAGAGAGGTGCTGAGGGACTTCCCGCCTTCTGGCAAGCACTCTGGGGGGTTGGGGGAGAGGGCCAGGGTCTCCACCAGCGGCCCCACCCAGGGGCGGTCACCATGGGGGTTCCCTCACTGCCCAGATGACATCCTAGAGAAACCTCAAGACGACACCGAGGACTGGCCACGCCTGGGGAGAGCACACCTGCCCAGCCAGGTGGTGGCTCTCCTGTCCACCTAGAAGCAGGGGACGTGTCCCCGGAAGTCCCATCACTCCACCCCCAGGACTGGGAGGTCCTCATGTCCCCTGAAACTGGTCTCTTACCCTAATCGCTCCTGGGAGAGCAGGCTTCTGTGGAAGAAGGAAAAACACGATTCAGGAGAGCCTGGGATTCCAGGGCACCCAGGGCCCCGCCCTCTGCCAGCACTTCCCACCACCCCTCAAAGGGCAAAGCTAGGATCCATGCAGCTCGATCTGTGACCTTCCTTGGCTGAGCTCCTGGTGGGGGAGCCCTGCAGAGCCCTCTCCCTACCCCTTTGCTTGGGGATGAAGATGCTGTCTGCGTTGAGGCCTCTGGCTGCTGCGACCTGCTCAAACTCCTGCAGGGCGTCTAGGTTGACTTCAGGGTACCTGCCTGTAGGAGAGGCCACGGGAGACAGGACTGTGGGGGCAGAGCTGGGAGCTGCTGTGTCTCCTTCCCAGCCTGGAAGACTGACCAGTGCAGTGCTGGGGAGGGAGACCTCAACGTGGAGCTGGACCCAGAGGCCTGGAGCTGGGGCAGAGCCCAGCTAGGAGAGGAGGACCAGGGGGTGTGAGCATCCACAGGGCACCCAGGGCAGCCGACCCAGAAGGCCCAGAGCCCCTCTCCCTAAAGCCACCCAGCCTCTCCCTGGTCAGGACAGAGTGGCAGGACCAAGTCTGCCCTGCAGGAGCGCAGACACCCAGTGTCTAATCCGAGTTGGACTTCCCACGCAGGCTCCCCATCCACGTCCTTCCCTGACCCCTGCTGGACTCCCCACAGGTACCCATGGATGGCCCTGCCAGGTTTCCGCAACGAGTCCTCGACTCATCCTGTGACATTCATGACATTGGTGGCCCTGTGCCCACAGCACCTCCTCCTTCCTGCGTTCCCATGCAGGGACGGGCCATCCCCCGTCCTGAGCTCTGAGGTGGGACTCGGGCTCCCTCTAGCAAAACCCATCATCTGGACAAGGTAGCCAGGTCCTTGGATCCTGGTGGCTCCTCCTAGGGGAGGGGCAGGGGGCCCAGGGAGAAAGGAGAGGGACCAAGGCTGGAGCCACCAGACACTGTGACTCACCCACAAGCTTTGCCATTCGGATCCGCTGCCCGTGCATGTCCCCCTCACAGTAGAGGATGTAGTGGTCCTCGTCCTGGGACTTAAGGACCTGCACCTCATGCTTGCCCCCAACTGCAGAGGGACAGTGGGCGAGTTGGGGAGTGGCCCTGATCCTCCACTGAAGACCCAGGATGGCTGACTCCAGCCCAGAACACCCCTCAGTAACTCCCCCTCCCCCTCCCAGGCTCCCTGACCTGGGTCCCCACCTGACCTGGCCCCAGGCCTTGGGGCCACTTCCCAGGAACCCAATGTACCCAAGAGATGGCACATGTCAAGCTGGTGAGTCTCAGGGAGGTCTGGGGCATGAGACTGGCAGAGGTTGGAGCTGGGGCAGCACAATCCACCCTCAACCCCAGCCAAGTACACCCCTGACCGTGACCAATGCCAGGGGTCAGCTGTGGCCAAAGGGGGAGCCCTGGGCAGAGACCCCAGGCCTCATCCACCAGCCTCAGCAGCATTGGGGCGGGGAGTTTGACTCTGTGGACAAATGGTCTGGTGGGGCTGGAGGCTGGTATGTAGTAGGGCCAGAAATGAGAGCCTCAGGCCAAAGGCCACCCTGAGAAGCTGCCGGCTGGCCCCATGTGCCCATGGGTGGCCGGAGCTGTCCTGAACGGGCCCCAGCACTCACAGGCTGTGTATTTGCCCGGCTCGGCGGTCTTCTCTAGCACAGTGCTGACCTCGCGACACTGGCCTCCGATCCTGGAGGACAGAAGCTCCGTGGGCAACGCCGCCCTGCTCAGGGCAGCCACGGGGCCTGGCCTGGCAGGAGGGCCCCAGACAGGCCCAGGCCTCTCCACACAGGAAGTCAGGTGTGTTCACAGACGCTGAGCACCTGAATTGGTCCAGGCACCATGGCCCTCTGTGTCCCACGGAGAGCCTTTGGGCCCACAGTGGCCAGAACTCTGTGTCCTCCGACCTCCTCACTGGCTGCCAGGGGATATCAGCTGCCTGGGAGGAACCCCTGGCAGAGTCGCCATAGGCTCCAGGTGCTGGGTGCTGAGGGCCGAGTAGGCCCCTGGCATGGTCTGCACCCCACCCAGCCCTGCTGTCCTCCGTGGAAAGGGAGGACCATGCGGCCAGCAGACACTCACAGGACAGTGAAGGTGACTTCCAGGTGGCCCCCTGTGAGGGTCTTGATGGTCATGGGGGTCACAGACACAGACTCCAGCTTCGTCCAGGGAATCTCCTTGTCTGCTCCCATGGCCTTCAGGTACCACGTGCCTGACACCTGCACAAGGCACCTGACCATCAGGGCTCAGGCCCACCTCCAGGGCCTCCCCTCCTCAGCTACCCTGGACTCTATGCTCCAAGGACGGGGACCTGGAGCATCCTCCGCCCCTACCTCCGCCCCTACACTCACCCCCACTCCCACCAGGCCCCCGAGAGCCGGATCCCAGCTCCCGCAGCTTGGCCAGGACCCAGGCGCTGGCTCCCAGGGCAGATGTGTCCCCTGCTTCCACCAGCCCTCTGCAGCCCCATCTGGCCCAGACCCCCCTGCGCCGTGTGACGTCTCCTTGGGGCAGGGTTCAAGGCCTGGTGTCGAAACGAGGGTCTCCTTCATGGGGGAGGGATGGGGTCTGTACCCAGCCGTCTTGGCCCTCCCTGCCCCCGCAGCCCCCCGCCCATGTGAGCCTCACATCCTGGTTCTCCTCGTCCCCGACTGGGAGACTCTGGGCCCGCAGGGCAGCGAGGAGGCTGAGGCCCAGGGTCAGGAGCAGGGTCTTCATGCCGGTCTGTGCTCGCGGCTGCTGGGCGCGGGCTCTCTGGCTGGAGTGGCTGTGCTGCTTCCTCACTCCCCGCCCTTTATACTGCTCTGGGCAGGCCCCGGGGAACTTGGCACAGAGCACCCACCAGTCCTTTCCTGGCCACTGAGCGTGGCTGCTCTGCAGTGGAGCAGATGAAATGTCACTATTGTTGGAAGTCGCTGAGTAACAGTGTGTCCGTTCCCCAGGGCATCATCAGGACAGGGCCGCTGTCCAGGGGAGCCACTCACACCTTTCACCTGGCAGGAAATGAGCCAGCTGGAGGGGGCAGCCCCGTGTGCAGAGCCCCGAGGGTGTGTGCCGTGGCAGCAGAACCCTGGGGCCCTCCCCTCATGGCATTCCCTGGCTGACACAGGGGGGACCCAGCGAGCCCTGGGCTCTGGTCTTGGTGACCTTCCCGCATCCACGACAGGTCACTTCACCTCAGATTCATCTTGCGAAAGGAGGGACCCTGGCCAGGCTCAGTGGCCACCCCTGTAATCCCAGCTCCTGGGGAGGCTGAGGCAGGAGGCTCTCACCTTCAAGACCAGCGGAGGCAACTTAGCCAGAGCCTGTCTCCAAAGAAAGAAAGGAGAAGGGCTGGTGATGTAGCCCAGTGGTAGAGCCCCTGGGTTCAGCCCTCAACCCTGAAGAGGAGCAAACCAAGAGGGACCTGCAGTGTGGACAGGGAGTCAGTGTGTTCACAGAAGTGAGCTCCCTGAGCACCGTGTGACCAGGACCCGCTCCACGTCAGAACAGCAGTGGGTCAGACAGGGGTATGCGTGTGCACGAGCACACACACACACACACACACACACACACACACACTCAGACAGCGAGCAATGGTTGGGGAAGGGGCTGAGGTCACGGTCCACTGACTCTAGGCCCTGAGGTCACCGTAGCCAGAGTGGGTCCTCACCCCAGCAAGGAGGCCAAGAAGCCCTTCCCACCACGTCCCAGGGTTCCAACCTTGATTACCCAATGCCCTGGCCTCAGCAGGTGGGAAGACACAGGGGAGCAACCAGAGCAGGAGCTGGAAGGGCACCCTGATGGCTGGCCACACCTGCGATGTCCTCTGTGCCCATGTCGGAGTCCATGCTGCCCAGGGTCCATGCAGTGCTGGACCATCTGGCTGAGATGTTAAGTTCTTGTTTTATTTCCAGTTTCCAAGATGAACCTCCTCCTGGGGGGGGGGGGTCAGGTTGGTCTCTTTCAAATGTCACACCTGTTCCCTTAAAGCTGTCACTAACTGCCCTGATGCTTATGTTCCCCACCTCTTCACTGAAACTGGGAAGTGCCCAGGTCCTCTCCCTATCCATATGTGCTCCCTGTCCTGTAACAGGACAGGGAGCACATATGGATAGGGTGTTTTTGTGTAACTATGCGTGTGGCCTCGGGATGTGTGTTATCCTCAGGATTTGAAAGTAAGGAAACCTTCATTTCCCTGTCTCTCCTGATCATTGAATGGGTCTTCTATAGCTTAAAGATCCTACATTAAAAATGTCACAGCAGAACCGAGACCTGGGACTTGGGATGAGAGGCAGGGAGAGTGAAAAACTGCTAGACAGAGGGCACAGCAAAGTGACGGTGCAAGGTGGAGAAGCGCTGAAGCAGCAGCAGCACCCTCAGTGAGCTAGCAAGCCCATGCCCCTCAGAGCAAGAAAGGGCTCGAGAAGAGGTGCAGATGGAAAATGAACAGCCGGTGTAGGGATTTACTCCTGGTGATGCCAACACATTAATACTGAAGATCAAAAAGAACAAGAAACTATAAAATGAGAACAGGTCCGGGTACTTTTAAAATGCAAGGCAATAGAGATCATTTAAAATCTTAAAGGTGCATGTGTAACAAATAAAAATCCAATAAAGGGGATAAAGTCTATGCTTGACAGTAGAAAGGAAACGACCTACATTGGAAGACAGGACACAGAAATCAATAAAAACAAAAATACACCAGAATCAAGTCAGTCTGCAGCCTCCATCTAGTAATTAAATGCTACCAAAAAGATGCTCCTGAGTACAGCGGCTCTCAGGAGCCAAAGGAAATCCACCCCTAGCCTCCCAAAACTGACAAACATGCAGAATGGATCAAGAGATTCCAGTATGCTGACGAGTTTCAAAGAAAAGCATTTTTTAAATCCTACCAACATTGTATGTGTGTTCTTTTCTCCCCACATCTTTGCCAGCATTTATTACTATTTATATTCTTGGTGCTTACCATTCTAACCTGTGTGAGATGAGATCTCAGGGTAGTTTTGACTTGCATTTCCCTGATTGCTAAGGACATTGAGCATATTTTCACATATTTGTTGACCATTTGTATTTCTTCTTTTGAGAAAAGTTGGGTTGAGTTTATCTGTGCATGTATTGATGCAGAAAGTCAAAGGTCAAAAATTTTCTCTTATATGTGGAAGCTAGAAAGAATTAAGGAATAAGAAAGGGGAATCTCATAAAAATAGAAAGGAGAAAGTAGAGGAAGAGGAAGGGGAGAGAGTGGGGTGAGAAAAGGGAGGAAGTCCAGGAGGTGACCAACTGACCGTGGGCTGAGCTGTGTAAGTACATCACAGTGAATCCCGCTTCTATGTAGATTCCAATGCACCAAATAACAAATAAATAGAAAGAAGCACAATAAAGGAAGAGGTCAGGGGAGAGCAGAGGGAAGGAGAAGAGAAGTTCTGCAGAACAAGAGGAAACAAATTAACATCACCTTTACACGTGAAGATGAAACCCACTCATGTCTAACCATGGCACCCAAATAAAAACACAAATAAAAAACATCAGAAAGAGGTAAATAGAATATCAAAAATGGTCCTCTCTTTTAAACAGTGTATTTGGAGAGATCATGTGGTCTTCCTTAAAAAAGTGATAGATTCATGAAGGGTAAACGGATTCAAGGAGTTAGGAATCTTCCTTTATTAACTGAACATTCAGACTTTTATTTAAACTCTTCTCTCTGTATATATTACTTCTTTATTATTTCCGGAATTTATAACTTCTCCCGTCAAATTATTAAACAGTAGGCCACCCCCTTTCAGTGTGATGAAAGTCACTTTGAGTCAGAATTTCAGACCTGTCACTCTGCACACCAGAGGGTGTCCCTGCCTGTTGGCTGCACAGTGCTCCTGGCTTCCGGGTTTTTATTATGTGGCTTGCGGCCCTAGACTCTCTCTAGCTGTGTTCTATCTTTCATTTACAAAATGTAGGAGCTACATTGAAAATGTACACATTTCAAAACACAAAGCCATCTCCGACTGCGGGAGAGCTGAGAGCCACCCTCCCTGGCCTTCATCAGGGATGGATTTCAGGACGACAGCTGCGGGCATCACAGGAAGCACAGGTGCAGCCACAGTGACGGGGACAGGGCTTCAGGAAGCCAGTCAGCCAGGTCCACTAACTCGTGACCATAAAAATCACAAATGGTGCGTGCTTGGAAACCTGGATAGAGGGAAGGTCCATTGCACTGATATTTAAAAGTGCTACTGTGTGCGTGCACACACACACACACACACACACACACACACACACACACACACACCCCAAAAACAAAAAAACACCTTCGTTTGCAAGAGTTCATACAAATTTTTAAAATGTGCTTTGAGTGCAGAAGAAGAGTGGTCTGTGGGGAAATGGAAACGCAGGTGGACACAATACATAATTTTTAAATTAAATACAGAAGCCTGTTAGGTTGAACCTTGTTCAAGATAAAGCATCAATGCAGTGAAATGGAGCCAGCTCAGACCCAGCTAAGGGGCCATCCTTCAAGGAGGTCAGTGCCACGAACTTGAAGGCAGGCCGCAGGGAGCACGAGAGCCAGAACAGAGGGGAACAGAGGGGTCCTGGCAGACCCACACTCCACATGGGAGGTGCCAATCCTCCCCCGTTAGACAGCAAGTGCTATAAGTTCTGCATGAGGCTGGAGGCAAGTGTGGGTTGGATCTTCAAGTCTGATGGAAGGCTGTGAGCGAAACGCAGGCCTCACACTCCTCGGTCAAAGGGGAAGTCCTGCCCATGATCTCGCACCACATCTGAACGCAATGCATAGCTTCAGCCATGCTAGATGGTGACCACGCAGAGCAGAGGTGACCACAGTTTTTACCTACGGGGCAAACCCCGCAGGATCCAAGCCAGGGCCTATGTCTGACACCAGTGTTCCAAGGTCTGAGGTCCGTGGTGAGAGATGAGTTCTGATCTGCAGGTGGGAGAGAGTCAGCACCCTCTTTCTATTCTGCCTCAGGAAATGGTGTGGTCAGCTTCACAGGAAGAGGAAGGAAGGGGCACAGCAATCAGCTTTTTAAGCTTGTCATTGGTATGCTATTATTTTCTCAGTCCAAATAAATATTTATTTTCAGATCAAATTGGAATTGATGACTGTGTCCAGCTCAGACACAAAGTCCTCGTCCAGTGGCTGCTTGGCGTGGAGTTTAAAGGCCGTGCAGGCACCGAGCAGTTGAGACGCTGCAGCAAGACTCCATCACGGAGTCCAAACCCCCACGGAATCTCTCCACAAGTCTGCACGGTTTCCTTCCCTCGCTCTAGCAGGGCCTTGCCCAGGTGCAGTGATACTAGACGTCCCTTCTCCATGTGAGACCAAGGAGGGCCTGGGGTGGACATCCAGGGATCTTGCCCGTGTCCATCCCGCCACCTCCCAGGGGAGCCAGCAAGGGGCCAGGTGGAGCTGGCGTGAGCACAGCCCTCTGTCTACCCGGGGCTCGTTTTCCAAGGTCCATCGAGGTTCCAGCCTCACCATCCAGTCGGTGTCCTGTCCCCACCGAGCGTCCTGTTTCCTGAGTGACCGCAGAGGGCTCCAAGAGCCGCCTGGGTTGACACAGTTAGGCCTGCCAGGCCCAGCAGGTCTCTCCATTATGCTCCCCTCCTCTGTGGCCCTCCAGAGCCCAGCACAGTCACCTCCCAGGGCCAGGAAGGGGGGAGCCAGCTTGACTCACAGCGTGGGGCGCACACAGAGCCCCACGTGGTGCTGGGGGCAGCTGTGCTGTGGACAAGGGATGGAGTGATACGGGTGTCACCATCCAGCCTAGAGGGGCCTCTTGGGTCGTGGCCTGTCACATGTGTCTGGCATGTCCCTATCACTGGTCCTGGTGCCTCCTCTGTGGAGTGACAGCCATGTGGACAGCTCAGGTCTGGCGTCCCCACCACCGGGCTCCTCGTCCACCCAGGCCTGGGCTGGCAAAGCTGGCTGGACGGATGTACCCAGCGAGTCACAGGAGGCTGAGGGGAGCGGATCTGCCTTGGCCACGAGAGCCCGGTGCACCTGGCAGGCCGGACGCCCTTGTGTGCAGAGGCTGCATCCAGGGCACGGCTGTGTTTGCACTCAAGCTCTCTCTTCTCCATTTCCTCCAAGGCCCTGGCCTATCTGAACACGGGATGCTTTGAGTGACAGCTTACTTGCGTGACCGTCACTCAGGCAGGAACGTGCCTGCAGGCTCCTGGACCAGTGTCCTCCCGAGCCGGCTGCCAAGTTGCTGCATGTGGAAGTAGCCTTGGGGCAGCTTTGCCAGCCTCACCTCAGGCCAGGAGGCATCCCCACGGGCTCCCCCACACCCCCCGTCCAGAGGCTGTCCCCAGAGGGGAGGGGTCGGCGTCTGGTGGCTCAGAGTGGGCAGGCAGATAGAAGAGCCAGGCACAGCACCTCTGAGAGCCACAGCAGCAGCTCTCTGGGGAAGAGCCCCTCGGAGGACCCCGGGCAGAGACAGGAAGCGCCCAGGTCCTGTGTGACCTCACAGCCTGCCCGACCCTGCACCCCAGCCTGGACCGCTGCACAGCCAGCTTGACTCCCCGCTTTGGGAGGGCACAGAGCCCGTGTGTGCTGGGGCGCTGTGCTGTGGACCAGGGACGGAGGGATCCGGGTGTCTCTGGGCAGGGAGAAGCCAGGGGAGATGTGGGGCTCGGAGGGCCCCCCCGCCAGCCTCAGAGGCAGCGCCACTGCTGATTTGCAGCCACGAGGAACAGGGACCTGGAAGGGCAACAGGATGTGTCCTGAAAACTGTAGCAACTGACCTTTCAAACACCAGGGACAGAGCACGCTTATCTCGCCCGCGTGAGTCCTCGCCCCCAAACAATTGTGTGGCGCTCTGGACCCGTGAAGGCCCGGCCTCGGGATCTGCGTCACGCTGCCTTGGCCAGCTGGGCCCTTCTCAGGGAAGTGGGGCTCAGGCAGCTCCCGGCTCTGTGTCCTCTGCAGGCCACGTGCCTGTCTGTCCCGCTGGCATCCGCTGCCTGGGCCCTCTGTGGGGAAGTGGGCAGCTGCTGGCTCAGAGCCCCCAGCACTGGCTGCCAGACAGAGGACCAGGCAACCCAGGGACTTCCGGGGGCAGCTCAAGGCCACCACCCTCCCTCCCGCAGGCCCCAGGACCGGCTCCTTGCTCTTCTTGTGTTTTGCCTGGGGAAGGGCAGACAACACCCTGAGGAGAAAGGGTCCCACAACTAGAAGCTCAGCTGTGACCCCAGTGCAGCACTTGACCTTGAACTCGGCTCAGCCCAGCAGCGGCCATTCTTCAGACCAGGCTGCCTTTTTTCTGGGCTATTTTAAGCTCTCTTCTTCCTCTGCCTCTCTCAGGAGCAGACTCACTCCTGGGGCCCTCTGGTCACCTCCTCTGAGCAGCTCTGCTCCCATTCCATGGCTCCCTAACACCCGTACACCTCCAGCGGATCAGTCTGTGGGTCGATTCCCTTTGCAGGGCTGTGCACCATCCACACAGTCCAGGTTCAGAACACTACCCCCGGGGCCCCGGAGCCCATCAGCACTTGGTTCCCAGTCCCACCCTGGTGAAGGCGATCCCCCACTCACTGTCTTGACAGGGTCACCGTGAGGATGAATGCTGGCAAAGCCACGGTGGTTGGTGGGAAACCGAAACCATGAGTCCCCTTTCTATGTAATTGGGACTTTGCATTTTCATGCTTATATTTCTGACAGGAGACATGAGTATGTTAAATGCCAAACAAATTAAATTTCATTTGGCTACAACATAACAGGTAGTTCAGGACTTGGAGGCTGTTCTACTACCCCTCAGCATATCAAGGACAAAGTAGAAGGCTTTTCTTCTATCTCAGTACATTATGGACAAACCTGATAACGGACAACAATCATCCTTTGAAAGGTCATGAGAATTTTAGGCACCACATTGATTATATCTACTAGAACCCAAGCCCATATTTCCAGCCTCTTAGAAAACCTGATCATTATGCTTATTTCACAAAGTTCACCACATGCAGTTTCATTTTTGATTAAGGAAAGTTATATTATACACTTAGGAAAGTTAAAACATATAAAGATATATTCCTCTCTTATAAACCCTTTCTTACTTTACATAGGGATATATGATGAGCATAGTTAATATTGGTGGAATGTGGATTGATGTTTAGAACTTACTTTCTATTGAGAAAGATTATAAAGATATGAGAACTAGTGCACCTTGACTGAGAAACAAAGAAACTCTTTGAGAAAGCAGCTCAACCAGTTTTATAAGAATAAATTTAGGAATTAACTAAAATAGCTTTATAAGATACAGTTTTAGAATAATGTTAGAAATATTATTTTATTTAGATTCTTAAGTTTAGAAATTCTTACATTTTTAGTTGTATGGGTTTCTGATATGTTTTAAGAATGATTTATAAACTTTAGGATGTTTTAAGTATAAGATTTAAGGGGACTTTTTTAGATGGGAATTTTAGATTAGAAATGAAGTACAAGTGTACTTTAAACTTAAAGGTTAATGATTGGTTAGGAGACTTAGAGTCTGGTTACGTAGTTTGGCATTAGTTAATAAGAAAATAGCATATCTTGGGGAAAATAGTAAATGTTGGGAAAATCTGAAAAATGTAAATTAGTGAGTGACATATTTTATTAATGATTCTGTACTTTTAATAATTAAATAACTAAAGGTCATATCCTGGAAAAATGTAAATTAATGTTACATTTTTTGTACCCCCAGTCATGGTTAAGGAAATGTCATGTCTTGACAAAGTATTAAATTATATAATCAATGACGTATTCTGAATCTATAATGATGAGAAAAATTGTAATAAAAGATGACTCAGAGAAAGCTGCATTAGCTCTCTCTCTGGAGATTGCTCCAACGGAACGACTCCTGTCTCTTCTTTTCACCTACGCCACTCATCCTTCAGGACTCCCTGGACCCCGCTAGGGCAGGACCCCGGCACCACCCCAGCTGGAACCACAGATCTACTTGCCACCCCTACAGAATTCCTGTTCTGTACATTTCACGTGCACGGGATCGTGCAGTGTGTGGCTTGCTGACTGGCTTCTTTCCATGCCCGCGGGGTCTCCAGGCTCATCTGAGCTGAAGCCTGGGCCACAGCTTCATTCCTTGGTGTGGCTCATAAAGGTTCCGGCATGTGGACAGACACCCATTGTCATCTGCCAGACCATCCGATGGTCATGGACACTGTACCTACCAGGGACCTCTGCACAGGTCCCTCCCAAACCTTTGCAGACAACACATTGCTGACACGACTCAAGGAGTAGCCACAGAGAGTGCACCCCTCACCCTCTGCTGTGTGCAACACACCTGCCTGAACTACCTAGGGAGCCCAGCCCGGGAGGCTTGAGACAGAGCAGGTCCCTCAGCTCTGACACCACACACACTGTCAAAGTCCACTATCACGGGCAGAGCCACAGGGAAACTGCATTGTTGAGTCCTCCTGGAATTAAATTCATCACTACACAGCACACAGACAGCCCAGGGCACATCACGGAGAGAAGGCTATTCCTTAAGAATGGCCCCACATAAAACAGAAGGGATGCTTATCCCAACAGATGCAAAATCTAAACATGTAAATACAATGTGAAAAAAGCAAAGCAACACGACTCTTCCAAAGGTTGACAGCTCTCCAGTAACTGACTCCAAAGATATTGAAATGGATGAACTACAAAGAATTCAAAATAATAAGGTTAAAATATTAATGAAATCAAAGAAAATTCAAATAAGCAGCCAAACAAATTAAAGAAGACAATGTAGGATATGGAAGAGCAATTTAATAAAGACAGATTCTGAAAAAGAATCAAACCTTAGAAATTAAAAACTCAATAAGGGGCCTAGGCGGGCTCAGAGGGGCTTCAACCGGACAGCCACAGGGGAAGGCTGTGGTCAGGAGCCGCGGGAGTCCTGCAGGCGCACTGATCACAGAGCTGCTGCTCACCTGACTGGATGCAGGGTCCTGACTGAGCACGACCCACTCAGGAACCCTGATCCATCCATGTCAATTGGACAGGAATGAAGCTCCTTCTCATCCCAGACTCATTGATATGACCTGAGCCTGGCAATGAGCAGTCACCTCTGGATAGGATTGGCTCACGGACGGAAATACAACCCAAGCTGGACATCCTACTCATTGCTGGGAATTTTGCCGGGTTACTGAAAATGGTCCTTTTCTTCTCTACTGTAATGAACCATAACAACTATGTAAGTCTGGAGCTGCTGGAGACTTATTATTCCTTCCACACGGAGACAGCCTCACAGAGAATGAGGTCAAACCCCAGAGGAAATCAAGACAAGATATGTGGTGGGGAGATGAGAGGGAGAAAAAGACACACACCCCCCCCAGAGAATAATATTGGTGACAACGTTGAACCACCGGATCCAACAACCATGTCAGGCCTTTCCCTGGGCAGCCAAGATAAATTTAATTTTTGCTTAAAGTATATTGAGTTTTATTTATATTCACTGTGTCCATCTTGCTTGGAAGACTTTGCCAAGCAAATCTCAAGGATGATGCCCCTGTGCCCGACATAAACTACACTTCCATCAATGTGGGGGTGAAGGGAAGGAACACAGGGCTGGGACAGGGCACTGCAGGTGAAAAAGCACTTCTGGACAGCCTGATCCAACAGTGTGGGGAGAGTGTATAAAAAAACAGCACAAGCCAGAATCCGAATACAACAACATTAATCCTCATAGACACACATCTGTTAGTTCCTACCTACCGCACAATTCATTTTCCAAAATAGAAAGAACTTCAGCCCATTATCCTGACCTTCAGAATGGGTGCAGAAAAAATTATCCAATCTGTCTTCTAATTACAGATGGAGTTTATTCCAGGTATTTTGAACCATGACACACGTAAGGAGGCAGGGAGCAAGAGAGCCAGAAACACCCAAACTTTCTTAGGAGAAGTGGGAACAACTCAGGAAACAAACATTTTCCATTATGTTGAAAATCAATTGTCACTGCTACGATCCACAAATGAACTGACACTCTGGGAGTACCCAGCTCAGGACTTGACACAATACAGAACCAGCCTCAGCGCCCCTGAGGGCCCTTGTCTATGACACTGGCTTAATGAAGCCATAATCGATGGACTTGATGAGAGACTCCCAGGCTGTCTGAACCACATCCGCCTTCTTCTCGTCCAGCTCCTGTTTGCCCACCACAGTCAGGATCTCCAGCAGCTCACTCTCCACCAGCTTCTTGGCCAGCTCAGCATCGGCTGCCAGCAGGTTGTAGGCGATGACCAGGCCCTGGTGTTGGACTGACAGATGGTCATGCAGGCAAAGCCGCTGCAGGATCTCCAACCACTGGGATGTCTGGAGAGGGCTGAAAAGGGAAGGAAGGAGTCAAGGAATCAGGAGGGAGACAGAGAGAGGAGATTTGGGGACAAGATAAGTAGAAAGCATTGGCCACACTTACAGCCAAGTAACTTAGCCATGGCCACATATCTGGAAATATAGAGGATTAACATCCTCCATCTATTCACATCTTAAGCAACTTGAGAGTAAAGAGATAGACCCACTGCATGTCTGAGCAGAATGGGGATGTGGAGTGTTCAGAAATGAGAATTCTTAGGCTGGGGATATAGCTCCGTTGGTAAAGGGCTTGCCTTCCAAGCACAAGGCCCTGGGTTCAATTCCCAGCACCACAAAAAAAAAAAAAAAAAAGAAAAGAAAAGAAAAGAAAGAAAGTAAAGAAATCAGAATTCTCACTCTGGGTTCATGGGCAATGCCTGCTTCTGCCAAGCCAAGTGCCCTTTCACACTACAGCTCCATGCAGGGAGGCATGGCTTTGCCTAGAATCAACACCAGAGTCTGGAGTGAATCTTCTCTTCCATTCTTCCTCAATCCACCATCCACAGAAATGAAGATGTCCAATTACTGTGCAAGGGGGAGCAGGACTCTAGATCACTCTGATCACCCTAGGAGACAGTGATAACACTGAGAGTAGAACCAGGAGACTGACTCCCAGCCTTCAATAGACACACCCCAGGCAGCAGAGCAGAATAGGCATTGCATTGGCATGGGTTCTGCAGTCAGAGAACCAGTGTTTCTATCCTAGCTCAGCATTTATACTATCCATATGGCCTTGGTTAGGCTATTCACCCTCTCTAAGCTTCAGGAGCCTCCCCTATCTTCTGCTCCACCTTCCTCTAACATCACGCTGAGTAATGAGATGATTCATGGAAAGAACTTAGCATGGGGGCTCAAAAAGCCCTGGTGACCTGACGCCAATCCAGAGGTTTTCCCCTGGGCTCCCTCATGCCTTCATCTACCCTTCGTCTGCAGGGATCCCTTCCTGCATGTGTTGCTCTCAGATAAGGAGATCGAAGCAGAGAGAGGAAAAGACAAATACCTGCCTTTCAGGCTTCTAAGCACATTTTTTGACACACTGAAAGGTTAATAAAATAGGTACTTGTCACTCTGTTTCTCTATATGCTTAACAAAACACTGTTGAAATCTTAAGAACTATTTGCTAATCTTGTTCCCAGAATGTGCTATCCCCAACTATGGACTGTCTGCTAATCTTGTTCCCAGAATGAGCTGTCCCCAACTGCCAAACTACAAAATGTAACTGCTCTCCCTGCCCTCTCCAGGGAAAGTATATAAGCTCTGCTCAAGCTGTTCTCAGGGCTCTATCTCTCTTTGTTATAGAGAGCTCGGGCCCCAGCATGCTGGTCTCCAAATAAACCCACCCTTCTGCTGTTGCATAAGACAGTCTCTTGTGGTCTCTTACTCCGACGTTTCGCTGGACCCTTACAACACTACACTAGGTCTTCTGCCCCAGGAAAGAAAATGAAAACCATCTAACTGTGGAAGGTTCAAGGACTGTTTCTATGCTGATGAACATCTGCTAATGGGTCCCTCTGGAATTTTGCTGGGTGATCAGGGGAAAGGATGACAGAAATTCAATCAGGATCCCAGGCAGGAGGATCTGCAGCCTGGCTTCCCTGGGCACAGCCCAGCTGCTGTGAGACCATAGAGATGCCCAGCATTCAATAGGCCCCAGAGTTGTACCAAAGATGGGCCTGGGAAATCTCATGAGTCCCCCAGCATGTCCATGATGGGACAAGAAGATGGCCAAGAATACTGAGCCCCTCAGGAAGAATGAAGAAGTGCCAGGGGTAGACTGGCAATCCCAAAGGACTCCAGTCCTTCCTAACTAATTGTGCTCTTGGGCTTGTTATATTCTGTACCTCAGTTTCCTCATCCAGAAGTTAAAGGTAATAATAATACTCACTTAAAAAAAACCTCAATAAGTCAGATTTTTAAAATTCTATGAGAATCCTCACCAATAGACAAGATCAAACATAAGAAAAAATATCAGGGCTTACCAACAAGGTTGGTCAGTTAGTACATGTGATCAGTAATAAAGAAAAAATAAGGAATGAGCAAAATATACAAGCCCTGTAGAACACAAAAAAAGAGAAATCTTATAAATATTTGATAAAAATGAAGGAGCAAAGGTTCAGGGTAAAGGCCTAGAAAACCTATTCAGTGAAATAACAGCAGAGAGTTTCCAAAATCTCAGAAAAAAATATGGACCTCTAGGTTTAGGAGGCATTTAGAACCCCAAATTGATGTGATCAGAAAAGAAATTCTCTATGACATAATAAGCTGCCAAACAGAACAAAGAAAGAATGTTGAAACCTGAAGAGGAGTAGCAGCAAGTCTTTTTACAAAGGCAAACCCATCAGAATAACAGATTTCCTAGAAGAAACTGTGAAGGCCAGCAGGGCATGAAATGATGTATTTCAAACCCTGAAAGAAAATAACTAGCCGGGCGTAGTGGTGCATGCCTATAATCCCAGTCTCTGGGGGAGGCTAAGGCATGAGGATCATGAGTTCAAAGCCAGCCTAAGCAAAAGTGAGGCACTAAGCAACTCAGACTTGTCTCTAAATAAAAATACAAAAAAGGTCTGGGGATGTGGCTCAGTGTTCAAGTGCTCCTGAATTCAATCCCCAATAATAAAAAAAAAAGAAAAAAAAGAAAAAGAACTGACAGATTGTTATAACAAATAAAGTTGTTCTTCAAAAGCAAAGAAGAAATAAAGTTGAGTATAAAATAAAGTAATTTCTGCCACTAAACCAGCATTACAGAAAATAATTAAAGGAATTCTAAACACAGAAGAGGAAGCAAGATAAACACAATCACAAGAGGATGGAAAAGAATAAATCTTACTAGAAGAGTGGATGAGCAAAAGAGAACTAGGAAAGAATTAAACATTATTGATTGAGTAAGCCATGAAATCTTTAAAATGAACAAAGGAGAAAGAAATGAACATAGAATACATGAAACAATTAGAAGAAAACCTGCAAAACGACAGGACTTAGTGCATATTTTTTCAAGGTAAATCATTCTCTAATCAAATCATGCAGGCTGGGTGATTAGATTATAAGACCCAACAATCTTCAAGAAACCCCTTACTAGAAAACACATACAGACTGAAAGTAAAAGAATGCAAAATGATGCATCAAGCAAAGGCATCTGAAAGCAAGCAGGAGTAGCAATACTCAGGCTAAAGAAATGGAATTCAAGTCAAAATTAGTCAAAAGAGACAAAGACGTTCACTACATATTGATCATAAGGGACCATAAAGAAGTTATAGCAACTGTAGATATATATGCACCAAATTTTGGATCACCCAATTTTATAAAACAAACGCTATTGGACATAAAGGGAGAAATAGGCCCCACTGATTCATAGTGGATGATTTCAATACCCTACTCTCACAAACATATAATTAGTTCAGACAAAAAAATCAACAAGGAATCATTAGAGTTAAATTATACTAAGGAGCTTACAGACATCTAAAGACTTAACAGACATCTAAAGAATATAACAGTTGAAAAATATACATTCTTTTAAGCAGATCATGAAACATTATCAAAAACAGATCATGTTTTAAGCCATAAAGCAAGTCTTGACAAATACATAATAAAATAAAATAATTTTTTGTCTTCTATGAGATTATAGTGTGATTATAGTGAAACTAGAAATCAACAAGAAAAACTATAGAAACTATAGAAACACATGAGACTTTTGAAAGGCAGTGAGATATGAAAGAAATCAGAGGGGAAATTTAAAAATTTCTAGAATCAAATTAAAGTAGAAAACCAACCTACCAAAATCTATAGGATATAAAAGAAATATAAAAAGAGAAGCTTAAATCTTTGTATGCCTACATTAAAAAATGGAGCAATCTCAGATAAATGACCAAATGATTTATTTCAAGGCCCTAGAAAAACAAGAACAAAGTGAACACAAAATCAGTAGAAGGAAAGAAATAATAAAGGTCAGAGCTGAACTAAATGAAATAGAGACAAAAAATAAATAAAACAAAGATCAATGAAACAAAGTGTTGCTTCTTTGAAAGGATAAACAAGATTGTCAAACCCTTAGTCAATCTACACAAAGGAAAGTGTCAGATCAAGCAAGGCAGGCAGCGACCAAAGGAGGCCGATTTAAAAGGGCCGCTGAATGAGGCTTTATTGAGATATCACTCCTGGGCAGAACTCAATCAGACCCACAGAGTGGACAGGAGAAGGATCTGAGGAGAAACCGCATGGAAGCTTGACCAGACTGGACTTTTATGGAGCTTACAGCAGGAAGGGAAGGGCTTGGGACAGGAAAAGGTATTTTTAGGGTCCCTTGTCTCTTTGGAGTTGGTCAGGGGAGTTGGCTGAACTCCAGGATTGGCCAGGGGGGTCCTGCTGATTGACAGGTGTTTCCACTGGCACCTGATTGATGTTCCTTTCCTGTTCGGGCTGCTTTGTTCTAAGTCACCACCAAGTCGCCACCACCGACCTAACATCTCGGCCTTTTTGGTGATACAGGGTGGTGAATTTCATCTAGCTACTTCCTGCTTGTTTAGGGGCGTCGGGGAAAGGGGGTGGCTCAGGTGTAGGTTCGGTGGGGAGGGGACTGTAGAAGTGTAGGAGCATCTGGTTGTAGGTCACTCTGGCAATTTCACTTGTGCGCTTTGGAGTGAACCTGAGGAGGCAGGGAGCAATTATTAACAGAAGTCCTATTACTAATATAGGAGTGAGAATGGGAGTCAGACATGCAATGAGGGTTGAGTTTGGCTAGCCTGGCAAAGGGTCGTTTGATGGTTGCTGTTTAAGCCTTTCACCCAAATGGCGGAGGGTATCGACATTCTCTTTGACCAATCCAGTTTCATTGATATAGTAGCAGCATTCTTCTTTCAGGAATAGGCAGGTTCCTCATTTATCTGCTGTCAACAGATCTAGGGCTCGACAGTTCTACAATGAGATTAGGGCAAGAGATGTTATTTGCCGTTGTAGGGGAGCGAGAGAGGTGGCTGATGCCTCTACTGCTTCCCGAAGTTGTTGTTCAAGCTTCTGAGTAGTGGTTACTGCATAACCAAGTCCACCTGCCCCAAGTCCAGGGGCAGCAAGGGAGGAGGCCAGGGAGAGTCCACTACTACTGGTAGAAAGACAGCCCTTCTTGTCCTGGAAAGGGAGGTGGTGACAAGCCATATTAATTCAGCCTCACTGTACAAAGTTAATTGGGGACCAAGGTGGAAGGAACACAATAAAGCAAAAAGCATGTTGAGGCTTAGATTTTTTGTTAGGGTACCACTGTACCAGGAAAAGAACCCGGCGGAGCAAAGGTTGGGGAAGAAATTCGATCAATTTGGACACAGGGTGCTGAACCAGAGGCAGTGTAGCAGCAAGAGAAATTCCCTGATGAGTTACAGAAAAGAGGTACTTCCTCAAAGGCTGGAGAGGGGGGTCCTTGGGGTCTAGTTGAGGTATTGAGCAGAAAATCAATGGGAATCACAGTTAATGGAGTATGATACAGACCTGCACAGAGGAAACAGTCTGAAATGTTATCCACTTTGGACAAATTGAGAAACTGAAGGCCCTGACGTATTAGGGCCACCCATGAGAAAGGGTCAGCTTCAGGATAGGCACCTGCATCCAGCTGGTGTTGGAGTTCCCTCTCTTGCTCCTGGGTGGTCATGTGAACTTGAGGGAGCTCTTGTATATACATTCTCCATATTCTGATAGAGGCTGAGGGGTGTTTGGCAAAACCCCAAGAATAAAATTGACCATTAACACCAGAAGCCCATTTTGGGTTCCATGGGTCCCAAATAGTTAAGGGCACCCGCCATAGGTGTCAGGCCAGCACTTACAGGATTCCTCAGTTTGGTCTTCTATGAAGCACAGCATTGCTGAACATAAGTGGGACGAGGCAGCCCAGTTGAATCCAGTAACATTAAGGATGACCGCCAGATTGCAGCCAGTGAAAGGGCTATTGCCTTGACCCATAAACTGAGAACGGGCGGTGCCATCCTGTTGCCATGTCACTTGGATGTAGAAGCACCATCTGTGGGTTGGGATAGAAGCTTGGGAGAGATTAATGATTAATAACAGAAGGAGAGAGTTGGCGAGAAATCTTGAGTTTGGTGGGCCCCAACATGGTGGAAGACCAGGACTGGACATTTGAAACAGGTGCTCTGTTAAGGCGGGAGACATGGTACCAGGGGGAGTGGCCCAAGAACTTGGCTGTATTGGGGTAGTAAGTATGATGTTATGGGGTCCTGTCCAGTGAGGTTTCAACGACTGAGAATGTAGCTCTCGAAGTAAGACTGCATCACCTGGTTGAAGAGGGTCCGATTCAATTCCTGGTTGTGCTGGGACAGAGGTAACAGATGGTGCAGGAAGACACTGGTCTGCGTGTTCCCTTAGGAGTTTGTATAGAAGTGTGAGATAGGACAGGTAGGACACAAGGGGAGGAGGATGACAGGAAAGCTTTGGTTGATTAAGAAAGGGCACCCAGGGCTGGGGATGTGGCTCAAGCGGTAGCGCGCTCGCCTGGTGTGCATGCGGCCTGGGTTTGATCCTCAGTACCACATACAAACAAAGATGTTGTGTCCACCGAAAACTAAAAAAATAAATATTAAAATTCTCTCTCTTTTTCTCTCTCTCTCTCTTAAAAAAAAAAAAGAAAAACAAAAGGGCACCCCTAGAGCAGCTCAAAGGGGCTAAGGCCTGAGGGGGCTCCAGGGGTTGCCCGAATTCAGGTGAGGGCCAATGGCAAAAGATGAGCCAGGACAGTCTGAGTTCAATAGCAAGTTTAGTGAGATGATCCTTGAGAATGCTGTTAGTCCTGTCAACCTTATCTGAGGATTGGGGTCGGTGGGGGATATGGAGCCTCCAAGTGATGTTGAGGCCTTTGGAAACTAGTTGAACAACCTGAGAAGTGAAGGCCAGACCGTTGTCTGACTGGATAGAAGTGGGAAGTCTGAAACCTGGGAATGATCTGCTGGATGAGGATGGAAGCGAGGGTGTCAGCAGATTCCCTGGAGGTAGGGAAGGCTTCTATCCAACTGTAAGAGAGTGCTATCCCCAAGTCACAAGCAGTTAAATCAGCTGTTGAGACCTAAAGGACGTAGGGTCTTCCCATGTGAAGGAAAGAGGTAATAAGAGTCAGGATGAAGGGGCCCTGTAAAGAAGGCATCTTTAAGATCCAGGACGGTAAAGTGAGTGGTCAAAGGGGGACGTGAGTAAGAAGAGGGTGAGGGTTGGGAACCACTGGGCGGATGGGAATAACGGCCTCGTTAATTAGGTGGAGGTCCTGGACTATGCAATAGGCTCCTGAGGGTTTGCGTACCAGAAATATGGGAGTGTTGCAGGGGGAGTCAGTAAGGATTAGGAGTCCCTGGGCCAGTAACCGGTCTATAATGGGTTTAAGTCCCTCCATATGGGTTTTGGAGATGGGGAATTGGGGACGTGAAGAAAGTTTATTTTGGTGTTTCAGCTGGGGACGAACTGGCTTATGGTGGGAGGCTATGACCAGCATGGAGATGTCCCAGACCTGGGGATCAACTAGATCAGGGGCAATGGCACAGTAGGTACTGTCGGGTTATTAGAGAGGGTAAGAATTAGAGGCAGAAGGAGATGGGTGGTAGAATTCTTGGGGTGTAGTTGGAGGGTGGCTGCTAGTAATTGGAGAACATCTGTGCCTAGGAGAAGAACTGGACAGGATGAAATGACCAGAAGAGTGTGAAAGTGTGTTCCTCCAGGGCACAGGTGAGCTTAGCAGTACAGTTTGGGGAGGTGGGTTTGTCATCAGTCCCCATAACTGAGACCTGGGAATGAAACAGAGGCCCAGAGTGGGCAGGAAAGACAGAATAGGTAGCCCCCGTGTCCACAAGGAAGTGGACTTACCCGCTACCTGGAGCGTTGGGGCTCGGCGAGGGTGATGGGGGTCTTTGAGTCTGGGCTTCTTCAGTCTTTTGCGAACCACAATAGTTCAAGAGAAGGGATCGCCTGACTGGTCACACCCCTGCGTAGAGGTGCCAAGGAAGGCCCAGCCATGGGGCAGACACTATTCCAATGTCCTGTCTGCTTACAGGTGGGGCATGGTCTGTGAGGAGGCCATGGGTTTGGGCATTGGTGAGCCCAGTGTTCTTCACATCCACATTTGAGGCAAGCCCCTGGTGGAGAGGAATGCTGGTTCCCCATGAAGCTTTTGCTAGAGATATAGCCTCAGGGCTGCTGCCAAGGCCTGGGTTTGGGGTGTTACCTTTTTCTGCAATGGAGCCTGCTTCAAAGGCCATATTCACCAGATCTCAGATAAGGGTCTGAGGGTCTTCCTCAGCTCATTTGAGCTTTTTCTAATATCATGGGCTGATTGAGTACTGAAATGGGTTGCTGTCACTATAGCCCTGGTGGGAGACATATTTGGTTAGGGCCTCTATAAGGCAGTTGAGAAATAAGGCTGGATTTTCATCTGGATTCTGGGAAAGATCTTGAAGTGAGAATGGGATGTCTATTCGAATGATGCCTTCAGCAGTAGCCATTTCCTTGAGAGGACAAAGGAGCTTTGGGTTAGCTGATGGGAGGGCCTGGTGGGACTGGGTGTGGGACCCACAGGAGAAGAGAGGCATGAGTGGGGGAGGGGAAAGGGCTTGTCAGTGGAAGGGGTGAGCAGAGCAGGGGAGGCTGGAGGGATCCGGAGATCCCACCCACTGCAGCGAGGTGGGACCCACTCCGCCTGCCTGGTTGGGCGGCAGAGGGAGGCATGCATGAGGCGCTAGCAAGGGAGGGAGGGAGGGAGGACAAGGCACGCATGTCTGGTGGCTGGGCAGATTGGAAGTGCACAGAAAGGGCTGCGGGCAGCGGCTGTAGAGGTGGCGGCATGGAGCGGGAGGGGATGGGGTACAACTGGGAGGGAGAGTGGACGGAAGGACAGGAGCGAAGAGCAGAGGACAGGTCACAGAGGGAAGGTCTGGAGCAGAGAGCAGAGGGAAGGACGGACGGAAGTGAATCTCAAAAAGCCTGAAGGTCATTTCCCATTTCCCTGTTTGGCGACAGAAATTGTCCAATTCAGTGAGGGTTTAAAATCAAAAGTTCCTTCTGGGGGCCATTGTGACCCACTGTCTAAGTCCCACTGGGGACAGGCCACAGTGCAGTAAAAGGCCAGGTGGTCACGGCGTGGGTCTTGAGTGAGCCCTACTTGGCAAAATTTGAATATAGACACCCAAAGGCCTTTGGGGTCTAAGGAGAGGAGTCCGTGTTTCCCATGACCTTCCGGCACCCTCGGGGGTGAGTGGGAGCAGAAGAAGGTGTCCCCAATTCTGCCCGCACTCACCTAGGAACGGATAAGGGCCAGGGCGGAGGTTTAGGCGTCCCTCCAGCCTCCGCAGGCCCAAACGGGTCAGCTCAGGAGGCTCTCAGGAGGACTAGGACGTCCCCACAGTCCCCAGAGCCCTGAATGGAACAGGCAGGGCCTATGGCACGTGTGTGACTTACGGATAGACCCCAGAGACAGACGGAAAGGATCTGGAAGGTCAGGGGAAATGGGAACTTACCTACTCCTGTCGGCCTGGATGAAGGGAGAGGGAAAGAGCAGCTTAGAAATTTCCCGGTTCAAGGGGGAAGGGATGGAATTAATCCCTGCAGGAGAAGCCCAAAATCCCTTCCCGGGTTTTGGCACCAAGATGTCAGATCAGGCGAGGCGGCAGCAACCAAAGGAGGCTGATTTAAAAAGGGCTGCCGGGGCTGGGGATGTGGCTCAAGTGGTAGCGCGCTCGCCTGGCATGCGAGCAGCTCAGGTTCAATCCTCAGCACCACAAATAAACAAAGATGTTGTGTCCGCCGAGAACTAAAAAGTAAATATTAAAATTCTCTCTCTCTCTTTAAAAAAAATTAAAAATAAATAAAATAAAAAGGGCTGCCTAATGAGGCTTTATTGAGATATCACTCCCAGGTGGAACTCAATCAGACCCGCAGAGTGGACAGGAGAAGGGTCTGAGGAGAAATGCGTGGAAGCTCGACCAGAGTGGACTTTTATGGGGCTTACAGCAGGAAGGGAAGGGCTTGGGATAGGAAAAGGTGTTTTTAGGGTCCCTTATCCCTTTGGAGTTGGTCAGGGGAGTTGGCTGAACTCCAGGATTGGCCAGGGGGTCCTGCTGATTGACAGAAGATCTCACTGATTGACAGGCGTTTCCGCAGGCACCTGATTGATGTTCCTTTCCCGGGCTGCTTTGTTCTAAGTCGACACCTAAATTCACCAACCTAACAGAAAGTAGACTAAAATAAGTAAAAGTAGAGGTGAAAAGGAAAATATTACAATAAATACCACCAAAGTCCAGAGGATCATTAGGGAATTCTTTGAAAACTTGTTTTCCAATGAAATGGAAAACCTAGAAGAAATGGACAAAGTTTTAGACATGTAGGACCTACCAATATTGACCCAAGAGGATATAAAAGATCCAAACAGATCAGGAGGCTGAGGCAGAGGGATCACAAGTATGAGATCAGCCTCAGAAACTTAGCAAGACCTTAGTAAACTTAGGGAGACATTGTCTCAAAATAAACAACAAAAGGGCTGGGGATGTAGCTCAGTGTTAAGTGCCCTGGGTACAATTCTCAGTGCAAAAACAAACAAACAAACAAACCAAAAAAAAAAAACTGAACAGATCAATAAAAAGCCATGAGACTGAAGCAGTAATAGAAATTCTCCCAATAAAGAAAAACACAGGACAAGGCCAGTTGGGTTCAGTACTAAATTTCATGACATTTAACAAGGTAACACCAATGCTCTCCAAGGATTTCATAACATACAATGGAAAGGGACTCTTCCTGATGCATTCTATGAAGCCAGTATTGCCCTGCTACCAAAGCCTGCTAGGGACATCACAAGAAAGAAAACTAGGCAAATATGCTTGGTGAACACAGGTGCAAACCCTTGATAAATTATTGGTGTTACCTCTGATGAACCTGCTAAGAAGAGAACAGGAAGTCAGTGAGGAAAGCTCAGTGGCTCTCCATACACCAAGGCAAGCCACTGAGCAGGGTGGTGAGGAGCTACAGTACAAATTCAAAACACAGGAGATTGAAGGAGTCACTAGAAGACACAAGACGTCCCCCCATGACCACAGACTGCGGGAATTAGCCTTGTCTACGTGGCTTTGCTACTGAGAGTGATTGGCCATGAATGGCCATGCTACTGATCCAGTGCAATCCCAATCAAAATACATTAATGATGTTCTTCAAAAAATCATTTAAAAAATCCTAAAACATATTTGGAAACACACACACATGCACAAACAAAACAAAACAAAACAAAAACACACACACACAAATTGCTAAAGCAATCCTGAGCAAAAACAGTAATCTTAGATGCCTCACAACACCTGATCAAAGTCTGCCACAGGGCCTTGGTAAAGAACGAGCACGACACTGGCACAAACACACATGTGGGCAGTGGAATGTGCCGCAGTCTGGCTGGGCACAATTCAGGAGCCACTTGTCAAAAGAAACTAACTTTATTTTTAGAACTACAAACGCCAAACAAACAGCTCCTCAGGAAAAAACCCTCAGAGCCCAACTGCCACCACTGGCTTCCCACAAGCCTCTCACCCCACACCAGCCTCTCCACCTCCCACAATCCTCCTGCTCTTGAGGCCGATTGGCTGGGTCGCATGGGCGGAGCCAAAGAAGTCCCCCAATGAGCAGCTCCGTGGTCTGAAAGGGCAGGGAAACAGCCCAATGAGCATCACCGCAGAGGAGCCAATCAGCTAGATGTTGCTGGGGCTGCTGTGAGCCAATCATCAGCCGGCAGCTGGAAGTTTGCTGGCAGCTGGAAGTTTGCTGGGGCCCCTTTGGCTGTGGCTCTCAACATCTCCCCCTCTCTGTTTAAACAACAAGCATGTGGCTTAGGGACCGTGCGTGCCTTAAGTTGTCCAATACTACATATGGTCCTTACCCATCATCAGATGAGCTGACCTCAGGGCGTCATCCTCCTGTCTTAGGTTGGTACCATTGTAATTGGATCTTACCTGTCATTGACTACCAGTCCAGTATACAGCCACACCTGTGCAGAGGTACCAGCGGGGGGGGGGGGGGGGTGAGGTTCTTTGCCTCACCTCTGTTGGCCCCCAAATTTTAGCTGAACGATCATGACAAGCAGAAGGGAGGAAGATACACCAAGCCAATTGACGGCTCCTTTTGGGAAAATTGTACCACCGATGACATCATTAGCAAAATACTCCAACACTACCACAAGTCGCTGCACCAACAGATAGTTCACAATGCATACAAGTGATACATAGTTTAGGCAAGTTCTGCAAGCAGTTCAGTGATGGCTATTGCAGAAACTGTAGATTAGTTTTATCTTTGTCTTCACTGGCACTGGGATGAAGATAGGAATTCTGGCAATAATGGCTAAAGAAAAAATTATGTAACATTCCAGAAGGCACTAAAAGAAAACAATTTTCTTAACAATTTACATTGTCTTCACTGGCACTGGGATGAAGATAGGAATTCTGGCAATAATGGCTAAAGAAAAAATTGTGTAACATTCCAGAAGGCACTAAAAGAAAACAATTTTCTTAACAATTTACATTATCTTGAAGAGGATTATTAAATATAATGAAAAGGAAAGGTGAAAGTAAACAAACAGATCTGTTAACCTCCTTTTTTGTTTACATATTAAAACAATTCTTAACAGTTATTTACCCAATTTAAATTAAACCATTTAAATCACGTGAATAAAAAAATATTTGGATCCATTTTTTTCATGAGCACTCATCATATATGATATATGGACATACGTACATTCAAACATATAACACAAAACACAAGTGTGCACACATAATATAATACATACAACACATAACATAATAGTAAGGCCTTATAACTTTTTACAGGTGAAATCTCCATTGCAATGTTTAAAAACTCTAGTTTTTAAACATTGTCAAAAAAAAAAAATAGAACTGATCAGCAAAACATTAACCTAGGACTATATGAGCTCAAAAAACAAAATAGAACTTCATGATATGGGAAAGGGCAATAATAAAATAGATATTGAAAAAAGCATCCTGGTTCTGTCGAAGATGTAAGGATAGCCAAATTGGAGTTTTGGATATCAGCTGTTTTTGATTTGAGCCAAATCATCTTCTTTTTGGTCTGTAGAAATCGCTTTAGTTAATCTCTCTGGAATCCAAATTGGCTGCTGTTCTCCCTGTGGAAACACACAAACAGGCCCCCCGACTCCAGACAATCACTGGGTCAGGACCTTTCCATTGTCCTGTTAGAATATCTTTCCAAAGTACCTTGGGCTTATGTACATTTTTTTTGGACACATATGCCTTTCTGCAGCACTAAGTCCTGATGAATCCAAATTTAAAAAGTTTAGAGTAAAAAGGGTTATTTTAAGTTTATCTTTGGGGAATATATACCCCTTCCCAATTCCGTCTTTTTGCGTTAATAAGTACATTTTAATGGTTTGATGAGCTCTTTCAACTATGCCTTATCCCTGTGGATTGTATGGGATTCCTGTTATATGAGTAATGCCAAATGATGAGCAAAATTGTTTAAAAGAGGTAGAAGTACAACCAGGGGCATTATCTGTTTTTAACTGTTTTGGAATGCCCACAGTGGCAAAATTTTGTAAGCAATGAGCTATAACATCTTTAGTTTTTTCTCCAGCATGAAGGGAGCCCCTCAAAAATCCAGAAGAAGTATCAACTGTAACATGCAAATATTTTAATTTTCCAAATTCTGGCAAGTGTGTGATGTCCATCTGCCAAATATGGTTAGGTATCACTTCTCTAGGATTGACTCCAAGATTAGCTTGTGGTAAAAAGGTCACACAATTTTGACATTGTTTTATTATTTGTCTAGCTTGTTCCTTAGTTATTTTAAAATGCTTTTGTAAAGTATTAGCATTGACATGGAACCTTTTACGAAAATTTATAACTTCTTCTAGTGTAGAGAAAATATGTATGTCATGTGTAGTTTTATCTGCTAAATCATTGCCCAAACTAAGGGCTCCAGGCAATCCTGTATGTGCCCTGATATGTCCTATAAAGAATGGATCTTTTCTGTCCCAGATTAGACTTTGTATAGTGGAAAGCAAAGAGAAAACAGTAGAGGAAGAGGAAATCCTACCAGCGTCTTCAAGGGATACTATAGCATTAATTATATACTGACTATCGGAAAATAAATTAAATACAGAATCTTTAAACGTCACAAAAGCTTGTAATAATGCATTAAGCTCTACCTTTTGAGCTGATTGTTTGGGTACTAAAAATGTAAAAGTTTGATCAGGTGTAACTATTGCTGCTGTACCATTATTTGACCCATCAGTGAATATATTTGGAGCATTCATGATAGGGGTTTTTCTTGTCATTTTTGGAAAAATTACAGGATGCAATGAAAAAGACAATAAAGGATTAGATGATAAGTGGTTATCAAATTAAACATTAGATTTGCACATGATTATTGCCCAAGTATTTAACTCATTAGCTAATTCATCAATTTGATTCATAGTATATGGAGTAATAATTTTATTGGGAGAAATTCCAAACACTCCCTTTGCTGTTTTTATTCCTTTGAGTATTAATTGTCCTATAGCCTCAGGATACCTAGTAAGAATAGTGTTAGGAGAATAAGATAAATGTATCCACAATAATGGACCTTCTTGCCAAAATACTCCTGTAGGAATATTTTTTGTTGGTAGTACAATAAATAATAAAGGCAAACTTTTATATCAATTCTATCCAAATGCATATTTTCCATATATGTTTCAATGATTTTTAATGCCTTTCTTGCTTCAGGTGTTAACATTCGAGGTGAATTTGGATCTGATGGACCTTTTAGGATATCAAATAAAGGTCTCAATTCTCCTGTTGGAATACCTAGATAAGGCCTTATCCAATTTATATCTCCTAATAACTTTTGAATGTCATTAAGTGATTTGAGTTGATCTACTCGTATTTGAATTTTTGGTGGACAGACCATGGTTGAGGATAATAGAACTCCTAAATAATTAATTGGAAAATTTAATTGTACTTTATCTATTGCTGTCTCTAGATTATAATTTTTTAATAAGTTTGTAAGTGTGGCATAACATTCTAGCAATGTGTTTTTAGCTTTGTGTGCTAATAATACATCATCCATATAGTGAAATATTTGTAGTTCAGGATTTTGATTTCTAAGTGAATGGATTACTTTGTTAACATAAATTTGACACATAGTTGGGCTGTTAGCCATCCCTTGAGGGAGTACTTTGCATTCATATCTCTGATCAGGACCTTCATGATTCAGAGCAGGGATAGTAAATGCAAAACGTGGACTATCCTCAGGATGAATTGGAATTGAAAAAAAAAACAATCTTTAATATCTATAACTAAAACATACCAAGTTTTTGGCAAAGCAGACAATTAGGAATCCCCGATTGAGCAGGTCCCATAATGACCATTTCATTATTAATGGCCTTTAAATCTTGCAATAATCTCCATTTACCAGACTTCTTTTTAATGACAAAAATGTGAGTATTATGGGGAGATACAGAAGGTTGTATATGTCCCTCTGCTAATTGTTGCTTGACCAGATCATGGGCTACTTGTATCTTTTCTTTAGTCAAGGGCCACTGAGGAACCCATACTGGTCTTTCTGATTTCCATGTAATTTTTATTGTCTCAGTGGCCCTTTGTGAAAATCCAACCCATGTCTGCCTGTTCCTTGATCTATTTGTATTGGTGCTTCTATACCTTGTTCTTGTTTTTCTAATCTTTTTCCTTTCCTAAAACCTTGTCTAGCCATAATAGTGGGTGCATTTTGATTGATATTATTTGTTAATGTCAAACCTAATTGATCTAAGACATCTTATCCCCATAAATTTATGGGAAGATGATCCAATACATATGGCTGTATAGTTCCTTCACATCCTTCAGGATCCTTCCAATCTAATACCATTGCACTTCTATCGGGATTAGTTGCCACTCCTAGGCCTCAAAGCGTTTGAGTAGCTTGTTGTAATGGCCAATGTTTTGGCCATTCTTGACGAGAGATGATGCTAAGGTCAGCACCTGTGTCCAGTAGCCCATTAAATTCATGTCCTTGAATATTTAGTTTTAGCATGGGGCAAGAATCTAAATTTAAAGAAAGCATAGCCCAATCTACACCTGTGGAGCCTAATCCCTTGGAACCTCTTTCTATAGCATGACTGGAAAATTTATCATGTAAGCTTGGTATTATTAGTAACTGTGCTATTCTATCTCCTGGTGAAATTACTGATATACCCTTTGGAGAACTGGCTATAATTTTTATTTCACCTTCATAATCGGGATCAACTACCCCAGGACTTATCATAAGTCCTTTTAGAGTAGAAGAACTGCGTCCCAATAATAAGCCTACTGTTCCTTGGGGAAGAGGTCCTTTTACCCCTGTGGGAATGATTTGAACTCCCATCTCTGGAGTTAGTACTGCTCTGGCAGAGGCACAGATGTCCAACCCTGCGCTCCCTCGGGTTTGTCTGATGAGGGATCTGATGGACAATGTGTCCTGGGCACTACCCTGATGGGGTTGCTGGGTTCCTCTGGTGCTCCGTATATTTGTGGTTTGGGGCCCCAGAGCATCGGGGCCCCCTGTCCATTTTTGGCAACGGAGCCCGATGCCTTTATCCACAATATTGTGAATAAACACCTTGTCCTTGTTTGTTTTTTGATAATGGAGTACCCTCTATGGTGGTTTGAGAACGGCATTCATTAGCCCAATGTAATGGAGTACCCTCTATGGTGGTTTGAGAATGGCATTCATTAGCCCAATGTCTCCCTCTATGGCATCGTGGGCAAATACCCGGTATTCTACTCCTTTGATACCTAGTTTTGTTAAACCCTCCTCCTATGGGGCAATTCCTTTTAAAATATCCTGTTTGTTGACAATTGTAGCATGTTCTTGGCCTGGCATATAAAGCCTGTTTTACTGCAGCTTCCACAATTTGACCTTGTTCATTAATGTCTCTGGCATCTAAAGCCTGTTTTACTGCAGCTGCCATGACTTGCTCTTGTTCATTAATATCTCTACATAATTTAATATATGTGTTTAAATCTTCCTGTTTCCATGGTCTAATGATATCTCTGCATCAACGATTCGCTTGGTCATAAGCCAGTTGTTTTATTAATGGCATTGCTTGTTCTGTATTCCCAAAAATTCTGGTAGCTGTTTGAATAAGCCTATCTACAAACTCAGCGTAAGGTTCATTAGCTCCTTATATTACCTTAGATAATTGACCTTGTAAACCTCCATGTCCTTGTAAAGTCCTCCATGCCCCAATTGCCTCTACAGCAATTTGTGAGTATACGCCAGGATCATATGCAATTTTTTGCTGCTGATCCTCATAAGGTCCCTTTCCTAACAACGTATCTAGATTTCTCTGAGGATAACCAGCTGCTGCATCTCGCCTAGCTGTCTCCTTGCAAAATTCCTCATTGGCAACCTTCCATAACAGGTATTGTCCTCCATTTAACACAGCTTTACACATATTAGCCCAATCTGCTGGCGTCATGTTCAAGTTGTTAATGGATTCGACCAAGCTTACAGTGAAGGGTGCTTGAGGACCATAGGTTGTTACTGCCTCTTTTAGCTCCTTCACTGTTTTGAAATTTAAACCCTGGTAAATTCGCTGCCCTCCTACCTCAAATACAGGGCATATTAATACTTGAGATCCTGTCTCAGGATCTGAACTATCAACTGCGGGGGTTGGGAGCCTCCTAGCATATGGAGGTGGCGCTGTTGGTTGGACACTTATGCCCTCTGGTGATAGAATGCTGTTAGTAGCAGTCTCCTGTAGAGGTGGTGCTGTTGGTTGGACACTTACACTCTCTGATAGAAAGGTGTTATTAGAGTCTCCTGTTGTAACTTTTCCCCTGATGGCTTTTTCTGCTCTAAACTTTCTTCCTCTGTCTGACTAGCTTGAGAGACCTTCTCTTTTACTTGAATCTTTTCCTCTGTCTGACTAACTTGAGAGACCTTCTCTTTTACTTGAATCAATATGTCTTCTCCTTCCTCTACCATTGTCTGAACTGAAGGCTTTGGACTAAGCAAACCAGATACGAACGTCCACAATGGCAATGTGCCAACTGGCAGAGTTCCTGGGCTTTCCTTTTCTATTCTTTTTAAATCTTCACCATGATGGTCCCACTGTGATATATTTAACAACTCCTCCTTAAAAAGCCTTGGGCTACATTTTTGTATTGTATCAACGTATGCCCTGACTGTTCTTGATTTTACTGGGATGCCTCCTTCCTCTAACAATTTACTTAACACTCTTTCAGTTTGTTTTTTACTAATTTCTGATCCCGTATTTCTACTATAATACAACCCAACAAGATGACGCCAAACAAAACTGAAACAGAATGAAATAAAAAGGGAACAACAAAAATTCATTATAGCCTTTCTATCCTCCTGAAATGTGCATCTGTCCTTTCTCCCTATCTGTTCCTCAGACGCAAAGTTTTTCCTCAGATGTGAGCAGTTTTTCTTCCGTCTCACTCATCTCCAGGGACAGGCAACTTAAAACAAAAGCGAAGCAAAACAAAAGAGGAATCTTAAAATGGCTACCCATCCTCTCGCCCTGCCCTCAGGGGCGAGCAGTTCACTTACCCTCAGTCGATCCCTGTGCGAGCCACCAAATGCTGCAGTCTGGCTGGGCACAATTCAGGAGCCACTTGTCAAAAGAAACTAACTTTATTTTTAGAACTACAAATGCCAAACAAAACAGCTTCTCAGGAAAAAACCCTCAGAGCCCAACTGCCACCACCGGCTTCCCACAAGCCTCTCACCCACACAAACCTCACCACCTCCCACAATCCTCCTGCTCTTGAGGCCGATTGGCTGGGTCGCATGGGCGGAGCCAAAGAAGTCCCCCAATGAGCAGCTCTGTGGTCTGAAAGGGCAGGGAAACAGTCCAATGAGCAGCTCCGTGGAGGAGCCAATCAGCTAGATGTTGCTGGGGCCACTGTGAGCCAATCATCAGCTGGCAGTCTGAAGGGCGGGGAAACAGCCCAATGAACATCACTGCAGAGGAGCCAATCAGCTAGATGTTGCTGGGGCCGCTGTGAGCCAATCATCAGCCGGCAGCTGGAAGTTTGCTGGGGCCCCTTTGGCTGTGGCTCTCAACAGAATGGAAACCCCAGGAAGACCCCACAGGTCCACAGCCATCTGGTCCTGATGAAGGCACCAAAATCCCACTTTGGAGAAAAGACAGAACCTTCAACCAAGGGTGCTGGGAACGTGGACACACACCTGTGGAAGACTGGGTCACTCTCCTCCTGTACAAAAGTCAACCCAGAGCATGTCAAAGAGCTTCATGTGAGATCGGAATCTGAAACTACTAGAGGAAAGCAGGCAACACTGCAAGACACCTGCAGGCAGTGATCTCCTGAAAAGGACTTCAGTCGCCTAGGAAACAAGAGCAGGAACTGACCAGTGGGATTCCCCCAAATTACCAAGATGCTGCACAGCGAAGAAAGCAACCAACAGAGTGAAGAGAACGCCCGTGAATCAGGGGGTCTTCACCCAGTTTTCATCTGACAGAGGACAAGCAGCCACAGTATATAAAGAACTCAAAGAAAAAGTAACCCTATAATTGAGGTGATTTGGACACACATTTCTCAAAGGAAGAATTGCACATGGCCAATAAATATATGAAAATATATTCAGTGCCCTTAGTTGTCAGGGAAGTGCCCATCAAAACTACCTTGAGATCACAGCTCACCCAATCAGAATGGCTGTTACCAAAAAAAAAAAAAAAAGAAAAGAGAGTGACTAATGAAAAGGAGCCCTATACACTGTTGGTGGGATGTAAATTAGTGCAACACTACAGAAAAGAGTACAGAGGGTCCCCGAAAGACCAAACCGAGGGGCTTAAAGAGTGTAGCTCAGGGGGGAGCACTTGCCTGTCATGAGTGAGGCCCTGTGCCACACACACACACACACACACACACACACACACACACACACACCTAAAACCAGAACTGGTGTATGGTCCAGCTCGATCACTGCTGGGGACACACCCAGAGGAGGTGAAGCCGTGAGACACGTGTGCCAACCACTCCTGAGGGACTGTTCACAATGGCACACTATGGAGTCAGCCTGGGGGTCTGTCAGCGAGGGATGGGTGGGTGAGGAACTGGCATTTGTGCACACAGGGACATGCTGCAGCCAGAGGAAGAGAACGCAGGGAGCTACAGAGCGTCATGTCAAGTATAGTGAGGGACAGAGGCAGGAATGTCACATCTTCTCTCACACGTGGAAACCAAAAAGAGGGCGCAGCACGGGGAACACTGGGAAGAGAGGGCCTGGGAGAGAGGAGGGAGAGGGAGCAGGAAGAGTGGTTGAGATTGAAGCAGACGGGGCATGAAGAGGGCGGTCAGAGGGACACTCCAGATGGACGGTTCCTACGAGTTCACAATTCCAATGAAGAATGAATCCAGGCTGGGCATCCTGAGCCGGGCAGCAGGAAGACCGCCTGAAGAGAAACCTGCTGGCAGGTGGCTCCCTACAGGACCCCAGCACAGGGCGAGGGCCCCACAAGTCACTTCTTGGGTAACTGACAGAGCTCGTCCCACAGGCCCACTCGACAGGAGAGGACACTGAGGCTCAGAGGCTCCCCTGGGGCCTCCACCTGGAACGGGGTGGGCAGGACGAGGACCCTCCCTGTTGACTTTCACTCCCAGACTCCTCCCATCCCCCTGCCTGCCACCGCAAACCCGGCGGATCCAGGGTCCTGGCTGCCTGGAGGCCCGTCCCTCCCTAACGTGGGCACCTACCCCACTCTCTCTCAGCAGGTGGACAGCACCTTGGGCTCCAGGCTGAGAGGGTCCAGCTGGTGCAGGGGATCAATGGCACCGTCCCGGGAGACTCTCGTGTACATGTGTCTTCCGTGGGTCTGTGTGCAGGCCACCCACACGTAAGGTCTCGGCCTCAGGGCTCGTGGCCCACCCCTGCCCTTGCACAAAAGCCCAGCAGTCCTTGAAGAGAACCATCCTGGTCTCAACCATCTCCAAGAAAAGAAAACCCTCCTGCCCACTTGCTCTCTGCTCTGGAGTCCTGACCTGTGTGTCTGCACGAGGTCCAGTGGGTGCACGCACTGCACCGCACGGCCCTGGCTGGGGCGGAGGAGCCCCACCTCTGCAGCAGCAAGACCTGGGCTTCCCCAACGGCTGCCTTCCCAGGGCCGCTTCCTGCTCTGTGAGATGGGGGATCAGCAGGTTCCTCCCAGAGGAGAAGTTGTGCCGGGGAAGGGATCTGGGTCACCTGCTGGTCTCCATTTCCAGCTAAGCCCCTCCCAGCTGGTAGAACTCAGCAGTTCCTGATGGAGGGGTCTGAGCTGGTGACATTCTGCAGGGGGTTGGGGGCTGGGGATCCTGTGGCAGGTACCTTTATGAGTCTAGAGATCCAGGAGGACGTCCATTCTCTCTGGAGTCTCAGGCCAAGTGAGTTGGCTGGGCCAGCTCTGGGATGCAGGTGCCTGGCTACCTGGATCCAAGTTCTCTTTAGTCCATCATTGAGGATGTGAGGTCACCTCCTGTAGTCCCTTACCTGAGTGTCTTCCTCAGGCACAATCTCCCCAAACCCCACCCCCTGGCTGGGCTTCCCTGAGGCCCTCCTCCATGCCAAGTACTTGGCTGGACACAGGTACATCAACATAGCCCTCACCATGCCCAGGCAGGTTGGGTGCCGCCAGCACCCAGGTGAGGTCAGAGCTGGGGTCAGTCCCAGGTGCTCCTTCTTACCAGGTGACAGGTCCTTGTGCCTCTTGAGGCCTCTCCAGTCTCCTCACCTGCCCGTGGGGCCATTCCATTGACCCCTTCCCATGGTGTCACCAGGTGTACATGTCCATAAACACCTGTATCACCTGCCAAACTCAAGGGCTGTGTCACCTGTCGCTAATGCACACACTCAGGGTGGGACAATCACAAGAGGGGAGGGATACAGAATGAAATGCCCTTGACCCGACCTGGGTTCCACAGAGGGGTTAGAGACAGCCACGTCCCTCTTGGCTGTTTCCACTGGGCACCATGGGAAGATTGGAGATACTGAGTTTAGACATTGTCCCCCTTCGTCATAGACCTTCCCATGACTTTCAGGAGATTGGAATCGGCCCAAGGACCTCCTCTGGGCCTATGAGGTGGGTGCCCCACAGGGCTCCCGGGGAACTCAGCCTCCTGGCACCCAAGGCCCGGAGCCCCTGCCCTGGAGGAGTATGGGACTCAGCATCAGGCATCTGCAGAACAGAACAGGACACAGTGACAGGACACCACGTGCAGGTGGCATCAGGAGCCTGTGGCTTCTGCAGGGCCCCATCCCCTGTGCTCTCTCCCTCTCTGCCCTCCTCTCTCATCCTGGTCCAGGGAACCAAGCTGTGGTATCATGGCTGCCCAGCAGGCCCCAGGGGCCAAGGTCTCACAGTGCTGCAGCCAGCAGAAAGGCTCCAAGGCCCAGCCACACAGAATCCTGCCACTGGCACCAAGAGCTGGGAGGCGGATCCTAGCAGCCAGGCCTCAGTGGAGACCGCAGCCCCAGCCTCCTGAGAGGCCTGGAGAAAGATGCCCTGGGCTGACCCAGCCTGGATCAGGAAGTAGTGAAACTATGACATTTCACACTGTGGCTGCAGAGGTGAGTCAGGGGATGCTGTCACACAGCCACAGATGACTAGTGTGGTCCCAGGGCTGGTGTGGCCTGCCATGCCCTGCCCCTACCCTTCCTGCCCCTTGCTCTTTGCTCTTATGTACATTTGTTTCTGTGATGTCCACCCACATACCGGCAGGTCCTGGAGGGCAGGGCCCATGGCGGTCACTTTAAGGGTCACATCCAAAACCCACATGGTCTTTGCCTGGGGCGAGTGCTCTGGCATAGTATTTAGGGAAAAGATGAGGGGAGGTCTGAGCCCCTCCACACCCCTGAGCGGCTCACACTGGGCAGGGATACTAGTGATGGAGGTCCCTGGGTGGAAGGCAGGGCACATAGACCATGACCCTGGGCACTCTTTCCTGGCTGCACTTTCTTCATTGGCACTTCTGCCCCCTGGTGGCCAGCGCTAGCACTGCAGCCCAGGCAAGAAACCCAGAAAACAAAACACACACCTTTGTTTGGATGTTGTCAAGGCAGCAGCTCTCCCAGGCCCCAGGAGGCAAAGGAGCAGGACCCAAGGCTCCAAGAGGAACAGGAAGGACCTCAGCAGCCTCACTTGCTCCCCTGTGTCCCTCTGCTGGCCCGAGGTGTCACGCTCACTCAGGAGGCCTCCTCACCCAGCTAGGACAGTGACCCTGCCCACTTCCAAAGGAGGACCCCAGGCTCCAACAGGGACAGTCTCTTCCCTGGACCTGAGATGCTGGACCAGTGTGGGGCAACACTCTGCATGACCCCTACTGTCCTCAGTCCTCCAAGGCCCCCGCCTACTGTGTCAGAAGGACCTCTAGAGAGGACAAAGCATTTTCCAAGGGGCTTGGTGGACAGTGGGTAACTGATGGAGAACTAAGGCCACTGGAAACTTCTAGGAACCTATGGAAACTGGGTCCCTGGTTCATGCACCCCAGGTTATAAAACAAGAATTTGAGTCTTTATCTCCTGTGCCACTCCACACTGCAGGGGTCTCATTCTACATCTAGGCCACCACGCTGGCAGACCAGGACCCCACACCTGTAATGTGGAGGCCACCTGGGAGCCTAGGGAACCTCTTCCCACAGTCCCAGGCTTTCTGCCCCATGTTGAGATGCCACCAACCTCCTCCTCCTTCCCCCTTTGTCACCTCCCCTGACCTCCCACCTGGCAATTCAGTGTGTGTGTGTGTGTGTGTGTGTGTGTGTGTGTGTGTGTGTGTGCTCACATGTGTGTGCATGCATGTGCTTCAGGCTACTTGTAGCTGGGCCTTGGACACCCAACAGGAAAGGGACATACCTGGGAGTGGAGGACAGAGGTGGCCAGGATATTAAGGGCTTCATTCTCAAAGCAAATCCCCAAAGAGGTCATAGAGCCCAGAAAACTCTTCTGCTCTGGGCTCGACCCATCTCATGGACCCTGGGACAATCCAGCATCTCTACTGCCTCAGATTCCCGACTGTGTGACTAGGGGGTGGGCGTGGGCAAGGTGGGGTGCATTCTGGGGCACACACTGGCCTCTTCCCCACAGGCAGACCGGGTGACTCCATGTGGGGCAGGCAGATCTCCAGTCCAGGGGTGATGTGCGCAGGGGGCCTGCGTCGGAACCCAATGGCACATGCAGATGACCTGCTGCTCCACGTGCACACCTCCCAGCAGAACACAGGACCATTCCTGTAGGGACTGCCCCACAGCAGCACTCCAGGCTGCCAGCTCTAAGTGACCGTGCCCAACCTTGCATGGAGAATACATCTCTTATCCCTGCTGATGGTCCTGGCCAGCGGACCTCTTGGGTCCAGCACTTTGGCCCCTTCATCTCCTTATTTTACTCCCAGAATACAATCATGGGGCGTGGTTACTGACCTATTTTCAATTCAGGAAACAGGCTTTGAGAAGTCACCCATGAGCCTGCCCGTCATGGGGCTATGGAGGCCCAGCTGTGGGTTGAAGCCAGGTCAGTGGAGCCCAAGGCTGAGCTCTGTAGAGGAGCTGAGGAGGTGGCTGTTGCCCACCTGTGGATGTGAGTCCATCTTGGATGGGGGCTTCCGGATGGTGCTAGGGCTGGGGGGCAAGTCCCTGGTGTAGAAGGCTCCAGGAGGCTCTGGTTATGGGTTCAAGGTGGCCCCGGGAGGGTGCTGGGCCAGATCCCAGGGCTCTGAAAGCAGGCCATAATGCCCTGCTCACCTTGGGCCCAGAGCCAGGGGCGGACCGACCATGGACGGAACCTCTGAAACCACGAGCCACAATAGACTTTTCCTTCTCAACAGGCCTTTTGGTCACAGTGACACTACAGCTGATTGAGACAATGGTTCCTTTGGGGTTCATGGTGCACACACCACAGCCCATCCTGAAGCAGCACTGTGCCTCTGGACAAAAGCCTTTGTCCCCTCTGGCCTTTCTCTTCTGGGTGTCACACACTCTGCATTGACTGGACTATAACCCCTTAACCTCGTCTAAGCCATTAAAAATGCTTAAAAGTGAGAAAAACCTTACATAATCACCACGCTCTTGCTCTTCCTGTGTTCATTCCCGTGAGCACAGTGAAGGGGCTTTGGCTGCTCTGGCTTGTCACAACCCGGATGACACCTGGCCTCCAGCAGCTCCCCTTCCCCTCAGCTGAAGATCAGTTCCCACAATGGAACTTTCCAGATGACATAGCATGGACCACCTCCGCTTCTGAGGTCCTCCTTCTGACCAATGGACATTTCCTGGGAGCATGCCTAAATTTTGTGTGAGGGTCTCCTGCTAAGATGCCTAAGCCGAGACAGTGGAGACCAAGGTGGTCTGAGGGACCAAAACTGGGACGATGGAGTTGGATCTGTCACCGCTCAGCTGCCACAAGGACCCAGGCTGGGGCACAGTGAGGAGGGAGAGCCCACAACAATTATACCAGGGTGAGCCAGGATGAGCTGCAGGGGAAGAGGCGTCCCCGTGCACAGTGTCTCCGGCATTCAGAGCTGCAGGGAACAGAGATCATGACAAGTTTGGAGTTGGCTGACCAAAGCCACCAAGTGCTAAGGAGATAGAGGGACACTCTTGTTGTCCGAGTCAAGTCAGGGTGTGAAAGTCAGAGGGCTTTTACAAGGGATGGGGGTCTGTGTCCTCCAGACTCATTTGTTAAACCTGAGCCCCTGGTGACCCCTGGTGAAGGTGTCAGGAGGGGCAGCCCTACTGGGCATGGGGTGGAGCCCTCATGGATGGGATTGGGGCCCCCATAAGGTGCTGAGAAGGCCAGTGCTCTTCCTTCCCTTCCTCCACATGAGGACACAATGAGAAGGCGCCACCTATGAACCATAAAGCAGGTCCTCAGGAGACACGGACACTTCCAGCCTCCACAATTGCAAGAAATGAATTCCTGCTGTTTATGAGCCCCATGATCGATGAGTATTATAGCTGCAGCCCGAGCCGACCAACACGCTCTAACGTGGCCTTCAAGCAGAGCCGCATCTCGGTCCCCAGAAGTAGTCAGAGCCGAGGATCAGGCTCAGGAGCTAAAGGAAGATGGCAGAATTTCAGAGGGGGACACATCTGTGCCTAGCGATTCCCCAGGGTCGCACACACCAAGCCAGGGCTGTGGGGCCTGGGACCAGGTCACTCAGGTCAGTGCCTTGAGAACCGTGATCCCCATCTCCCCGAGCCTCTCTGGTGGCCACGAGCCTGGTGGACAATGGCACAGCCCCCTCACCTGGAGGCCATGCAGGGGTCTCCACAAAGACCAAACCTAGTGGGACAATGCTCTTTTCCTGGGGGTCACAGACCCAGCTATGGGCAAGCTGGTGACTATGCCCTGGGGGTTGCTGTCCTGAGAAGGAATGGGGCCTTTCCACTGAAGGTCAGTCGGGCATGGGCGACCTGCAGAGCAGGACCCAGAGCACGTTTGTTCCCAAGGGGCTGGAGCAGACAGTCCCTCACGCGGCAGGTTAAGCGAGAGGCTGGGTGGGCACGCCCTCTCCCTTGGCCTGGAGCCTGCCTGGTGTGACACAGGCATGGGGCCTGGCAGCTCAGGCGACAGTGGCGCCCAGCAGAGCTGGAGGGGACATCAAGGAGCTCACAGAGCGCAGCAGTCTGGCTGGCTCTGGGATCCAAGCCCCATTCCATCCTGATGCCCTGGTCAGGGGGTGCAGGAGCCGCCCGCACCCAGCTGAGGACCCTCTCCATGACTGGCTCAGCGCTGGGCCCCAGAGCCTGGGAGGGCCCAGGAGAGGATTAGGAGAACGGGGGCTCCCAGGACAGGGGCAGCGGTGGCCACAGGTACATGACCACAGAGATCAGGAAGGATGGCGAGAGCCTGGGCACCGCCCCAGGAGGGCTAGCTTCCCCCCACACCTGAGCCCGCTCAGCCCAGAAACACCCTGGGAAGGGAGCAGCCCCCAGTGCCACAGGAAGTGACTGTCACAGGAGTTGGCTCCCACGGGGACAATGGACACTCACCTGAGTCAGGACAGTAGGGAAGGGAAGCAGGAAGGAACCAGGGCTGTGTCCTGGAAGGTCCAACTCACACTGACCTTGGGGAGCCGCACCCCCTCATGCGCCCTGTAGGGGGCCAGGTGGAAATGCAGTGCTGGCCCAGGTCCAGCCCCGGGTCCAGCAGGGCCATGGGCCCTCCTGGCAGTCCTTTCCTAGTCCCCAGTGTCTAGAGAAGGGGTGACTCCCCTGGGGTGGAAATAACGGGAGGGCACAGAGACCCCAGGCATCTCTCCCAAGCCCAGAACAGGTGTCCCTCGCCTCTGCAGTGCCTAGGGAACAGGTGGCGCTGTGTGCAAGACAGAGCCCCAGGAGCGGCTCCCAGGTGCCACCCAGTGGGCAGAGACAGTGCCAGGGGCTTCCTGCCCTGTGAGCCTATTGGTGGATAATCCCCAAGAGAGGAGAGGGCCCACAGGGAAGATTGGGGTGACAGCAGTACTGTGGCCTGACTGGGGAGGTAACACGGATTCACATGAGTTAGGATTCATGCCACGGTACCAGGGAAAATCCACTTCACAGCTCAAATTTTTATTAAAAATGATTTCTGCAATGACATTTTATTCTTCTTGTAATCAAATTTCTGTCTTTTCAACAGAGACTTTCGCCTTAGCTTCGATGCTTTGAAAATCTTCACCCTGAAATGATGAAGCTTTTTCCTACTTTCTTCTTATCTGGGATCCTGGCATTGCCATAATTTACTTTGGGCCTGGAGTGTGGGGAGACACACCCTGCCCCTGTCCTGAAGGGACAGACCTGCTCTGCCCTCCCAAGTGTCCAGCTGCCTTGGGCTCCACCTGGCACCTGCTGGGTGGACGCCATTGCAGGATCATCCAGAGGGCCAAGGAGGGGAGGGGGAGAGGACGGCAGGTCAGAGGGGAACTCAGGTAGCTGGGTCGCTGAGCTGATGGTCAGGCGGCTGAGCCATCAAAGGCCCCTCAGAGGAAGAGGTGGGCACTGAGGCTGGCTCTCTGGGGAGCCGGGTCCCTCAGGTCCGTGGTTACTGGGGCCGCGTTTATCATCTCCTGGCTCGCTGTGGTCCCCCACCGTCTGTGGGCCCAGTGTTCACAGAGACCAGGGCCTGCACAGACCACGGGGAGGGCCAGGGCGAGGGTGCAGACCAGGGGAGGCTGTGCCTGGCTCCGTCTGCCTGAGGGGTGACCAGGGAGCTGCTGGACCATCCCCATCACCTGCCCCTGGGCCCAGCCTGCTTCATGTCTGGCTCCTGCAGGATCCTGGAAGCCCCCGTTGAGGCAACAGCCCTGCCAGGGACCTGTGCACCTTCTGCAGCCCTGACACAGAGGTCTCCCCAGTCCTGCCCACCCCAGTGACGTCCCCATGCCCCTGCCCACGGCCCGGCACCTTCCCAAGCCACTCAGGGCTGTGGCTCATGAGGAGGACCTCAGGACAGCACCCCTCTGTGCTTGGGGTCTGACCACTGTTGGAGCCAATGTCTCCCCAGCTGCCCCCATGGCTCCCCCTCCTAGCAGGGCCCCCAGGAAGACATCGCCAGGCCCCCAAAGACTCGACCAAGCCCAGAGTGGTGCAGAAGGTCTTTATTTAGAGACAGGAGGGATGTGGGTGGGGACGGTGGCTGCATGGGACGGGTGGTCCAGCAGGAGGGATGGTCCAGGAGGGCACAGGCCTTGTCAGTGGCAGAGGGGGCTCACGGGGTGCAGACCCAGCTGGCTCTGGGGACAAGAAGAGGCGCTGAGGTGGGAGACCCTCCCATGGGGGGACCAGGGGCAGGGCTGCAGGCTGAGCAGATCCAGGTGCACCTTCCTCCTTCCCCAGGCTTGGTGAAGACCCTGATGGACAGCCATGGCCCAGGGAGGGCTCCCAGGTTGCCATGACCATCCGGGTCATTGATGGCCAGAGTAGGGATTGGATCAGGGCCCAGGGTGTGGGAGGGCACAGGAGCTGACCTCACTGGTAGAGGAAAGTGTCCCCAAGTGTCCTGGATCGCCCCCAGGGCCAATACCTGAGGGCCTCACCCCTGCCTGGCCAGGTGGGGTCTCCCTCTTAGGTGGATGGGAGGAGGCAGAGAGGAGGACTGAAACTCCAGAGCCGGGGACTCTGGGCGTCTTCAGCGTCCTCCCGCGGTCACTTACCCTAGTCGTGCTCGGGAACACAGGTGTCTGCAGAAACCAAGGAAAACTCGGTGGTGAGGAGGCGCCAGGATGGGTGCAGGCCCCCTCACACCCACAGCTGCAGCCCTCCATGACCAAGACCCAAGCAGGGCCCTGGTGTCCCTGAGGGGCTCGGGACATGGGGAGACAGAGAGGACGTAAGGACCCAGAGGGGACGTTGGGGTCACAGAAGGACAGAGAGACACAAGGTAGCAAAGACAGGCAAGACATAGGGTGGCACAAGGAACACAGAGGGGACGTTGTGGGGGACAAAGGCAGCCGGCCCCTCACCCGTCTGCTCAGGTGTGAAGATGTTCTCGGCCAACAGTCCCTTACGCTGTGTGAATTTCCTAAATTCTTCCAGGGCCTCCAGGTTCTCCTCGGGGCTCCTCCCTGCAGAGAGGGGACCAGGGGAGCTGAGGGGGGCTGGCTGCACATGCTGTGGGGACAGGGCCACCAACTGGCATCCAGAGCTTTGCCCTGGAGTGAGCAGGTCTGCAGTGTCAGGCCCCTGAGCTGAAGCACCTCATGTCCCAGAGTCACAGGGCTGTCCCCTGACCCTGGAGGAACCCTGTCCCATGAAGGTCTTTGCCAGGTCCCTCCCCCTTCAGGCTGAGCTGTCCTGATGCCCAAACACTGGGAAGTGGCACTTGGCAGCCCGAGTGGCTGGAGCCCCCTCCTGAGTGGTCAGGACTCTGAGGGCCCTGTCTGTCCCTGTGCCTGACAGTCCCCCCCAAGCCGACCCCTTCCCACTTCAGAGCTCATCTCTGCCTGGGCAGCTCACAGGGCCCAGCACGCAGAGGCCAGCCCAAGGCTCCAGTGCCCGGTGCCAGGGAGTGGCTGCTGTTCCTTGGCTTTGGGGAGTGGGGACCGTGGGGCAGGAGACGGGGGTCTCCGAGGAACCCTCACCCATGAGCTTGCCCATGCGGAACTTCTTCCCCGGCTCCTGGCTTTCACAGTAGAAGATGCAGTGGTGGCTCTCGGGCAGCTCTTCTATGTACACGAGCTTCTTGCCGTGGTCTGTGGCTGGACGGAGAGGGCAGCTCTTCAGTGTCTTCATTGTTAAAAACAAAACCCTGGAGGCCACGTTGAGGAGGAGCCTCTACTTTCCCCTGTCCCCAGGGGCCACAGCCAGCCCAGCCAGGGAAGGAGCCACCCAGCTGTGGAGTCCAGGTGCCAGAGGCTGGAGGACGTGGAGGCTGCAGCTTGGCCCTGGCCTGGGCAGCTGCCCTGCCCTGTCCAGGACTCCAGTCCTCCGTTCCCCAAAGGTCAAGAGCTAGGACCTCTCAGAGGGAGCGACTGCCCAGTCAGTCCCTGCTGGGGACAGCGTGGGACACCTGGTGTCTGGGGTCAGAGCCACAAGGCCCTGGGAAGCAGAGGCAGCCCTGTTGGGAGGGGGACAGGACCCTCCTTCCCCCAGGAGCTTCCCTGCAGGGGGCTCCAGGCTCAGCCCCAGGGACTCACAGGCGCTGTATCTGCCAGGCTCCTCGGTTTTCTGCAGAGTAACTTTCTTCTCTAGGCACCGCCCCTTAATCCTGGAAGCAGGAGCACACGGGCAGCTGCTCTCAGGACAGGCACCTGAGCCAGGTGACACTGAAAATCCCACTCGACCCGCCTGAGCCTTGGGAAGCTTCCTGGACTGTGTCCCCTCATAGTAGGGGACTTATTTCTGATGACACTCAAATGTGGATGGGTAATGGGAAGTGAAAGGGAACCGAGGTTCCTGCAGGGGCAGCACTCACAGGACGGTGATCTTGACCTCCCAGCTCCCATCTTCCAGGGCTGTCACCGTCACGGGGAACACCTTCCTGAGCCCCTTCCAGTCTGGTACCAAGGACTTGTTGACCACAAAGGCCTTAGTGTACCAGGTCCCTGTGATCTGGAGAAGGTCAAGGCATGAGTCACCTTGGCCCGGCCCAGATTCTCCCATCACTCCCTGCACAGGGACCTGCAGCCTAGGGGACTCCCAGGGCCCAGGCTGAGCCCCCCGAGACGGCCTCCCCCATGCCTGCTCCCTGCCCTCAGTAGAGCAGGCCCCACACTCAGGTCTCCTGGACCCCACGGAGTGGAGGGTTCGGCCCCCCAGGATCTGTTCATTTCAGGGACGGGGCCTGGAATGGATGAGCGTCACTCCAGAGGGCCCTGTCCCTAGAGGAATTCAGGTTCCAGTGTCACTTCCACAGGACCCTGACCTGAACCTCCTCCTGCGCCAGCCCTGTCCCCAGGAAGGGCCCTGTCTAGGGCAGCAGAGGGAAGACCATCTCTGACCCTCAAGGGCAGGAGTGCAGGGTCAGCTGGCCTTAAGTGACCCCTGAAGCAGGGCTCCCAGCTGCTGCCCGCTGACCAGGGCTCAGGGCATTTCTCCCACCCGCCCCCTGGCCCCCCCAGCCTCACATTCAGCTCCTCCGAGGGGAAGGTCAGGAGGTCCTGGGCCTGCAGGGCAGACAGCAGGCCCAGCAGCACGATGGTCAGGAACAGGGACTTCATCTCCAGGCTCTGCTCTGGGCCAAGGCGGGTCACAGGGCGTCAGGACGAGGCTGTGCCGGCTCCTCACAGGACGCCCTATATGTCCCCCACGGCCAGTGTCCTGTGTGGACTTGGCATAGGACACACCCACCACCTGTCACTCAGGGCCACATCCCCATCATCAGGGAGGGCAATGTCGTTATTGTTGGATCCTATGAGTCACATTTGGAGCCACCTAAAGGTGAAAGGCACACAAGGCCACTCAGTGTCTGCACCCCCCAGGTGCTGCTCCAGCCCAGCCAGCCTGGAGGGGACAGGCGTGGGCTGTGGCTGAGAGCCCCGGGGAGGGAGGGCCCGGCTTCCCCAGGGACTGGCTTCTCTCCTGCTGCTGAGGGGGACTGATCTCCAGGCCTCAGCTGTGCCCCAGCCCCCGAGCCCAGCTCTCCACCCTGGAGCTGCCCTCCTGGCCCTTCCTGCCTGGGTGCCTCTCCCCAGAGCTCCCTGGAAGTGGGGCACATCATATGGCCAGGAGCAGTTCAGCCCTCACCCCTCAGAGCTGCCCCAGGCCTCGCCAGGGATGGAGGAGCCTCCTGGTCCACCCAGTGTGAGCCAGGAGGCCAGCTCTGCTGTCTCGAGGGCACTCCTGTGTCCCTCGCCCACCTCCTCTGTGGCAGCTGACGTCGCCAGGAGAGGCGCTTGGCTCCGTGGTCCTCTGCTTTATCAGGGCAGCTGAGGAGCTCGGCCCGTGGGAGGGTCATGAAGCCGTGTCTCCTGAGTTGTTCGACTCTGCGGGTCTCCGTGGACTCACTCTAACAAGGGGACTCACGGCTGCTATCGCTCTGGTGTTCTGAGGACCCCCTGCCCCCGGCACAGCCGAGGCTCCCTGGGTGTTCATCTTCCCCCTGGAGCGGGCTTCAGGGGCGGGAGCCCTCACAGCCTGCGTGAGCCCTCCCTGGGGCGTCCCCTCCTCATTCCTGCAGAACCCCCTCCCAAAGGCTTCCCCTCTCGACACCTTGACCAACCACAGGTCCCCATGACAGCCTGGTTCCTGTGGATAGATCTCCTGAGAGGCTCAGGAGGCCTGGCGCCCACCTGTGCTCAGAGTTCATGCTGAGTCCCCTGGGCCCCTGCTCTGCTCCTTCAACCTCAGCTGCCCCCAGCTGGAGCTGAATCTTCCCCTTCGCCCTCCAGACCCCACAGTTCCTAGGCCTGAGCACCTGCCCTGAGTCCCAGGGGACCTTGGCTCTGCAGTCAGGTGCTGGGCCCACAATGGTGTCTTTGTGCCTCTCTGGCCTGGGTACTGGCTAAACAATACTAATGAGCACCCTCTGATAACCGTGGGGGTGTCCTGAGGGTGCTGGCATGATCCAGGATTGACCCCCGCCTGGAAGGTGCTCTGAGCAGGAAGCCTGTCCTCCCCAGGGTGGGGAGGGCGGGGCCCGTGCTCTTTAGGAGCAGAGGCCAGGGAGCAGCTGGAGGCTCCACACAGGGGAGACTGGTCTGCCCGTGTTCTGGTTTGACTGTGCCCCAGCTATCTTTTGTCCCCTGTTTTGTATGAGCCACTGATGGTTGGTCTTGTGACAGGGGTACAGGCCTATGTTGGTTTAATGGAAGATCTCCAGGCGCCTCCTGCCGGCCACCCACCTTGCCCCTTGTCCCAGCAAGCTGACCTCTACAGAGCTCTCTAAATTTGCTCTTCCTAGATACTGGTTAAGTTCAACTTCTGGTGGACACCCTCATGAGGTGATAGGGCAAGGGGCAGGGATCATCAGATGGTGGACAGAGGTAGGACAGCAGTTTGGGGTCGATGCATGCCAGACAGGAGACAAGGCAGAGGTCAAGGTCCATTGATGGTAATACTGCTATGGGATGACATGGCAGGAGGTCAGAATTGATGGATAGATAGATGCTGTCAGGATCCAGCAGGGAAGCAGGTTGGGGTCAACCCGTGATAGAAACATCAGGAAGCTACAGGGTCAGGAGACGAAGGACAGGAACCTCTACATCCATGAGGGTTTTTCCCTCTGTATTACTTCTTACAACTGCACGTGAATCCACAATTCTCTCAAAGCAAAAGGTGTCATTTAAAATCACCACGAGCATGAATATGCCTTTAAATCAGCGGTGGCCCAGGACTCAGCAACTCCACTCAGATGTGTCCTTCCAACAGGGACAGTCCCCCGTGTGCAGAGCAGATGTGACCCACAATAACTTTGCTTAACTTACATATCGTGGAAATACCTTCAATATCCCTCAGAATCACAAAGGCTCAGTGGAAGTGCCTATCTCCAGGAGATGGCGCATTAACGGGGCACTGCAGGAGCAGACACGGCTCCCCTGTGCAGGACTTGTGTGAACCTCCTGCAGGCCCAGGGCAGGCACCAGGGAAGAAAAGGAGCCCGAGGCCCGGCTCTCAGCCCCCTACCTGCTCACCTCTGCACTGACCATGACCAGCGCTGACCCAGGCAACCTGGCAAACGTGCCCCCATCCCTGGGCGGCAACACCCCATCTCCCACCAGCTCTGACCAGCCTTGTGGAGGGATCCCCACGCCCCTGTTTCTTCCTCCTCCGTCTCCTGACCCCGAGCTGTTCTCATAGCTCTCCTGACACCTCCATTGTTACTTGTTCCTTGTACAACTTCCCTGCTCCGCCCACTGTGTGGCTCTGTCCCCTGGTCCAGCGTCACTCCTATAATGACCTATTATTTTAAAGGGAGGTGAGTGCTATGGGGAAAAGCAAATGGAACAAGCTGGACAGGGCAACGGGACTAGGGTGTTTGCATTGTAAATGGAAGGGTGCAGCCGGCCTCACCAGGTGACATTTGCACACAGATCTGAGGAAGTGAGCCATGGAGGAGTCAGGCGGGAGAGGGTTCCAGGAGGGGACATGCGGTGCAGGACAGGGTAGAGGGTGCCTGGCATGTGCCAGGAGCAGCCTGGAGGGCGGAGCAGCTGGAGCAGAGGACACAGGGCTAGACTGGCCGGATCCCAGGAGAGAGGGAGGCAGGACTGCCGGGCTGGCCCTGGGACATTGGAAGGACTTGGCTGCTACTCTGAAACGGGGGACCTTGGAGGGCTTTGGCAGAGTCGGGATGTGGCTCACTCTTCTAAAGGATCCCACTAGTGGCTGCAGTGGGGGCAGATATTTGGAGGTGTGGGGAAGCTATACAGCCTGAGAGATTAGTTGGAAGACACTGCCATAGTCCAGGCCAGAATGATGGTGCATAACATCTGTCCATGAAGCAAGGAGTGACAGTGTGTAGACATCTGGATTGACCACGAATGGTTGGAAAATAAGTCAGAACTATTGAAATGATTGATTTTAGAGGTTGGGCCCCAGGTAATGCTGGTTTTGATGCCTTAGAGAGGGAATTAAATGATGTCAGCCATTGTCAAGGCCACTGTGAACCTGGAGGGAATCCCATCACCAAGCAGAGCGGGGAATCAGAGGTCAAGGCAGCTTTGCTGGGTTGATTGGAGGAGATAAAGGTGGGACCTGGGCCAGTAGCAATGACCAGAGCCTGTGAGACGATGCCCGATGGGAAGCACCTAAGTAGGAGGGGCCCCTGAAATGTGCAGAGTCCTGTGAGCAGGTAGGGAAATGCCCGTCTGTGGGAGACCAACCTTGCTCCTGACTGAGTCACACTCCCCGGCTGGGTGCTGAGGCGCGCAGTCACAGAAATGTGGCAGAGCTTTCCCCACCCTTCTTGGGTTCGAGGGTCCATGTGTCGTGCATGGGCGTGTCTTCCTGTATCCCCATGGGTGGAGCTACGCTCACCTGTTCCTTTGTAATATAACCCCTTGCCCTGTTTAGGACAGAATCTTCCATGGAAGTGCCTTGTGTGTGTCCCCTTCTCTTACTGTGCCCTTGGGTGTGGCCTACCCAGGTGTCAGTCAACCTGCTGACAGTGGACATCATGAAGGTAGACTCAGCCCCCTGAAACCTGACCCCTTGCCTCATTTGAATAGCTTCTCCTCAATAAAAGGGGTGAGCACATGCTTTCTCTCTCGCTCTCTCTCTTCCTGTGGATCCTTAAGGTCAGACGAGCCGTCACAGCGACCCCAAAGAAAAAGGTATTTGTGGGTCTTGTGTGGTTATCTCATGCAGCCCAGTCAGCCCAGTTTACCTGGAGTGACCCCTGAGCCTTTTAGTCACGAGAACAGAAACCCGACACCCATCCACATCAGAGGACAGAGCTCCACAGACCTGAGAGCTTCCAAGAACTGAAGGGAAAACTGTTAGCTAGTAGTTGGTAATGAACAGTAGAATACAAACAAATAAATGTTCAGGGTCACAGGATTTTTTTAAAAAAATTGCTTTTAAGGCTAATGAATAATAATCGAACAACTTACAGAAAAATAGCACGTGCACAAATCTTGAGAACAAACAGGTGGAAACTAAAGGGTCCAGTTCAGAAATACATCAAGAAAGAAAGTCCAATGGCACAAACCCCGGCAGGTCTATGGGGTTGTTGTAAAGTGAGACCCACAAACCCCTCGTGTCTTTAGTAGCACAGGCACACTAAGGCACGTTCTGCCCATCCCCTGACCCCAGGACCCACATACTCACAGAATTGTCTCGCAGATGAAGCCCCCTGAATAAGATGGTGGCTGTGACAGTTCCCAGAGTACCAGCTAGGGTCACAACTCCCCTGCCCAACATGAAGGAGGAGCTCACCAACCAATGGCGAAAGCTGCAGAGGGTGGAGTCTGAACTCTGGAAAACACCCAGCAGCGGTGAGCGGAGGCAGCGCTGTGGCTTCGTCCACTCTCTCCTGGGAGTCCACTTGAGCCTCGCCTTGCTTTCACTTACAACGAAGTCCTCTTGCTTGGCTTGTCACATCTGACTGAACTTTCTTTCATCAGAACCCCAGAACCAAAATCTCAGCTTCAGCTCCCCACGCTCCTGTGACATGTGACCTGGTACCGTGACTTGGATGGATAGCCATCTACGGGACAGGAGTCTCCTCTCACCTCATTCCCCTCCCAGCTTTGGCTGAGACGATGTCTCACTTGGCTCTGACATCCTGCCTTTGGCCTTGGGCTCCTCCACGTACACGTCCCTCCACCAACACTCTGAGGGTCAGGTGCTGTCTTGTGACATCTTGTCGTTTTTGCTCAGCCATCCATCACTGCAGTGACACCTCGTCTCTTCTGGGTAGAAGGCAGACCTACACTCTCTCTTGCCTTGGTGGCACCTTTTGGAGCAGGGCCACTGCAGAGGCAATGAGAGTGTCCCACTGCCAAGGCCGTTGTCCAGCACTGTACTCCTGACTGTCCTCAGGAGAGGGCTTCTCCAGAGGTCACTAAGTCACCTTCTTGGTCTACCTGGTCCTCATTGCTCTCTCACAGTGTCAATCCTGTTGAGGTTCAGACTTGCTGAGTTTCCAACACTGCTGCAATCCGGCTGCAGCAAAATAGCCAGAGGGTGACGAACAACTTGTGTAGATTGATTCAGCAAGAGTGGGAGCCGTTTATTGTAGGACAGGAGGGGTATATATACATTCCACACAGCTCATCTTAATTAACATAAACTAGATACAGCAGTCAACCAATAAGGAATCTCCACACTTAATGGCTCACTGGCGCCACCTCACAAACCACTCCCCCTGGCAAAATGCCAGGCGCCATCCTGACTTGTTTACAGACTCTAACACAACACAGTGACACCAAAATATCCGCTCCCCTCCCCTCCTCAGCATCAGGCCTGTGCTTCTCTGGGGTCCCACGTGGAAGGAGTAGGGGCCACTTCCCCAGGCTAGGTCAGTTGGCTGGCGTTTCTTAAATTGATTACAAACTTGAGTGGCAGGGTTTAGCAGACAAGGTGTTAGATATGGGACTTGGACAGGCATGCCATACCACGTTCTCAGGAGCCACACAGGGACGCCTCCTGGCTCTGGGTTTAGAATGGAATTTGTGGGAGAGATGCCTTCAGATACCCATCTCCCTCGGACCTCAGTGCTGCGGCGCTTGACAGCCTCATTGTTTTATAGATGGGAAATCAACCATCCCTATTGGCTACCACCCCATTGAGAGCATCCTGGGAACCTGGGACCATCTTGACCCACAGATCCTGAAGAAGAGATTAATTTTCTTTTTTTTATGTTGCACTGAGAACAAAGTCAAATGGCCCATCAATGGGAGCCTCACCTACAATGATCTTTAGATTAGATTAGATTCCTTTCCAATTAGATTCCTTTTGTAGGGAGGAAGCCAAATGGTCAGAAGTCCCCTGTGTACAAGCTTTCTTCCTACTAAGGGACTAAAAAGACTTGTGTGCTGTTGATGACGCCCTTCTAGCATGATGAGTCAGGACATTGCTGGCCCAGGGACCCCCAACCACACCTTCCTCCCTCTCAGCAGTGTGCTTCCCACTCTGACCCGTCACCCCTAATTCTCCCACTGTTCCTCTGTTCCCCCATCATTGATGGCTCCCGCTCCCTGCTGTCCTGGTTTGCCTCATCATAAGCCTGACCCCACTGAGCCCATTATCAGGAGAATTGGGGCCAGTTGGAATATAGGTGACGTTTTCTAGGCATCCACCTATAAAAGAGTGAAGTTGGACCTCAGGCCGTGAGCAAAAGTTTACTCAGAATGAATCCAAGACCCAAATGTGGGAGTCAACATCTTAAAGCTCTCAGAGGTCGTGGAAACCTTAGTGACCTTGGCTTTGACCAGCCATGTTTACAGACGACACCCACAGATCAGGGAAGAGTTCCCCAGGGGTTGAGTGGACTGTGGAGTGACCCTCACCAATCATCCCACACAGAAGCAGAAACCCAGAGAGGGGGATGTGGCCATTAGAGCAGGTTCACTGCAAGGCACAGGAAGAGCAAGAGAAAGTGAGACGCACCCCCAGGGCCAGGCAGGCAGGTCAGCCGGGGACCAGGTGCTCCCAGATGATTTGGGGTGGGCTGTCATTTGGGTGGGACTGTTTGAAGTGACCCTGCTCTTGGGCCTGGCACTTGTGCAGCTGCTGCTCATTGGGGGGAAGTGCTATGCCTACAACGTGTGAATATTGAGGATACATGCCGGGGGCTTGCCCTTTCTGGCCAAACGCCACAGGGAATAGGCCATGTAAAGGTCAACTGACCCTCAGAGTAGCTGTGGGCACATGCACAGCCTTGGGATACCACATGTGCCCTTAATCTAGAGAGGAGTGTGGTGGGCACCGTGTGTGGAAGCAGGGGGAGAGCAGTGGTGTGCTTGGTGGCTCCGAGTCTGGTTTCTCCCACAGCCACCCCACAGCAGAGGGGTGCATGTCCTCACAGCCGCGCATGACGGGGATTGGGTCCTCTGGGTCAGCTGCTTGCCGGGGGCTCCTCCTCTTCTCATTCCTGCTCATCTCTAGCTGCCCACCCATACTAACGGAACCCAAGGAAGACACAAAATGGACTTCATGCAGACTTAGGGCTTTGGAATGTCAAAGGAATCTTCACAGAAAAGGAAATGGCCAGACAAGGATGTGAGATGGAATTCATAAATCACATATCGGAGAAGCACCAGTGACAATAACACAGGGAGGGGTCTTATAACTAAGAGCCCAGTGGAAAATGCCAATCAAAGCCGTGTGAAAGACTCATTCACACCCACCCAGGGGGCTAGAATCCAGTCAGAGGATAGCAAGGGCTGACAGCAGGGTGTGTGGAGAAGCCCTCACATACACAGTGGGAATAGGAACTGGTGCAGCTGCTCAGAAGAGAGAAGATTAGCATTCACCAACAGTGAGGCAGAATCGCCACGCGACCGCAGTTCCACCCTGGGTCCGTACCCGGGAGATGAAACGCTATGTTCACACAAACACTGCACATGGATGTCCATGGTGATACCCAAAAGTACAAGTGGCCTTGATGTCCACGACAGATGGCTCCGTGGACACAGTGTGTGCAGCCTTATACACATGACAGAACAGTATTCAGTTGTGGAAAGCTATGGAGGTGTGGCTCCCTCTACAGCACAGATGAACCTGGTGTAGCAGGTGTGGCTCCCTCTACAGCACAGATGAACCTGGTGTAGCAGGTGTGGCCCCCTCTACAGCACAGATGAACTTCCAAAATGACGCCAGGGGAGAGAAGCCATTCTCAAGGAGCATCTGTGTCATTGCAGGTGCATGGAACCTCCTGAACCCACAAATCCCTGGAGAGGAGGCAGCTGAGGGGCTGCCATTGCTGGGGGGCTGAAGGGGTACAAGTGGTGACCGGAGTGAGGAGCCTGCTAGATTATGAACTGCGGTACTCAGATAGTGGTGATGGTTCCCAGCCTGGAGAATACACTGAAAACCAGTGGATGATTTCATTTTAAAGGTGACGCTTATGGCATGCAAATGACTTCAGTGTTTTCACCGCCTCCTCAGCGCGGCCTCCCAGACTTCCCAGGACGCCCCTCGCTGGGCTCTATAGGAAGGTCTCTCCCTGGGGTTCCCTGCTCATTCACTCACAACCCAACTGCTTGTCAATCTCCCACGTGGTAGGTAGGATGCGTAATGGCCCTGGAGCTGTCCTGTCCTCATCCCAAGAGCCTTGAATGTGTGTCCTCTTAAGGACTTTTCAGATGTGGTTCAGTTGAGAGTCCTGAGATGAGCCGTTCTCCTGGTACCTGGGTGAGTCCAAAGCAGCCACAGGGATCCCTGTGAGAGTGGGGGGAAGGGAAGAGGGAGGGGAGAGAGGAGGGACCTCGAGGGATTATGTGGGGATCAAAGAAGAGGGCAGAAAAGAGGAAAGACCTGCACTGCTTGCTGGGAAGAGAGAGGAGGAGCCGGGAGCCCAGACATGTCCTCCCCTGCCAGCTCCCCGCAGCCCTTGATTTCAGCCCATGAAGAGGGATGGGAGTCACAAGTATGGACCTGTCTCATCAAAAGCTGAACGTTTGGGTTTGGGTTTCGTCTTTATTGGGCAGGAGGAGCACGCCCAGGCTCTCAGTGCACAGGAGGAAGGGCAGGGCCGCCGTCGCCTCGCCCCGCCGCCGTCGCCGGCCGTCGACAGAGAGCAGTGGTCTCCCCACTGCCCTCTCCGCCAGCTCAGGCGGCCGGGCAGTCAGATTGTCCTCTAGCTCCTCAGTGAAAGGCGGTCCCCACTCTTGCCAACCACGGTGCAAGGGTGACGATGCCTGTACTTGCAGAGCATAAGGGCATCACGCAGATGGAAAATGGGATGTGGGAGGCGCAGGCCACAAAGTGACGCCCCAGAGCCTCCAGGTGTTAGCTGAGCTTGCTCAGGGACAGTCCCTGTGGGAAGCCAGGCTTTAGGAAAGGAATCAACACGTGGCTGCAAACAAAGACAATAACCAGAAGGACCAGGGATGGAGAGACTGCTTCTGACTGTGGTTTAGATGTGAGGTGTTTCCCAAAGCTCATGTGCGCGACTGCAAGAATATTTAGAGTTGAAATGATTGGGCTGTGAGAACCCTGACATAATCAGCACATTAATCCCGGATAGGGACTAACTAAGTGGTGACTGGAGGCAGGTGGGGTGTGCCTGGGAGAGGTGGGCTCCTGGGGTGTGCCTTTGGGCTCTATATTTGTCCTTGGTAAGAGGAGAAGTGTCTCTGCTTCCTGATGTGATGTCCAGCCTCACCTCCGGCCCCAAGGAATGGAGACGGTTGTCTATGGACTGAGACTTCTGAAACCATGAGCCCCAAATCAATTTTTCCTCCTGTAAATTGTTATTGTCAGGTCTTTTGGTCACATCATTGAAAAAGCTTATTAAAGTATGACTGTACTGGGGATTTCTGGAAGGAAATGTCAAGTTTTGAGCTCAGGTAGAGAAAAGAAACTTCTAAAGAAAGTCTTTAGAAAGAAGAGAGAAAACTATAAAGCACTAATTTAAAAAAATGGTGGGGCAGGGGACAGAAAGGCTGTACCATGTTCTTAAAACTATATGTGGCTTTTGTACCCACAGGACAGCAGACCCCAAGTTTAATAGCAGGGGCTTCAGAATTACTTAGGGAGTTGCATTCAAACCTGGTGAGGTCCCAGGTCAATAGGCGGACAGGTTGACACACAGAATTGGGACGTTTGTGCAAGGCCAGATGACAGTGAGGGTGTTATGGTTTGGATCAAGAGTTCCTGTGTTTATGCAGGAGTGTTCAGAGATTAAATCATTGGATTGTAAGAATTGTGACCTAATCAGTCCTTTCTAGTTTGAATGGAGTAACAGGGTGGTAACTGGGTAGTTGAGGCATGACTGGAGGAGGTGGGTCACGGGGACCTGGGAAGTCATATTTTGCTTCTGTCCCTGACTTGCTCTCTCTTGCTCCCTGGCTGCCATGAGCTGAGCAGGGCCCTTCCCCATGATGTGCTGCCTCTTCTTGGGCCCAGTGGAGTCAGCCATCTATGGACTGAGACTTCTGACTATGAGCCCCCAATAAACTTCTCCTCTAAATTGTTCTTGTTAGGCATTTTGGCCACAGGGAAAAACAAAAACCTGACGCAGAATGTCTTGATCCCCCATGGATGCCCCTGAAATCTCCTGCCTTGCCTGAGACCAGACTGTTCATTTGTGGCCTCCTGCTGCTGAGGCGGGGGGTAGGAATGGGTTCTAGGGTGCGACACCCACAGTGTTGAATCAGGCTGAATCAACATGTGTGCGATGACAACCCCAGAACTCTCGACAACTCCCTACAAACTCTGCGCGGTACGACCTCACTGTGGCAAGGATCCTCGCAGCATGAGGCCTCAGCCCTGGGGACCCCAGCCCCGCTCAGGTGCCCGCCCGAGAGCCTCCTGCTGCCGGGAAAATTCGCTCTTTTCTCTGGCCAACCCCTGGCCTCCTTTCTTAGAGCATTTACTGAAAAGGGCTTGCAGCTGTGACTGGTCACTAACTCAGACCAAAGGGTCTCTCCTAGGGGCCTGAAAGCCTTTCCTTTGAAATGTGACCGTCAGGGGGCAGAGGACTGTCTCCCTGTCTCTGCGGGAGAACAGAGTCCTTAGGTGGATAACTGCCACCAGCAGGCACACCAGCCTCATTTCACCACGCTGACCAAGCTCTGGGGTTTCTCATGTGGCCAGGGGCCATTGTCCAGCTTTATTAGGATGAGGTGTGAGGCGGCGTGGGCTGGGCCCTGCTCTTTCTTGCCACAGGGAGTTGCTTGTGGGAGGGAAAGGGTGGCCAGGGTTCTCGGCTCCATCCTCCGGGGTGCTCTGCAGTCCCCTCCTGCTCTAGGACTCTCTTGGCAACTTGCAGGCTTCTGCAGACCCAGAAAGACACAAGGGATGGGAACAGGTGGTCATCATCTAATAGGAGGAAGGAGACCCAAAGGCCCAGCCGTGGTGACGGAGATCACAGGTGAAGGGAGGAGAAAGGAGGCCCCTGGTTACCAAGGTGGGGAGGGGCGGTGATCTTGTTCAGCCCTTTGTCTTTCACAAACTTCTCAAAGATGCTCAGAGCCTCTGGGTCTTCCTCCAGGGTGCGGCCTGCAGGGCAGATGGAGGGAGGTAGGTATGGAAGGTGGTGCCCCGTCCACTGGGGCATGAGGAGAGGGAGCTTGGGATCCTGGTGGGGCTTATCTCTCCAGTCCAGATACTGTCGTCTCCCCCAGGGGATTCCAGCCACTGAGAGGACTCAAGCCCGCTGTGCCAGGGGCTCCAGGGACTGGGATGGAATCTCCCAGCACAAACCTCTCGGGAAAGAGCCAGCCAGGGGGCGTCTCCAGGCAACAACCACTTCTGCGTCTTCTTTGGGACTAGACACTTATGCCTCTGAGCTCCTGGCAAAGCTCAGGGGCCCCAGGGGATTCCTGTCTCTGAGATTTCCACAGGAAAGAGGTGCCACTCCCCAACCCTGGCAAGCAGAGGACCAATGAACATTCCCTGCATGGGCACATCCTAGGCTCAGGGACACCGTCCCTCCAAACCCCAATCACTCCAGGAGAAACAGCCCTGAGTATGACCACAGGGGGAGCAGAAGGAGGGAAGGGGTGGGGCCTACCTGTCAATGTCCCGTCTCCATGAATCAGACCCCTGCCCCACAGAAATGCCCATCCTTGAGGATTGTCGCCGTGTGCCCTCAGCTCCTCCAGACCCCCATCACCCCCACTGCCCAGTCTCCCTGGCCCCAACCTCTCCTTGCAGACCTGGTCTCAGAGGCTGCACCCTGGGCCCCTCCAGCAATGTGCACATCACCGCAAGTTCTGTCGAGGCACCCTGCTCACACAGGGGCACTGGGCACAGACAGGGCACACTGCCTTCCTGCCCATCTCCCCCCAGCTTCCACCCCAGGAAGCCATTCCTAGGACTCTGGGACTCTCAGCAGAGAGTGATTTGTGAGCTCTTAGCCTCTCCAGTTCTCAGCTCAGATCCTGCCCAAGACCACACTCCACATGCACCCTGTTTGGTGTGGAGGTATGTCCTGCACTGGACCAGGAGATGGGGGGACATGTGAAATTCAATCTAGAAATGATCTGGGGGCACCTGGAGGGTCTGGGCAGCACCAAGGGCCTCAGCCATCATCAGGGTCACACCAAGGGCCTTTGAGGTCCATGCTTATGATCAGAGAGTGGGGCCAGTGGGCAGGCCTCCCTGTCCATGTCTCCCTGCTGCTGCCAGAGCTCCCACATAGCCATCACAGGGGCCTTATGGGTCCAGAGCCTCCCAGGGAGCTGTGGGCAGAGAAGACCAGACAGTGGGTGCAGCACACACAGGACAGGCAGGATAGGCAGGGGCTGATGGGCAAGAGCAGGAAGGGCCCACTGCGGTTCTGTCAGGAGGATACTGGGGGCCAAGCTCTGGAGAACTCTGGCGGAGACTAGAAAGGCTGCAGAGAGCTGTGAGTCTCAGGGTGGAGATGGCTCCAAGGGTTAGTGGCCAGGGACAGGGTCTCCACCTGGGCACAGCTGACCTCTAGGGAGGGGTCCTCTCCCACCGAGAGTCCAGGAGTCCCAGAAATGGCTGCCTGGGTGGGAACTGCAGATAGCTGGACTGGAAGGCACTGCACCCTGTCTGCCGGCACCCTGGAGGTTCACACCCAACTCCACACGGTCCAGAGGCTGGAGCACACCCATGAGCATCGTCATCTGGTAGGTTTGCTGTATCTTGCCCTTGAAGTAGGCAATGGCGTGATCCTTCCCTGGCAAGAAGTGGACAGAGATGGTGTGCCTCCAACCTGTGGGCAACACAAGCCACTTGGCCTTCAGGTGTCCTTCTGCAGACCCTACTGAAAGAAAGAATGCATATTTGGCCACTTACCGGTTTGAAAGGTGCCCCAGGAGGCTACATCCAGGATCATTTGGAACTGAATGTATCCTATGGGTTTCCTGGAACACAGATCCAAGCACACTTCTCCCCCTGGACACCCGCCCCCTCCTTCCCTGCTGCCTCCCACAGGGCCCCAGTGGTGAGGCCAGCCCCCACCTCCTCCTGACACATAACACTCCACAGTCAGCCTGGGCTCTTCAACTCTGTGGCCAGAGTCCCCAGGAGACCCATCTTTAGGTCCCCAAGCCCCTGGAGCCTGGACCTCCAGTGCCTGGAATGGCTTCAGAAGGTCCCTTCTATAAGCAAGTAGGTCTCTTTGGGTGGCTGCAGCTGGTCAGGATCAGGCTCCCAGAAGGAACACAGATCCCAGGAAGACCCCACAGGTCCAGGCTGGATCTCTGAAGTCATCTGAAGGTTCCTATCCTAGTCCAGGGACGAGGCCAGGAGGTCCCAGCAGGCCCCAGACCCCAGGACATGGATTGCCAAGGACCCCACATCCCTCACCCTGTGTGCTCCAGGTGGCACAGCTGGAGAAGCCTGGAAGGCAGCAGAGCCGTAACCCACGCTCTGGTCAGGCAGCCTGGTGCCCCGCTGACCCAGGCCTCTGCCCACCAAGGAGGCCAGGTCCTGCCCTGGGTCCCCAAATGCTCCTCCAAACGCATCTCCCAGAAGAGAGTCCTGGTCCTGGAGCCTTGGCTCCTTACTGACTGCACGACCCCGAGCAGATCCTGAAGGAGGCAGAGGCCGTCTCTGTGCAGAAGAGTGCTCCGTGCCCACACCTGGTTTCTCCAGGAGCAAGTCACGCTGTGCTGGAGAGCTGGGGTCACAGGAGCACCTCAGAGACGCACCAGCAAGTGGGCAAGTGGAGTCCTGTGCTCAGCTCAGAGTCCCCATGAGTGTCGTTGCCCTGGTTACCAAGGGCGCCCGGCAGGTTCCCGAGATAACCCAAGAGGAGGCTATTTTGCCACTCAAGGGACCAGTTGAGATCAGGGACTGGGGGCAGGGGCGGGGGAGATGAAGGGGCCACCTGCAGGGCACTCACATGAGGTTCATCCTGAACTCCAGCTTGTTGAGCTTGTTTCTGACGAACTTGAAGGGAGGCAGCGGGTGGGTCTTCCTCTCCTCGGGAATAGGCAAGTCTCCTGCCCAGCGCACGATGTGCCAGTCTCCCTGGAGCTGGGGGAGGGGAGCCAGCTCTGAGCAGGCTGTAGGGGCAGGGGAGCCAGGGAAAGGGGTCCAGGTGGGGCTGACCTGGGGGCAGAGGCAGGAGGGATGGTTTGGGGTCTCTGCAGGCCGAGGCCTGAGGCACTCCAGGAGCCAGAGGAGGCCTGGTCAGGACATCCCCTTCCATCAGCAGTAGGCCGAGCCAGGCAGGCTGGGGCAGGGCCCTCCAGGGCAACACACCTCTGACCCGGGGCCATGCACAGGCCACCCAGAGGGGCCCAGAAAGTCACCTAAAGGACTAGTGGAACTTCATTATTAGAGAGATGAGGTAGGAGAACAAGGCAAGGGACAGAGTGGACAGAGCTCAGGAGAGTCACAGGGGACATGTTGATTCTGCATCAACTAAGCATGGCTACTCTGATAACCACGGTCACTGCTGCAGGGTGACCAGACCACAGCACTGGTCTCTGCTTCCTTCCCTTGCTGGCACCCGCTCCTCCAAGGACTGACTCACCCAAGTCCTCCAGAGACCAAGGGCAGTCAGTCTGAACTTGGGAGACAGGCACCTGACTGTGACTGGTCCTGAGCATTTGACCCCAGCAGCCTCAGCACTGGCTCCTGCCTCCTTCTGGCTCTGGGTCCCACACGCCCTTGACCTCATCAGTCTCCTTCACCCAGGGCCTCAGGGCCAAGGGGAAGGCCTGGAGTGGCTGACCCTGGGGCCTTTGCAGGGGTGCAGAGAAGATCCAGACCAGGGGTTGGGTGTGGAAAGGGCATGGAAGGGAGCTGGGTGTGGACAGAATGACCAGCAGCTGTCCAGTCCCTGAGAGGGGACAGGAAGACTTGAGGGAACCATGGGAGGCTCTGGGGGCCAGCTGTATGGACCCAGGAGTTTGACTCCTTGCTAAAGTGAGCAGGGATTCTGGGATACCACCCTTGACCCCAGGGTCTGTTTTGGACTCAGTCAGTTTAGCTCCCTGGTCAAGGACACCAGGATAAGGAGGCAGCCACCCGGCACCTTTGTCCATCAGAGGTGGGCCTGGGCTGGTGTGTGGCATCTCCAGGGCTCTAATTCTTGTCCTAAAACAAACCAGAATTTTTAAAATCAGAAGTTCCTGGACAATCCATGGTGATACAGAGGGTCACCCTGAGCCTTTCACTGGGAGACAAAACACTGAATGGAATCCTAGCTGCAGAACCAGAAGCTTCTCAGAAACCCAGAAGCTGACAAGGGAGGAAGTAAGTCTCTGGGCAGCGGGGCTGGCAAGACCCAGCCCACGGACAGTTTGGAGAGGCCTCACCCCACGGCCCCTCAAACTCTGGGGGACCTCACAGAAGGCAGGAAGGCACCCTGCTATGCTCAGCACCCCTCCTGTGCCAGAGGAAGTCACCAAGGACACAGGACAGGGCACTACAAAGGTACACCTGGGATTCCCATAGTGCACCAGTGCAGAGGTCTGACCTGGGACTCCAGGTCCCACCCCAGCCCTCCCCAGGGCTGTCACCTCCTGTGAGCTAGCAGGAGTCAGCAGAAACTTCTGGGCTCGCGCCACTGAGAGCAGGCTCAGCCCCACCGTCAGCAGGAGCAGCCGCATGGTCCCCAGGTCACCTCTGTGCTACAACTGGGGCGGCCTCAAGGAGTGAGTCTGCACTCCTCCGGGATAGTTGCGCTCCCACCTGCCCTACCCTACCGCGCCGTGCATGAGCGGAAGGAAGTCAGAACCCTGAGCCCTTCTGGCCGGCAGACATGCAGGTGCGCGCCTGGGCCCCAGCCTCCGGGGTCTGCACTCCAGGCGAGAGGAGAGACCCTGAGTCCTGGGCCCAGCAGTGGAGGCGAGGGCTTGGAGGATGCTGCGTGCTGAAGCCCAGGTGGGGAAACGGAGGCCCCAGAGTGAAAGAGGGGGAGCAGGATTGCCAGAGACCCTCAAGTGACCAGAGGCCAAAACCCCAGAACCCTGACCCTGGGATGTCTGACCTTGATCCACCGCAGCAGAGCGCTTTACAGCCATTCCTGCACATGCCCACCGGTGGTGCGTGCTGTTCCCAACCCCTTTAGCCAGAACCCTGAGGCTGTCCAGGTCACCAAGCCAGTGAGGGCGGAAGCGCCTCCCAGTGGTCCCCTGGAAAACCTAGTCGCCCCGCTCCTCCCGAAGGAAATTCCTTCCCCAGAAATTTCCCAGCTGCCTGCCGTGCACTCCAGGGGACTAAGTGTGTTCCTGCTATTCTGGCTCTGGGCTTGGTTCCAGTTGTTGTTTCCATAGAGAATCCTCTAAGCTCCTCCTCAGCGTCCCAGCCCCTGGGAGAACAGGCCTCTGTTCTTCTAGGCTGGAGGGAGAAAGCAAGACACCAGAGCTGCCCCAGCCACAGCTCCAGCTAAGCACTGAGTGCCTGCCACCTGTCCGCCTCTGCCTGGAAGCTCAGCCTCAGCCAGGAGTGACCTGAAGGAGGAGAGGCCTAGGATCTGCATTGCTGGGAAGGACGTCACAGAGAGAGAGAGGTGCAGAAGTGGGTGCCCTGCCCTGGAATAAACAGCATTCCTTTGCAGGTGTTTTGGGGAACCTCAGCATCTCAGGACCGCCAAGAGGCAGGCTCAGAGCCTGACTGCCCTGGGAGGAAAGGGGCTGTTTGGCCAAGGAGCCAGCGATCTCTGAAGGTGGCCAGGCTCTGGTGCAGCACTCAGCCATGCTCCGCTGGAGACCAGCCCTGGGCCTGGGGCTCTGCCTGCTGGCCGGCACAAGCCTCTGGGCCCTGTGGTAAGTTGTCCCATGGACCCCCACCCTCCCTGCCTCTGCACCTCAACCCCAAACTTTCACCACCTTAAGGTCTTCCAGGTTCCGCCAACCTCTTCTGGCACCTCTCCCCCAGGCCCAGCCCCAGCCCCAGCCAGACCTAATTAGTTTCAGCTTCTGAATTTTGCCTTGTACGGTCCTCCCACCTTTGTCCTGAAGTCTGCTCTGCCTAGACCATCCTTCTACCCGTGTCGGTGAGCAGCTCCTGTTCATGCTCCCAAGTTCACCCCCAGTATACCCTTCTGAGAAGCTCCTGGGGCTGCGCCTCACCCCACTGCTTTGTGGGCAACTGGTCAAGCCCATGCATGCCCCAGGAAAAAATTGCTATGGGTGAGCAAATAGCTACATCAGGGCCCTTTGGTGTCCACGGGGAATTCCAAGAGACCTTGTCCTAAAGACTACCAGGCTCTAGAATGACAGGGGATCCCCCAAAAGCACCACTGGTGTTCTTCACTTCCAGTAACGTGCACCACGTGGGTGTCAGCCTGGGTCAACAGGTGTCTTTCCTTCCCAGGGCCTATGTCAGGAACTGGCCGCCCGTCTCCTATGTGCCCTACTACCTCCCCTGCCCAGAGATCTTGTAAGTATGGGGCTGTGAGAATTGGGGCCCCTGGGGGCTGCTCACATTTCGAGAGACACAAGTGATTTTAGGGGCATGTTGTCTGCAGTTCCTGGGTCCTAAGCTTGTGTTCTGCTGAACTGCTGTGATGTCTAGGGATGTACGGGCTGCCACAGATGTGGCGCGAGATGGCCGCTTGAGTTGGCGCATCTTTGTGCCCTGTGTGCTTTGGCCTTATATAGGCTGCACAGCTTTAAAATGGGATGGGTGAGGGTCCCCTCCTGGGCCACACAGAACCTGGATGTGGTGATATAGCCTGGCGTTGCCCTGGTGCAGAGCAGGTGACCAGTAGACAGTGCTCTCAGGACACGGCCTTTCACTCAATGTGTTCCATGTGGACTTCAGGAACAAACTGACATTTGACTAACACCTTCCTCATTTGGCGACTCTGCCTTTTTAACAGCTAAGAGTGAACAAATGAGTTGGGACAACTCAAAGGGGCATCTGGGCCCTGGGGGCTTTTGACTCCACAGCCACAGGAAATCACACATCTGGATGGTCAGCCAGTGAGCAGCAAGGCAGGTTGCACTGTTACAAACAGTAAATTAGGGCCGTGGTCCATGGTCACTTCTGTTGCTAATTACACACCTCCACAGGCTGGCCAGTTAAAAAGAAGAGGCTTATGTTGGCTCAGGGTTCTAGTCCAAGGGCAAAGGGCTGCATCAGGTCACAGCTGAAAGGCCAAGGTTCGTCGGAGATTAAAACACACACACAGATAGCAGTGACAAAGATAAAGCACTGTACTGCAAGCTGGTTCTAGCTTATATAGAAAGTGAGAGTCAGTTATCTTAAACCAGGAAGCTCCCGGGGCCAATCATAGTAAAGGTCAGATCATCACCTATAGAGCACGCACGTCCACCCTGCATAAGATTCATGGGGGGCACGAGCTGTCCACGATCACGGAAGATGGGAGGACCAATTAGAAGGTTTTCAATACAACTTGTTACCCACCCACTGGCAACTTGCCCTCCGCCATGTTGCATTAGGGGCTCCTTACCTGAAAGACCCGGGGAGTTCTAGCCGCCCACTGGCAATTTGCTCGCCGCCATGTTTGAAAGGCCCGGGGAGTTCTCAGGGAGACTCCCAGCAACAGCCTTCCTGTGGACAGAGTTCCCAGACAGCACAAGAGGACCGTGGTGAGAGACGGGGTGCACGTGCACCTCCTGGTCTCTCACCCCCTTGTAAAGCCAGCAGATGCACTCACGGGGCCCCACCCTGGTCACCTTAAGCAACCCTGATGGCCTCCCTGAGGCCCACTGCTGAACGCCATGGTGGGCTCAGTGTCCAGCCTCTTCCTGCCTCTCAACAGGGGTCACACTCCAACACTCACACAGTGTCCAGCCCTAGCAACTGGGAAACAGAAAAGACAAAAGAAAAGGCGAGCCACCACCCACCCACCCTCCTGCCCCCACCCTGCCTATCCAGCCAGCCCACCCTCTACCACACCCCCGCTAGTGCCGGGGAGAAAAAGAGAGCCACCGTGCTGATTCCGGGGGTGGCCGTGCCCTCTCTGGTTTAAGCTCCACTCCCCTGACCACCCACAAGGCCCGCCCATGGCGGGCGCCACTTGCATTTCCTCTTCTGTCCTGGTCGTGCCTCCACCTCAGCCTTGGCGCGGAGGGCGGCTGCTCCTTCTTTCTTCCAGGTGCCTCTTGGTTCTGTTGGATGGTTCTGTGACAGACTGAAAACCTGTGTCTGTTTCAGTTCTTTCTTCCTTTGGATTCCTTTACTTTCCATTTACTACCTTCAGAGGCTTAGAAATATGAAGTGTTTGGGTTTTTTTTTGTTTTGGTGCTGGGTGGTGGAACCCAGGGCCTCACTCATGCCAAGCAGATGCCCTGCCACTGAGCTGCACCCCCAGACCCAGCTTTTATGTTCCTGGGTCTGAGGCCGCAGTGTGGCTGGTGCCTATTTGTACTTGTGGAGAGAAGAGACCTGAAGTGCTGTTGTAAGAAACGAGGGCAGAGGTCCAAATAGATGAGCTGAATTTGAAAATTCATCAGTTCAAGAAGAGAGACTCAGCTGGACACAGTGGCACACGCCTAGATTGCCAGCTTTTCAGGAGGCTGAGGCAGGAGGATCCCAAGATTGAGGCCAGCCTGGGCAACTAAGTGAGACCGTGTGGGAGGCCGACTAGCACATGACTGTGTCTGTCTCCCCTTCTGAGTGGTGTGGCATTGTCGGTCACTCTGTGATCTGGTTGCCTAGGGAACCCAGACGACAGCCCCGATCTTTAGGGTTCACGTGACAGTGTCTTCGTGCGTGGGCGTGCCTTCCTACATCCCCGTGTGTGGAGCTGTGCTCCCCTGTTCCTTTGTAATATTGCCCCTTGCCCTGTTTGGGATAGAATGTTCCATGGAGACGCCTTTTGTGTGTCCCCTTCTCTTACTCTGTCCTTGGGTGTGGTCCTTCTACATGTCAGTCAACCTGCTAGTGGACATCGTGAGGATAGACTCAGCCCCCTGAAACCTGACCCCTTGCCTCATTTGAATAGCTTCTCCTCAATAAAAGGGGTCAGCGTGTTCGCTCTCATGCTCTTGCGTGCACGCTCTCGCTCTCTCTCTCTTTTTTTCTCTCTCTGCGGACCCTTAAGGTCAGAGGAGCCATCTCAGGACCCCCCAAAGAAAAACGTATTTCTGTCTCTTGTGTGGTTATTTCGCACAGCCCAGATCCCTTGGAGTGACCTTGAGTGTTTTAGTCGCCAGCAACCTGGCAAGACCCTGTCTCAAAATGAAATTTTAAAAGTGCTGGGGCTGTAGCTCAATGGTAGGGTGCTCCTGGGTTCATCCCCACGACCAAAGAAATAACAAGTAGAGACCAGTCACAAAAGGACGAGGACTGTGGGTCCACCTAAAAGAGGTCCCTGTGGTAGTCAGATTCAGGAAGCAGAGTTAGACAACGGTCACTAGTGACACGGTGGTCCTTTTCCTGGGGACAGGGCCATAGGGAGCTACTGCTGACAGGTGCCACGTTTCTGTCTGGGGTGAAGGGAACATTCTAGACACACAGAGCAGTCGTATCAGTCGGCTTTCTGTTGCTGGGACAAAAGTACCCGAGGAAAGTCCTCAAAGGAGGAGCCTTTATTCTGGCTTCAGGGTTCAGAGGTTTTGGTCCATGGTTGATAGCCGCACTGTCTCTGGGCCTGTGGTGTGGCAGGACCTCATGGCAGAAGGACTTGGCAGACCAGAGGTGCTCGCTTCACGGGAGCCAGTGAGCAGAGAGAACAGAGACGGTGGGGACAAGAAATGCCCCTCCAGGGCACAGCAGGGACTTTCCCTCCACTGGGCCCACCTGCCGGTTTCTACCACCTGCCACTAACACCATGAGCCACGAATCTACCAAGGGACTCATCCACGGAGAGGTCAAGCCTGCAGGATCCCGTCCCCTCCCGAGAGCCCCCCTCTCAACACCGCTGCACTGGGGACCAAGTGCCTTTGGGTGGCACCACGACATGGGCGTGCTTAGTGCCACTGAACTGTATGCTTAAGAATGGTTAAAATGGCAGATCTCACGTTCGTATGTTCTGCCTCATGAAAGAAAGCCCCAGACTAGGGGTGGGAGAACTCAAGGAGGCTGCAGCCATCCTCTTATGTGACCCGTCTCTGGTCCCTGACCCTTGGGACCGCCTCCTGGCTGTCTACCCGGCCTCTTGGAGCCGGTTCTACCACCACTGCTTGCTGGGCAGCCTTGGGCAGGCCTCTAACCTCTCTGAGCCTTAGCCCACTCCCTGCGGCAGGCAGAGGAGGGACAGGAGCCCATGGAGTCAGGGTCTGGCCCAGGCCCCTCAGTCTGCTGGCACCAAGCCCAGGGCCTGGCCTGCAGCCCTGCCACCTCCTGTTACTTCTGCACTCAGTGTGACCTTTGTTGGAGCTAGTGGACACTGAAGTGGCCAGGACAACTGCCCTCTCTGAGTGCTGGTCAATGCTGGGCACGTCCTTCCTCCTGTTGGATGGCTGGCTCCTGTTCACACAGCCACTTGGGTCAGGATGGCTCCTGTTCCACAGATGAGGAAATGAGCCAGCCAGCCACGGAGACCCAGAATGGGCACCTGTGCTGGCGAGGGTCTCCGGGCAGGCTGGACTCACTGGCAGGAGCCAACCCTGCGGCCCAAGGCCACACGTCTTTTTCCTCAGTTATGTCCTTGCGATCCTTCGACTAACGTGACTAGGCCCACCGGGTTACCTAGGGCGAATTCCTTTATATAAAACCAACTGAGAGCTGGAGGTAGTGGTGCGTGTCCATAATCCCGGCTACTATGGAGGCTAGGGCAGGAGGACAGCAAGCGTGAGGCCAGACTAGGCAATTTAGTGCTTGCTCCCTCTGGCCCTGGGCAGGCCGCACCCTAGGAGCCCAAAACGAAGCTGTGGGGAGGTCAGCAGGAGTGGGCCCAGCCCAGGCAGTCCCCCTCCTGCCAGGAACTAACCTTGTGTTCTCTCTCTCTCTCTCTCACCTCTGCACAGCAACCTGAAGCTGCAGCACAAGGGGGAGGAGCCCCTCCAGCCGGTGGCACAGTAAGAGACTGTCATTTCCCCTTCCCGCCCCAGGGGGGCTGCCTCCCCTCACACTGGCCCTTCTTGGTTGCAGGCCTCTGTACCCTCAGCCCAAGCTGCTGGAGCAGAGGTAGGAGGCACAGAGAGACCTGGCATCGGCGGGGGTGGGTGACAGCACTGATTTGTAAGTTGGTGGAGGTGCTCATGTCTGGGTGGCCTGGGACCCAGTCCTGTCACTGGCTGCATGACCTTGGGCAGGTTAGCCCATGGCGCAGAGCTTCTCCTGTGCAGGGGATCACAGTAGCACTGCCCCACAGGAGGCTGGAGGAGCAGATGATACCAGCCCACGGAGTCTCACCTGGCTCCTCTAGACGTGCCCCATGCTGGTGCCAGCTCCGGTCCTCCCTGTCCTGCTGTGAGGTAGCTGGTGCCACCCCACTTTCCACATGGGGAACCCGAGACCCAGAGGCAGGCACGGGGTTGCCCCCAGTAACACAGCACAAGAGGCGGGTCAGGACGTGGCCAAGGCTTCCACCCAGGGAGGCCCTCAGCACTGGCACCTCCCCTGCCACCAGGCCCACGGAGCTGTTGACACTCACGCCCTGGTTGGCACCCATTATCTCCGAGGGAACCTTCAACCCAGAGTTGCTACAGCTCATCTACCAGCCGCTGAACCTGACCATCGGAGTCACCGTGTTTGCCGTGGGGAAGTGAGTAGGGGTTGAGTGGGCGGGCAGGTCTCCCTGAGCCACGGGAGCTCCCAGTGCAGGGGAAGGCAGGCCCTGTAGGGCACAGGTGCCAGGCCGAGGAAGGTGCAGGGCGAAGGGTGACGGGGTGGGCTTGCTGGGGCAAGGCGGGGCCTGGCATGGAAGGTGAGGTGGAACAGCCCAGGTGGAGCAGCAGGAGGCGCCGGCCTCCCTGTCCTGGCCTCAGCCCTGCCCACTCTCCTCTTCTTGACTCTACCTGGCCCTTCCTTTAGGAGCTACCACTGGGATCCTGATGGGGCCCGAGGTCTAAGGCACAGACCAGATGATGAATGGCCCCTGCGGGGTCAGGCCACCCACGCCCGCTCCTTGTACCCAGCATCCACCACCCACGTTCCCTTCCCTCTGCCACCTACTTGCTTCTCGGCTCCTTTCTTCCAGCTTAGCCTCAGTGGTGCTGCCTGTAAGATGAGCACTCCTGTAGGCATCTATGAGAACATCACGAGACTCTTGGAGAACATTGGCACTTGTAGTAAGTGCACAATGAAAGACAGTGTGTTTAACCAGTCATGGTGGCACCTGCCTGTGATCCTAGTGGCTCAGGAGGCTGAGGCAGGAGGATCAAGAGTTCAAACAGCAAGGATCACAGCAATTTAGCAACACCCGGTATCAAAGTAAAAAATAAAAAGGGCTGGGGATGCGGATCAGTAGTAAAGCACCCTGGGTTTAATCTCCAGTACCAAAAAAAAAAAAAAATTAAAAAATAAGACTCTGCAGTCGGGCTTTCAGGTGGGGAATGCTCAGCTGAAGTAGGATTGTGGGCACTTGACAGACGAGAGCCCAGGGTCACCTGAGTGACGGTGGGAGGGAGGCAGCCAGCAAGTGGACCCCGGCCTGACAGCCCAAAACCTGTGGCCCGCATGATGCCAGCACATGGTGGGGACCAGGCCGTGGCCCTGAAGGGCAGCAGTGGATGGCAGGATTGTCGCCACCAGGTACACCCTCTTTGTCCAGCACTTCCTGGACTCGGCCGAGGAGTTCTTCATGCGTGGCTACCGCGTGCACTACTACATCTTCACCCACGACCCTGCAGCCATTCCCAGGGTCCCGCTGGGCGCTGGCCGGCTGCTCAGCATCATCCCCGTCAGGCGTCACTCTCACTGGGAGGAGATTTCCACACGCCGGATGGAGACCATCAGCCTGCACATAGCCAAGAGGGCACACCGGGAGGTAGACTACCTCTTCTGCCTTGATGTGGACATGGTGTTCAGGAACCTGTGGGGTCCTGAGACCTTGGGGGAACTTGTGGCTGCCATTCACCCTGGCTACTTCACTGCCTCCCGCCAGCAGTTCCCCTACGAGCGGAGGAGAGCCTCCACTGCCTTTGTGGCCGACAGCGAGGGGGACTTCTATTATGGTGGGGCAGTCTTTGGGGGACGAGTGGCCAGTGTATATGAATTTACCAGGGTCTGCCATATGGCCATCCTGACAGACAAAGCCAATGGCATCATGGCCATCTGGCAAGAGGAGAGCCACCTGAACCGCCACTTTATCTCACACAAGCCATCCAAGGTGCTGTCCCCGGAGTACCTCTGGGATGACAGGAAGCCCCAGCCGCCCAGCCTAAAGCTGATCCGCTTTTCTACAGTCAACAAGGATACCAGCTGGTTGAGGAGCTGACAGCAGAGCTGAGGCCACCATGAATGGGGACCCAAAGCCCTGCAGCCACCTGCCCCTGTCCAAGCTTTAGATGGGAAGCAGGCCTGTCCTGCCTACCTCCAGCTACCAGGAGATTCCAGCTGGGAAAGGGGTGAGGGAGGCGCACCCCTGATGGTGCAGTGGTCTGGCACAGGGATCGCGGGAGGGGAAGAGGAAGCGGTTAGAGAGGTGGGGCCCGCAGTTTGCCTCATCCAGCGGGTGCACCTTCAGACAGACAGGCCCTGGCGTCTCCACCCACCTGGCGTCTCTGCCCCCTTGAGGGCCTGAAATCCTGCCAGGTCCCCCGAGGTGCATATGGCCCTTCAAGTTGCAATTTAACACCACTGTGTGAAAGGCACATGGACCCCTCTCTCTGGCTGCCTGGGTATCATGATGTCCCCTCAGCCATATGCAGCCAGTTCCTCATTTGGGACCCTCGGAAATGGACCTGGTCTAGGCTCCCTCTGGGTTCCTGCAGACATTGGGGAGCCACTCTCACGGAGTAGCCGCGGCCTCTGTAATAGTTTTCAATAAAGGGGGCACATTGCTTGGCCCTAACCAGAGTTACCTGACACTGTTCTGCAGACTCCAGGGATACACCAGGCGGACAGTTATTCCAGAAGATCCAGGCTAAAGCTGGCTGCTGCCACCAGCAGGAGCTCATTCTCCTTTTCTGGGGAGCCAGGGAGAAGTGGGAGCCCTCAGAGGTTTGCTGCAACCCTGCATGGGCGGGGACAGGCTGAGTGGATCAGCAGGAGAACCCCATGGGCTCTTGTCCCTGAGAACAGGGATGTGTCTGTCACCCTCCTGTATCCAGGGTCACCTCAGCCCTGGAAGCCACTGGTGGGCATGGGGTTCCAGGGCATTGGTGCAGGCCAGGAGCAGAGAACCTGTTGGGGCACTGATCCAGCATGAACCCAGGGGGGCCTGAGGCCCACAGCCATCTGTCTGCCCAGCCAGGCAGAGATGGGCTGGGTGTGGGCTGAGGGCCACTTCCCTGGGGCAGCAGCATCTTCTCTGTGGATGGAAGAGACATGGAGTAGGTGTGGGGTGCACTGTGGTCATCCGAAAACAGTCAGATGCTCTGTAACCTGCCCCCTGAGGCCACTCTTCCTACATCACCTGTAGTTTAGCCAGCAAGCAGGGACAGATCCCAGATGGTGGGCAGGTGGAGTCACGAGTGTGAAAACACAGCATGGGCTGGAGAGGACCCAAATTGGGAGAGGCCCTGGCTCTTCGGGTCGAGAATGGACCATGGCCTCTCCATCCTGAGAGGGAGCGTGCCTGGGCTGGGAGAGCTCTGTGAAAAGCCACTTGTCTGCAGCAGGAGGTGGCTCCTGGATGTGAAGATGGGGAAGGCCTCATGAGGAGGGGACCCTGGGACCTGGGCAGGTCAGCCTTGCAGGGGAGACGCTGCTCCCAGCTTATGCCAGCCTTGCTCTGGGTCCATGCCAAGCCGTGGTGCCCAGCCAGACCTAGCTATGGGCCTTCTCAACCTGGGCCCAAGCCCCTGGGCACATTGGCCAACAGTGGTCCTGAGCATGGCCCTCAGACACAACCTGAGAGACAGAACCCAACTCCTGGAACCAAGCTACAGACCTGGCTGCTCTCCAAAAAGGAGTGGAGACTGGGCCAGCATAAGGAGGCCAGGGACAGCGTCCCACCTGGCAGGATCAGATCTAAGCTCCCTTTAACTACAGGTGCCAGATTTGCAGGCAGCATGGGGTTCTGTGGGCTCTGAAGCTTTTTAAATTGCAGAGGAAGCACTTCAAGAAATAGACATTGCAAGTGTCTGAGGACCACGGCCAGAGGCCCCACGAGCTTAGACTTCAGCCCCTTCATGGCCTGCAGGATTACATCAGATACAGTCCAACATCATCGTTTGCCCCACAGGGCCTGTCCCACACACCTGTGGTCACACTGCCCACAGATCAGGCCAGCACAACCCACCACTGGACCAGTTCCCTGGGACCTGCTCCTGATACCACCTCCTCAGGGAAGCCGGCCTGGATCTGTGCTCCCCTCCAGAGTGGGCACCTTTCTGCTTCCCGTTCACCCTCCTCATCCTGTGTCATCATTTTCAATGATATTGTGCCCCTCCCACCCTGTTCCCAGGCAGTAAGCTCTGAGAGGGCACTGATGGGCCATGGCCAGCTGGGTTTCCCCCGGAACCAGCACCCAGGAAGTGCTCCATGACCGTCTGCTGCATGCATGACGGGGGGGGGGGGGGACTGAACACTAGTTTAGAGCTCTGTCCTAGAGCCTGTGGGATACTGGGCAGGTCACTCCACCTCTCTGAGCCAAGGGGCAGGAGTAAATCAGATTATGGCTGGGAGGCCTCTGAGCACCCACCCTTCTTGGGCAGCTGCCTTCATGTGTTGCCAGCTCTGGGACACCCTAGTTAGCAAGAGGGCACTGAGACAGGTGCTGAGTCCATCTTGGGTGGGTGACGTGTCTACTCAGCCCCTGAAGCTCTACAAGGCCACAGTTCCTAGGAAACTGCCTGGATGGGGTCCCCTGGCCCCTAATCTGCAGTGAGCCCTGTCTGAAATTGAATCCTGTGCATCTGGCCCAGATGTTGTCCCCAGGGGCACCCACACCCCAAGTTCCTTCCTGGAGCTTTCCTCACCCAGGGGGGCTCCCCAGGCCCTGCCCCTCAAGTCCCCATCAACAGGGGACTCACACTGGGCTACAGGCCACCTTCTCAGCTCCTATGTGGAGTTCACCCTTGAGGTCTGCTGCCCTGAGGTCCACACTGGACCTGCACAGCCCTGAGATAGGCTCCGGATGACTTCTCAGAGCCTCAGTTCCCTTGATCAAAATGAGCCAGTGACTGCCCCCCATAAGAGCGTGCTGGGAGTAAAGCAGGGAGACAAAGGTGCCCAAGAGGCTGGACCCAGGAGGTCCCCTGCGTGACATCCCTGTCACCAGACCAGACGGAGCCTCTGTCCTGGATGAGTGATGAAGAAGAGAACTGCTTCCTAATCCCCCACCCACAGCTGGTGTGGTCACTCAGAGCTAAGTGGCCTTGAGTGCTTATGGCCCCAGGTTTCCCTAGTAACGTGAGACCCACACCAGCCCAGCACCAGTTGCAGATCCCCTCCTCCCAGGTTCCCAATTGTCCCCTTACACCTATGGGACAGGCTGGATCTAGTCGTGTCACAGAAGGGAAAGGATGGGCGAATAGGAGAGGAGGGGGCTACCTGACCTGACCTGAATCTGGTCTCCTCAAGTCCCCTGACCCCAGCCATCCACCCAGCAGGTGGCACTGGGTACGCGCCTGACAGGGTGAGGGTGTATAATTGGCGACTGCAGGCTCTGCAGGGGCACCCAGCTCAGCAGTCCCCACCTGGCGACGGTGACAGTGGTCCTAGGTCGCAGAGGGTTGGGGAACAGCGAAGGCGGCTAGGGCGGAAGGACATGTGAGACCCGCCAAACCAAGCACTCTGTGCATGACGCGTGCGCGGCGCGAGGCGGGGTCACGTGCGCGCGCCGCCCGCGGTCCCGCGCAGGCCCCGAGTGCGCGCCAGGCAGTGGACGCAAGGCTGGACGCGCAGCGCGGGGTCCAGCCGCGTGCGTCCGACGCAGAGAGGCCGAGCGCGCCCCCGAGCTCGCGAGCGGGCCCGCGCCTCGCACCTGCGACGGCCGGGGCGGGGCCGGGGCGGGGCCGTGCTGTCCCCGCTGTCCCCGCCCACCCGGCCGGAGCCCCGGGAGCCCGGGCGGAACCGAGCGCGGGGCCGGAGCGGCCGGCAGCGCGGCAGGCGCAGACAATGGGAGCAGCGCTGGCGGCGACGGCGACGGCCGCGGAGCCCCGGGCCCGGCGGGGACGCGAGGCCGCGCCATGAGCCCCGCAGCCGGACGCCCCCCTGCGCCGCGCGCGGGCCGAGGCGAACGGTCTCTGCGAGCCCCGGGCCCGCCCTGGGGCCGGCGATGAGCTGCGGAGGCTGAGGATGATGGTAGATTGCCAGGTGAGTCCGCGCCAGCCGGCCGGCCGCCCGCGGGTGGAGGCGGCCCGCAACCCCCGCCCACGCCCACCGGGGGAGGGAGCGGGCGCCGCGTCCACGCAGAGCGCGCGCTTACGCAGTTCCGCGTCCACCGCTCCTGGTACAATTGGGAAACTGAGCCAGAAAAGAGGCAGGGTCTCGAGGGACCGGCCAGGGCACGCCAGGTGGCAGAGTCCAGCCGCGAAGGAAGGGCTCCTGCTTCCTGGGCCGCGGCTCAGTCCTCCTTTGGGGTTTGCTTTGGGAATGAGAGCCCCTAAAATCCTGGGAATCCCCTGCCCACCCCCTCCAGGCGGGCTCTTTACTCTGGACATCCACGCGCACGCCTACCACGCAGACTTCCTAGGTATCAGAAGGATGGGACACTGGGGAGGTGACAAGGGAAAAGAAGGAAGAGGTTGGAGATTACCCTTAGGGGTAGGAGCAACATGCCAGGGACCCATTGCTTGGGAGGTGGGAACATACCCTACTGATAGGCAGCTGGGTACTCAAGATTCCCCAGTATGCCTGGCATGGGACATTCCCAGGGCAGCCTGGAGAGGACAGGGCCAGGGTCCTGTGTCCACTACTCTGGACACCTAGAATTAGGCTAAGCAGTCCTTCCCTGGTGTGGAGGTGGCCACAGGGGAGGTCTTAGTTTCCCCTTTGAAAATTGGGGTGGTTGGCCTTTGTGACTCCAGGGTCCCACAGACTCCCAGAAGTTTCTGATGGCATTAGTTCTCCATCAGACTGTCCACCAAGCCCCTTGGAAAATGCTTTGTCCTCTCTAGAGGTCCTTCTGAACACAGTAGGCGGGGGCCTTGGAGGACTGAGGACAGTAGGGGTCATGCAGAGTGTTACCCCACACTGGTTCAGCATCTCAGGTCCAGGGAAGAGACTGTCCCTGTTGGAGCCTGGGGTCCTCCTTTGGAAGTGGGCAGGGTCACTGTCCTAGCTGGGTGAGGAGGCCTCCTGAGTGAGCGTGACACCTCGGGCCAGCAGAGGGACACAGGGGAGCAAGTGAGGCTGCTGAGGTCCTTCCTGTTCTTCTTGGAGCCTTGGGTCCTGCTCCTTTGCCTCCTGGAGCCTGGGAGAGCTGCTGCCTTGACAACATCCAAACAAAGGTGTGTGTTTTGTTTTCTGGGTTTCTTGCCTGGGCTGCAGTGCTAGCGCTGGCCACCAGGGGGCAGAAGTGCCAATGAAGAAAGTGCAGCCAGGAAAGAGTGCCCAGGGTCATGGTCTATGTGCCCTGCCTTCCACCCAGGGACCTCCATCACTAGTATCCCTGCCCAGTGTGAGCCGCTCAGGGGTGTGGAGGGGCTCAGACCTCCCCTCATCTTTTCCCTAAATACTATGCCCGAGCACTCGCCCCAGGCAAGGACCATGTTAGTCCTGGATGTGACCCTTAAAGTGACCGCCATGGGCCCTGCCCTCCAGGACCTGTGTGTATGAAGAGGCACAGGCTCTCTAGTTGTCCCTGGCTGTGTGGCAGCATCCCCCTAATTCACCTCTCACTGCGTAGCAGGTGTGTGTGATTAGGTGAGGTCTCAGCCCAGCATACCTCCTCCAGGACTCTCAGGAGGCTGGGCTGCAGCCTCTACCAAGGCTGGGCTGGAGGACCCACCTCTGAGCTTGTTCCGTTGGCAGGGTCCAGCTGGGGCTAGATCCCTGGTATCCATTGTCTAGGATCCTCTGTGGGGGTCATAACCTCTGTAGCAGGCATGATGTCAGCACTTGCTTGCCCAGAATGAGGCAACCAAGGAAAACCAAGACAGTTTTTTGGGAATCTTGGTAGTGGCCTCACGTCACTTACTGAATTGTTCAGAAATCCTGAACACAACCAAATCCAGTGCACCTCAGGAGAGCAGATTACTCAAGGACTTGTGTGCCAGGAGGCAGTCGTCACTGGGAGCCTTGGTAGGGTCTAAGATGAAGACTTGGGTTTGAGCCTGAATGTACAGGGGGTCCCTGGGAGGCTTAGGCTGCAAGCTGTGATACAGATTTGCTCACTTCTCACCCACCTTGGGTGCAGACCAGGAAATCACTCAGGAGCACAGCCCCAGAGCCAGGCCTGGGTGGGTTGCATTCTGTGCTCGAGTCCTGCCCTCCTTGTGTGTCTTCCACCTCTGAGTTTGTGCAGTGGCCCCCGGGGACTTGAGCCCACCATCTCACACGCACACCATGGTTTCCCAGGGAAGCAGATGTTAGAGTGACTCCTGTTGTATGTGGGGCAGGGGGATGAGCAGGCCCTGAGACCAATGACCAGCCCAGGGTCACAGAAATGGCCACAAGGAGGACAGGTGACCTGAATGACTTTGCCTCCTGAGCCTTGGGGCTGGGGATGTGGTATCCAGAGTCCCCTCAGGCAGCCCCTCCTCACCTGCCATCACCCTCTTGCTTCCCTTCAGCCCATCACCACTGTCCCTGGACTTTTATGGACATCTGAAGATGACAGAGTCAGGAATTCATTCATTCATTCAGATGGTACAGGTTTCCTGTCCTGGGCCACCAGAGGAGGCCATGAGGATCATTCCCAAAGGTGTCAGGGCTGGGAGAGGTGGTGTCCACCCGGGTGGGCGCTGAGAGGGCTTCTGCAAGGAGGTGTCCCGTGGTCAGGGTTGGCTCTTCGCAGGTGGGGCCTGGTGTCTGTCACTGTCCTGGAGCTGTGATGAAGTGCCAGCTCCCCTCAGCAGGACGGCACGCTCCCAGTCCTGGAGGCCACAGGTGTGAGGTCAAGGTGCGGCAGGGCTGTGCTCTCAGAGGGCTCCATGGAGGATCCTTCCTGCTTCTTCCAACCTCTGGTGGCTGCTGGCCATCCCTAGCTCTAGGTCCTTGTCCTGTAAATGCGTCACTCCAGGTGTGGCTCCACATGGCTGCCTCTGCATGTGTCAGGTTTTCTGTTACTGTGAGGACACAGTTAGTGGCCCTCCCTAATGCAGTATGAAGTCACATTCATACTATCTGCAAGGACCCTATTTCTAAAAGAGGTCTCTTTTACCAGGGGTCTTTTGGAGGGACACAGTTCAACCCATAACAAGTCTCAGGAATGATTTACCTCCTGAAGGCCAGGTGTCCGTGGGGTTGGAAAGCAGTGGGGGTCTGAGGATGTGGCAGAATCAGCCCCTGGCTAGGCATTGTGGGGCCCTGACTGGGGCCTGCTTTGGCTGTTCCATCAGCACCAGCAGGTGGTGCTGTGACCCGTGTGGCGGCCCCAGCAGGCACTGGGCTGCTGCAGACAAAAGGTCCGGCTGGTAGCGTCCAGAAGGCAGCACCTCACAGTGAACAGGCCCAGAGCACAGTCAATTCTTGATGACACATGCAGAAGGACATCAAGCCAGGATGGCCATGGGGTGGTGGCTGGGTGGCTACTTGGTGAGGGAAGCTGGGGTAGAGAGGACAGCTCCTGTAGCACAGAGGATCACTTATTGCTGAGCCTGTATCAGAGGAAGGAACAGAAAGGAAGGCAGGGAGGGGCCAGAGCCAGGGCTGGGAGTTTGCATTCCTCTTTCTCTGCACCTGCAAGCTGAGACGGCCCTTCTCGGCCTTTCCAGGGGCGCTGCAGCTACATTACACCTGAGGTTTCCAAACAGCTCTCCTGTTACAGCAGAACATCCTCAGGTCCCACATTTGGGGACCCATGGAAGGTGGCCACGGGCCCGGTAGGCTGTCCATGCAGGGCCTGGTGCTGCCCACTTTGCCATGCTATACCTGGTAGGGCTCAGCATGATCCTCCTAGAAATGCAGGAGGGGTAGGCCAGTGTGGGCTGAGGTGCAGCCTGGGCCCCCCACCATGGCCAGGGCTCCTGTGGACATCAGTGAGATGGGGCAGAGTGCCCCCCACCCCCCAGTGGAGGCCATTCTTGTCATCATCCCCACCCCACCCCCGCCCCTTTCACCGTCTCAGCCCCTGGGCTGCTGGTCCTTGGTTGATTCCCAGCAGCCTTCCAGGGGGGCTCTTGTGCAGAGCACCTAGGCCCCTGACTCAGGACGAGGCGTAAAAAGACTGCAGAGCCAGAGAGTAGGGTGGGCAGCCACTCTGTGGAGAGCTGTGGATGGGAGCCTCGGGACCTGGGGCCACCTTGGCTCTGCCATCAGCAGTATAGCAGGTCACACTCCCACACCAAGCAAGGAGCCATGTTCTGCAGGGTTCTTCTCAGGCCCATCTATACCTCTGTCCTGGGCTCTGGAGGTACCTGTCATGAAAGCCCCTCCCACTGTCCCTGCACCTGGTCTTGCATATCTGCCTGGCACCCTGAGATATGCCAGACTGGCATCCTTGCTCTGGTGGGGACACCAGGCACCCGAAGGGGAAGGGACTCCACAGCAAGGTGGGAGCCTGTTTTCAGGGCTGGGACCACATTCCTTCCAATTACAGAGGGCTTCCAGTGGTCAGGGCGGGGCTGGAGCCCCCAAGGTGGGTCAGCAGTGAATACAGATGAGGCCTTGGGAGCCTCTCCTCCCTTCCCACCCTCAGGAAGACCTTGGACTCTCTCTGCATTTTCTCAGGTTCTTGGGTTAGAGCTTCAGAGGCTTCTAGGGCCAGGACTGGGAGGGGCCCTCAGGGAGTGGGGTGAGCTTAGGAACCCTCTGTGTCCCTTCTCAGGGCAGCTAGGCTGGGGTGAGGCTGTAGAGAGGAAAGGGTGTGGGAAGCATCGCGGCACCCCCTAAAAATGACAAGCCCCAGAAGAAGAGATCATCGTTCCCGTGGCAACCTGAAACAGTTGCTAGGCAACTTCAGGCCCCCAAAATACTTGCCTGCAGGAAGGCTCAGGGCTAGGGGCTTTCCAGTGGCCTGTGTGTGGCCCGCAGTTCTGAGTTTGCTAGGTATTTCTCATAGCTGGTCCACCGCCCGCCCCCTGGATCCTTCCTGAGGGAAACCCCGTTCTCTCCTGCTCCCCATCACCCCGCCCTGCCAGCCTCCTGACACTGGGCCAGTCCCCTAGCAATGGAGGCCATTTCCTGTATATCTTTTCGACAGTTGATGGTGTAGGAGTCAGAACATTCAGTCAGAAGGCTCAGTGAATGGGGCTAGTGCCAGGCAGGTGGGGGATGGCAGACATGATGCCTTGCCCCCCCCCCATCCCTGAGCTCCCTGGACGTGGCACAGAATGGTAGGGCAGGTGTGGCTCAGGTGCAGCCCTGCAGTAGAGCCGTGGTTCTGGGCCAGCTTTGAGACTGACTTTAGCGTGTTCCTTCTCCCTGGCCGCAGTTTCCCCATCTGTGTCCCATCTACCCCTCTTCTGGGGCCTTGGGATGCGAGGGTGGGGGCCAGGGCCTGCCCTCCACCTTGCCCAGTCCATCTCGGCAGCAGACCAGGCCCTCAGGGGAGCACTGTGCCAATTAGCCACAGGCTGTGGAGCAGGACCCTAGGTGGGAATCCCAGCTTGTGCTTCTTACTGGGTGTCCTAGAAACCCTCTGCACCTGTGTGTCCCCTTCCCAGCCCCTGTCCTTTCCCCTCCCTGCCCAGGAGGAAAATACCTGCCTGCCTGAGGGGGTCAGGAGGCCTGGCCCTGTGGGCCCCACCTGTGGGCCCCACCTGTGTGCTGGAGGGCTGCCTGAGGACATAGGGTGTTAACTGGGAGGGAAAGGGCGACAGCAGAGAGAGGAGAGAAGGCAGAGGGGCAGGCCAGGCAGGCTGGACCTCAGAGAGTGAGATGCGAGTCCACTTGCCCTCAGACCATCTCCCTGGGGATGGCAGTGAGGGGCGTGACTGTTGTGACCATTGCACCCACAGGGTTTCCCTGTGCCCTGCAGAGCTAGGATTCTAGTCTGACTCAACTGGTCTCTGTGACCTTGTGCTATGACCTCACCCCTGAGCCTCCCTGCACAGGAGAGACATGCCCAGCTCCAGAGTCCAGAGGCTCTGGTACCCTCATCTCTTCTGCCTCTGCCAGTGCCAGGTGCATGTGTGACTATTGGGGCACCAGATGGATTGCAAGTAGGCACAGGAGCGGGCTGAGGCTTGCAGATGGTGGCCTGGGAGGCGGAGTGCCCCATATTCATGCTGGATGCCCCCAGAGCACTCAGGCCAGCACCGTGAGCCACAGCTAGGGTAGGAAGAGCTTTGAGGGCACAGCCCTCACCCACCCTCTGCACCAGTTGGCCTCCTGGCCCTGCCTGGCACTTGCATCACCACCTGCACAGCTGATCCCCTGAAGACTGCTCAGGCCCCGGTGGCGGGAGGGGGGGCCTGCACCGCAGACTGGGGCATCCCTTCTCCCGTCCTCCTTCCCTCTCTCTGGGCTGGGATCCAGAATCAGCTCCTCTGGGGAGGGCACCAGGCTCTTCTGTCTCCCTGCCCCCCCCAGTTGGCATGAACCCACCTCACACCAGCAGTGCCAAAGTACACAGCCCTGTGAGCGCCCCCCACCCAGAGAGCAGGCGCTGTACTCACCAGGCTGGATGTGCGTCTGCGCTCAGCAGAGGAAGGAGCCCAGGAAAGGAGGAAGCAGGACAACCCAGAGAAGCCGCCCTCTCCCAGACTGTCCCCTCCAAACTAATAGAAAATATATAACATAAACCATATTTTAAAAAACTGGAAATGCTTCAAATAACCAAAGACACAGCCTCAAGGTCGCTTTGACAGCTTCTGTTGTTTGCGTGCCCTAGAAGATGGACCTCCTCCAGATATCACCTGAGGTCCCAGGTGCCCCTGCAACCTCTGTGTACCAAGCACCATGGGGAGGGAGGGTGTGTCCAGTCAGGAGGACCCTTGGCCAGTGAGCGGCCCTGAGTCCAGGAGCTCCCCCTCCCCCCTCCCTCGTAGGACTCCATCCCGACCCCAGGCATCTTATTCCCAGGAACTTGGGGGTGGGGGGTCATACCCTTTTCCTGTAAATGTCAAGCTCAAACTGGAAGGGCCAGAAGGTGGGCTGGGGAGTTAAGCCCCTAGGGCTGCCACCACCTGAACTGAATCCATTCCAAAGAGATTCTTGCTCCTGCCCCACCCATGTGGAAATGTGGCCCAGCCCTGATTATCTCAGTCATCTGTCACCTGTCTGCAAGGAACAGCGGTCCCCAGGAGGTCTGGGCTGTGCTGAGGTCAAGGGGCAGGAGGAGGAGGAGCCCCAGCACCTCACCTGCAGAGGCGTGGAATGTGTGGGGTGTTCCTGTGGCACCTGCAGGCCCTCCACAGGTGCAGGGATGTCTGCCCCCCCACACCCAAGGCAGGTGGCCAGTCTTGGGGAGCTGGGTGCAGGCAAGAGACAGGGACACGTGCCGACCCTGAATCGAATCCACTAGTGTTTTCAGACAAATGCCGAGTGAATGGCCCGTCTCGGGGAGCCCCACCTGATCCCGCTTCTCTGGGGCCATGTCCAAGCTCCTGACCCTCTAGCTGCCCAGAGCTGGAGTTCAGGGGCGAGGCAGCCTGCCTAGACTGAGGCACTGTGTGGGCAGAGAGTGACAGCTGAGGCTGGGGGCAGGGCCAGGCAGGTTGTGCCCATGGGAAGGGCTGAGCTGGCAGCACCACCCCCTGTTCCTCAGAGCAGACGCTTGAAGTTCTTTGGGTTTCCAAGAGGATTTCCTCCCCAGGAGCTGGGCCAGGAGATCCCTGGTAGAGCACAAGCCCCCGCCCCTTCGACAGCCCTGCCAGGGGCCAGCAGTGACAGGCACAGGAGCTGGCTGCAGGCGCTGGGGAATGTGTTCTGGGTCCCATTCATTTTTGGCAGATGTGCAGGGCAAGGTTGTACATCCGGGGCCTCTGGGCCCGCAGAGGCAGGCTGTGCTCCTGTCCTGTGACGGACATGAGGGGTGTGCACATGGTGTGTGTGTGTCGGTCTTGGGAGCATCTCCCTGACTTTGGATGGCCATGCCTAGGTTTGAGAGATGTGTGCCAGGGTGGGCACATACCTGGGTTCTGCATGCTATAGGTGGCTAAGGAAGCTCACATGAAGGGATGAGTAAGGCTGCATGTGGAGACACCTGGCTGGGGCCTGGGGATGGAGAGCCCATGATTCCAAGCATGTGTGGGGGGGGCAGGGGCTTGTGCACGCCCATGCGTGACTTTGCTTTTTCAAAGCACCAAGCCCAAACCTTGGCCATGGGGAATCCCGACGTCTCAGCACTGCCCTCAGCCCCTGAGTGTCAGTTTATCATCTGATCAGTAACTGTGCCCAGCTCCCGGGTTGTGATGGTGAGAAAGTGCTTGGCACAGTGCCTGGGACACACTGACAGAGGCTAGGGACAGGCAGCTTCTGGAGGGTGCCAGGCAGGCAAGGGCACCCGGTGCGCTGCATCCCCTGCTGGGCCTTCCAGGGTGAACACAGAGGCCTAGAGCTGAGAGCCTCCCTCCCAGGAAGAAGCCGAGGAAAGGGGGGGGTGGCACTGGTGTGGAGAGCCGTGGCAGGAGGGCAGGAGGGCAGGAAAGCAGCACTCGGCTTCACAGCCCAAGGCACCGCCACCTCCCAGCCTGGGGGATGTCCTTGCTGGAAAAGGACTGTGAGAAAGAGGGCAGTGGGCACCAGCCCCACCTCCCAGCAGCCAGCTGAGTCCCGAGCCCTCTCCAGAGGCCAGTGCAGCTTAGGAGGTCCCCTTCTGAGAGGGTAGCCCTGCTTCCCAGGCCCAAGCAGCAGGCTGGTAGCAACCCTGGGCACGCAGTGTCCCTGGCATAGCAGGCAGCTCCCTGCACCACAAGGGCCCATTTGTCCTGACTCTTCTGGCCCAGAGCACTGGGTGACCAGGCCTGCTAGACACGAGTGCCTGACTGTGAGCTCAGCCCTGCACCCTCTGCCTCTCCAGGCTAAGCCAACGGCGGGGACCCACTCCCCAAGAGCTGCTCCTGGCCAGAAATCTAAGGGGGCATCCCCTGCACTGAGCCAGGGCTGACCTGACCACCCACCTGCCCTGCTGACATCCAGGGTAGGCTGGCTTCCAGGAACCTCTACGCCCAGCTTCTAAGAAAAAGGGCTCCTGCTTCCCAGAAGGCCTGGCTGCACCTCCTGCTGCCGGGCTCTCCTGCCTCTGGCTCTCAGCCTGGCTCTGGAAGGCCCGTCGGTGGGGATGGCTGGGCAGGCACGTGGACCCTTCCCTGTGGCTGCTCAGCTCCCTCCAGCCTTGCTCAGCTTCCAGGCTCCCCTGGTGGCCTCCCAGGAGGAATTCTGAATATTCTAGAGTCCAGGCATTCTGAGGCTGAGGAGCCCTCAGGACCATGGAGTCCACTTGTTGATGTGGGCATTTGGTCAGAGCCCGCTGTGCCGGGGACCAGGCCAGGCAGCAGTGCGTGGGCAAGAGTCCCTGCTCTCCAGGAGCCTCCGTCCCAAATCCCCACCTGCCCATTTTAAAGAGGGAAGGAGCCAGGGTTGGAACCAGTGCTCCTCCCTCTGGTGTGTGGTTGTACGGACTCACCCGTTGGCCACTCACGGTGGCTAGGCCCTCCCTAGGCTAGGCATCATGCTGGGCACTTGGGCATAGATGGGCGAACAGCACTCATGTGGCTGCCCAGGGAGCTTCGTGCCACTCTTTGTGCCCGAGGCAGGAAGCAAGTGACCCCACAGTAGATGAGTTCGTTTTCAGGGCCCTCCTTGGAGCCCCCACCCTGCTGTTCCCACAGCTCACCTGGCCCATGAGGAGGTCACGCAGTCCCCTCCCTGTGCCAGTGCCCTTGCCCTGTTCTGGGGCCGCCTCACCTTCAAGCCTGTTTCACATATTACACCCCCAGGGGCAGAGGTGGTTTTTATCAATTTTGTTCCCAGAAATATCGCCAGCCTTGGAACAGTGCCCAACACCTAGTAGGTGCTCGGTAAATTCGTGCCACAGCCACGCAAATGGTCATTGTGCCCCGGGGCGCTCTATTGTATTTAGATGGTGCCCGTGCTGTACACAAACAAGTTGACAGTGCTTAGAGACTCGCTTGGCCACCCGACATTGCTACAGTGCTTTAGGCGCGGCTTGCAGAAGTCTCGTCCAGTTTGGAATTAAAAGTGAGAACCCAGTCCCGCATGGTGCACGCCTGTGATCCCAGAGACTTGGGAGGCCGAGGCAGGAGGACCCCAAATTTGAAGCCAGCCTGAGCAACTTAGCAAGACTCTGTTTCAAAGTAAAAAGGGCTGCTGTGTGGCTCAGGAAAGCCCCTGAGTCCAATCCCCAGGCCCCGAAATAAAAAGGGCCCGTATACCGAACACGAGGCCCATACAGGCCCCGTCCTAGGTGCTTCCCAATGGATATTCCTTTCACTCTGCAGCCTGTTTGAGGCAGATTTTAGTCCCCTTTGTGGGCCAAGACCAAGGTGCAGCAAGGGACAGTAACCACTCAGCCTCTGACAATCTCACCCAACAAGCACATGAGCAGCTGGGGTTCAGACTTGAACCCCCAAGCCCACAGCTGCTCCTGGATACTTCCCGCTGGGCGTTGGGACTCTCAGGGCTTCCTGAGGGGCAGGCCCAGCATGGGGTAGGGAGCTGCCCGTGCCCTTGGTGCTGCTGGATCCTCAGAGCCCTGGCTTCTGGGTGAGCCACAGGACCAGTGGCTCCTAGAGGGCAGCGGGCAGGCAAGCAGGTGGGCGGGTAGGCAAGCAGGCGGGCGGGCAGGGGAGCCCTGTGGTGGGTGAGTCAGCCCAGGGGTTGCGGTTCTGCCCAGGGCAGGGCACCCTCAGCTGCCAGGGCAAGTGCAGCCTCGTGTGGCCTTTCCCAGCTCCCGCAGCCTCTGCAGGGGCGTCCTGTGTTCGCACCATCCCCAGGCGCCCTGTTTTCCTTGGCCTGGAGCAGGGGAAGGGGCCACCCATTGAGGTATGCAGCCTTCCACCAGTCCTTCTGAGACTCTGTCCCCACCCTATTGGCCTTCCTGTAAACCAGGACCCTGAGGTCCTCCCCCTGCCCAGAGAAGGCACCAGGAAGGTCAAGTCACAGGAGGGCAGATGGAAATGCCAGTTGCAAGTCCAGGCCAGATCAGAACACTGCTCTGCTATGTGACTCTAGGTGAGTTTTGTTGTCCCTGAGCTGCTGCCCCAGGCCTGTCAGCCAAGCCCAACCTTGGATGATAAATGTCATTCCCTCCGGCAGTGCCTAGCAGGAATGCTGTGGTCCAGCTAGGCACCGGGGTCGGGCCGCAGTGATCAGGGGTCGAGGAAGTCAGAGTCCTGAGCCTGGGCCTAAGTGGGACAGACCACTTG